>NC_088800.1:58722156-59037744 GCF_011386835.1 Chrysemys picta bellii
GTGTCAACTGTGTTTGAAGTAGGACAGGGAAAGCTATCTTCTCGCAACTCTGTGGAAATAAGTCTACTGCTCTGTTACAATTGTCAGTAAATCCAGGTGTTTGTCTGAGAGTTTCTTACCAACTGTTAATCTTGTGGTTGCTATTTTATGTACTTCTGTATGTGGCTCTGTGGCCTTCACTCACTTGCCAATCATCCTATCAATAATTGCTGGTAAATATCTGAGTAGGTGGATGGCTATAGAAATGCAACAGAGTTTCAGCACTTTTAACACAATAGCCTGCTTTTAATCATAGAATATCAGGGTTGGAAGGGACCTCAGGAGGTCATCTAGTCCAACTCCTTGCACAGGACCAATCCCCTGACAGATTTTTGCCCCAGATCCCCAAATGGCCCCCTCAAAGATTGAACTCACAACCCTGGGTTTAGTAGGCCAATGCTCAAACCACTGAGCTATCCCTCCTTCCCTATCCAGCTTCTAGCCATGAAGACTAAGTTCACTTACCTTGATGCTTTCAATGTTCTTGCTCTCTTGTCACTTGATTTTTTGACCTGCACTATGATCTAGCTCCAGTGAGTCTCACAGAAATTCTGGGATAACGTTCAGTTTTAGGAGCTGGTCAGCAAACTTGAACACAGTTGTGAGATTCACTTGTAAAGTTCTATTGTACCAGTTCAAATTTTTCTCTACTATATTTGGTTTTGTTCCCTACAACACACAAATAGCAAAAATGAAGGTAAAACATAATTTAAACATCTTAAGTTCTGTGAATTTGAATGCTTTGGGCCAAATTTTTGAGGGCAGCAATAACTGGCTGCAAAACTGCTCCTTGGGGTAGTTGGGGGTGCAAGTAACATGACCTTGAATGTATATGTTCCTTATTATGCCTATCATCCATATGATGGTGCTCACACTTGAAATCTTGTAATAGGAATTATATTAGCAACATGCATCCTCCAAAGTGGAGGCCACTTATAGAAAAGTTGGCTTTTGGTTTCTACTGAACAAAGTAGCTTTTATTAAAAAGGAAATTGCATAAGCTGCTGGTCCATAAAACCAAGTTAAAATAAATGTGCAATTGCATTTTTAAAATCAGATTTTGTCAAGGTGAAGTATTTTTATTCAATAAATGAGCTTGCACAGCTGCTGCTCATGATATGTAGAGCTAGAGTGAAGTTCTTCAGTATACAAATGCCCACTGATACAAAGGAGTTTGGCATTTCAGAAACAGCCATGTACAGTAAATCAAGTTCATATCCATCAAATTAGGAATATTGCATGCATACCTTTATTGCATGCCATGACTCTTCTCTGACATATCCTAATATCTAGGGTATCTATAGGGTAATATATCTAGTAGTAAAATGTTCCTAGGAACTATTAGGGGTCTGGCTTCCTGCCTTTTTGTTTGTTTGGTATTTTTTTGGACATGGATTTTGTTTTTTGCAAATACAATTTTGTGACTATAAGTAACTTGCCCAGAGTTTTGAATATGCAGTACACTCCAGCTGTAAGAGGTCTAACCATCTGGTAAATATCGACTAATGTATGTGCCCATAATTAATTGCAAATGCAAAAATGTAAGTTACTATCAGGGCCGACTCTAGGTTTTTTGCCGCCTCAAGCAAAACAAATTTTGGCTGCACGCCGCACCCCCTTGCCGCCCCAGCCCTGGGCTCTCCCCCACCACCCGCACCCCCCTGCCGCCCCAGCCCTGGGTTCCCCCCCCACACACACACACCCTGCCGCCCCAGCCCAGGGCTCTTCCCTCCACCCCCACCTGCACCCTCCTTCCGCCGCAGCCCTGGGTCACTGGTAACTCGCTCCCAGGGCAGGTCATTCAGCAGGAATTTTAGATGTGCACAGAACACAGACAGGACTGGTTCCCGCATGATTACAGAACTGCAGTAAAGTGGAACAATTTTCAGCTTGTGTGATTGGAGGATATCTGGATGCATATTATAAGACTGTCCTACATAAATGAGGAAAAGTTGAGGTGCCTTTATTATTCTTTTGTTCCACTCTTTCTTTCTAGGGGGAATTTGCCAATGCAATATCACTGTCTTCCTTTTAAACAAACAAACAAACAAAAAAGGCAATGGCTGTTGAAAATAGCAATTCCAGTCCTAATAACCACTGGGAAGCATTTCTTGCTCAATTTTATCCTACTTTTTCTACAGCAAGTTACAGTGGATCAGTATATTTGATTTGGGAGAAATGAAGTAACAGCCGCCCAAACTGAGCTTGAGCACTCCTGAATTTTGAGGTGTTCAAATCTGGAAGGCAGGTGCCGGGGAGGGTGAGAGGGGGGGCTGTGGCTCCACAAGGGAGCATGGCAGCATGTATGCAGCAGTGTGTCTGGCGCTGTGCGAAGCCAGACACGCAGGTCTGAGTAGCACGGTTGGGGGGTTGGAGAAGGGGTAGAGGGTTCCGGGGGGGCAGTCAAGGGACAGGGCGCAGGGGGGGTTGGATGGGGCGGAGGTTTGGGGGAGCAGTTGGGGGCAGGGAGAAGGGGGCGTTAGATGGGTCAGGGGTTCGGGGGGGACAGGCAGCAGTTGGATAGGCATGGGAGTCCCAGGGGTTTGTCAGGGGACAGGTAGGGGGTGGGATCCTAGGGGGGAAGTTGGGGGGTCTCAGGAGGGGGCAGTTGGGGACAAGGACTAGTGGGGCTTAGATAGGGGGTGGGGTTCTGGGGGGCAGTTGGGGCAGGGGTCCCGGGAGGGGGTGATCAGGGAGCAGGGGGGTTGGATGGGTTGGGGTTTCTGTGGGGGGCAGTCGGAGGGAGTGGATGGTGGCAGGGTGGGGCTACCCTCCCTCCCCGTGGAGTGTTCTATTTTTTGAATGTTAAAATATGGTATCCCTGCCCTTCACAGCAGGTTGCAGCATGAGGTCTCAGCTTCCTCCCTCCCTCCCCCTCTTTCCTGTTGATAGTGGCCAAGGGAATGCTGGGAAATGTAGTTCTTTCCCTGCTCCAGGGCTGGCTCTATAGGCAGGGAGCTAACCAAGAAACTACAGCTCCCAGGGCCCCTGTTGGTTCTCAGCTCCCATGCTGGATCCCTGCCGCCCCTGCAAATGGGCCGCCCCAAGCACCTGCTTGCTTTGCTGGTGCCTAGAGCCGCCCCTGGTTACCATTAGTCACAAGCACAAAGATGTACCCCTTAAAATCAGCGGAAGCGGAAGCCTAGCTGGAAATTGGACTCCTACTGTCTATTGCAACTTCCTCACATCATTAAAGCAAGAAAAGTCATGGTGAATATGCCCATTCTGTCCTTGAGTCGTTGGGCCAAACTCAGCAGAGGGGTAAAATAGAATAACTCCATTGAGGTTGAGCTGCACCTCCTTACACCAGGTTAAAATTTGGCCTGATGGGCATGGGTCTTATTGCAACAACAATGGTAAGTCACTCCATGATGACAGCAGCCGCTAACCAAGCAAGGTGCAGTGCGTGGGAGTGGGAACGGATGATTTTTTGCTCCCCTTAAGTAAGATGCTTAATGTTAAGCAAATGCTGTTGTTTGTAACATGATACATTTAGCTTTTGAGAAGCTCACTGAGGGGAAACTGCATTCTTCAATCTATGAATCAGCAAGACACGCGCAAGCTGAAAGTGGAAACCAAGAGGCTGGCTGAAATTAGAAAGTAAGCACTTTTAGAAAGAGCTGGTGCAGCAGAACACCGGAGAAGCAAGGTGCTGCTTCACTGAAACAATTTTTGTGAGTCTTTACCCTGACTCTGTTTGTTTACTGCTTATGAAAAGCAATTTATAATTGTCATGGACTCATTGATTTAGGAACACCTGTGGCCGAAGGGCACATCACGACAGCAAAACTAAATGGAACTAATTTAACTTAAAGCATACGGCAAAGCAGTGTGCTCTGCAGTTACTGGGCAGGAGCTTCCAGCACAGTGAAGCCAAAATACTTGTCTCCTTCATCATAGTCGCCAACTCAAGGATCTGACTGACTACCCAGTATTTGAACTGAAAAGGAGATGGGATAGGATTAACTACCCTGGAGGAGGTCAGACCTCTTTCTGGATACTGCTACGCTATTCCTACCAAAGGTGGCTTTAACTCTTGCTCCAAAAGATAATTTGAATGGCTTTGCCTTTATAATGCATTGGCTAGAACAAAATGGCATGTCTCTTCAACGTTCTCCCATGCTGGGACGCTACAGAATCCCATGCAAAGGTTTCCTCCTCTGCCTTTCTCTGCCTCAAATGCCTTCCTTGCAAACTGCTCATTACTATTGCTGCTGGGTTTTTTGATTTTAGTAGGAGCAGCTAGAGACTGCAAATGAGAGAAAGATGCTGTTGTGCTGCAAATACGTAGTCCGAGACAGTCCCACCTTAAATGAGCTAGCTTTGATCTAGCCTGCTCAAATAACAATACCAGTGAAGTTGTGACAGCATAGGCTAACCACTCGAGTATGTGCCCAAGGTCTTGGGCAGACTTGTACTATCACAGCTTCACTAGTATTGATATTCTATCTAGCTTGTGCATATATGTGCTGCAGTCACACCACGGCATGCGGTGTAGCTGTAGCCTAAGAGAATATTTTGCCGCTATCCATAAAAAGTTGTGTTCTAGGAAGCAGCAGCAGAAGCATCCCCAGCTGACTGCAGCTAGTGCATATGGGAACCAGAGTCTTGAGAAACTGCTTTCCCTAAACTGTTGAGGACTTTTTAAAATGATCATCCTCTAGGGGGGAGAGTTTTGGAGGGTAGCTATTTGGGTGCCCAAATGCCATTGAAAACCAACAGGAGTTGAGGCCTAACCAAAATGTGCCTTTCAATATCTCCCCTTAACTATTTAATACTTTGCACAAATGATGCGGTGACTACAGTGGCGTAGCCAAGGTTGCAGCCGAGGAGGAGCAGCGGAGAAAAAAGGCGCCGGTCCTTCGGTGGCATTTCGGTGGCCCTGCGCATGCGCCAAAATGCTGCCGAAAGACGGAGTGGCGCATGCGCAGGGCCACCCTGCTTCCCCATCTGGAGCGCTGTCTGGTGCACCGAGACCCCCGGCCATGCTCTCAGGGCTGGAGTCCTGGCCGAAGCGCTGGGAGCCTGCGGCCCTGCTGCGCCGGCTGGAGCGCCGGGAGCCCGCGGCCCCGTTTGGCCGGCCGGAGCGCCGGGAGGCGGGAGCTAGCCCGCGGCCCCGTTCCGCCGGGAGCCAGCCCACGGCCCCATTCTGCAGGCACCACTTTTGGGGAATGTGGTCAGGGGAAGCGGCCGCTTCCCCTGAACCCCGCTGGCTACGCTACTGGGTGACTAGATTATGTTTCCACTATAGTACTGCTCCTGGTCCAGGTACCCGGTTACAGAGGAATGGGGGTAATCCTGGCCCCATTGAAAGTCAATGGGATTTTTACCATTGACGCTAGTAGAGGATTAAGTTATAACTCCACATATATTATGTAATGTCTCTTGTGTGTGCATATGACATACTTCTATAAACAAGCCCCAGAATATAGTGTCTGAGTCTTCTCGCTCATACGGTGGTGTAAATAAGGAGTGACTCGACTGGTGTGCCAGGCATTACACCGGTGAGCAAATCAGCCTTCCAGTTCCAAGTCTGTGAATAACTTGATTCTGCTACAGTATGGAAAAGGGTTTGACATTTTGGGAGCATGGCACTAGACTGGCCCTGGCACCAAGAGTTGTGTACAGCACATCAAGCGCACCAAGGGAACGGGGAAAATACTTGGTTTAATAGAAATCTGCAAGGCCCCATTTCAGCTTAAAGCCAGATGCTTTTAAAAGAAGCTTTGCGTCAATGCCTTTCTTCTTTAACCCTGCATCATACTTTGAATAAGCCAGCTTTCCTAAATTTCCCAGCTGACAAGTCCAATTCAAATCAGGTTGCATTAGTTACATTACATAACACCAGCCCAATCTGACATGGCTTGTCTGTGGAAGGCGGGTGCCATTGATAGAACTGTTGAAGCCATGGGACAGGAGCAGTTAATTTTATAGTTCTAACAAGGTGAGACATCTCGTGGTGTACAAGATGCATTTGTCATACTCAGCAATAAAGCTGGCCTATTTACAGGAAGATGTACAACTTCCTGATGGTGCTTCTTAGATCTTAACTCCTCTTCCTCTTGCATTAGGAAACTGATGCTGGCTTTCAGGCCAGAGCTACTCTCCCAAGTGAATGGATTTTTCTTTTTTGTGATCTCTTCAGACATTATATACTGTGAGGATGTGCCTAGCCTCTGCAAGGTGGTTTGGGGGGAGCCTTCCATCTAGTTCCCTTTGCACCCCAGCACAGGAACCGTGCCCAAGAGCTGTCCCTGTATTCAGAGCGTGCAAGGAGAGCACAAGACTAGCTCTCTTTAAGCACTAGATTCTCTTTGGGGGAAAAGGGCTGAGTGCAGAGGGGAACAGCTATTTCACTATGTGAAAGATGGAGCAGTGACCACAGTTACCCAGGGCTACCCTGAGTATCATCTGCTTCTGGCACAACATTTCCCAGAATCCTCTTTGGTGATGCAGCTCTGCACCACCCGTATGAAATTTAAGGCCATGGCACGTGGTATTGAAATCTTTCACTAGGAAGCTGTAGGTTGCTAGGAGAAAGGACTTGGCTAATATGGGGAAGTGTAGGGTTACCATATTTCAGCAAGCAAAAAAGATAACGGGAGGAGCCCCGCCCTAGCCCCGCCCACTTCCCGCCCCCCCAGAACCCCCAACCCTCCCCCCGTTCCTTGCCCCCTGACTGCCCCCTCCTGGGACCCCTGCCCCTAACTGCCCCCCAGGACTCCACTCCCTATCTAAGCCTCCCTGCCTCTTGTCCCCTGACTGCCCCAACCCTTATCCACCCCCCCACCCCCAGACAGACCCCTGGGACTCCCACGCTCCATCCAACCACTCCCCACCCCCTGACAGCCCCCCCCAGAACTCCCAACCCATCTAAACCCCTCTGCTCCCTGTCCCCTGACTGCTCTGATCCCTCTCCGCACTCCTGCCCCCTGACAGCCCCCCCCCAGAACTCGCAACCCATCTAAACCCCTCTGCTCCCTGTCCCCTGACTGCTCCGATCCCTCTCCCCACTCCTGCCCCCTGACAGCTCCCCCCCCAGAACTCCCAGCCCCCCACCCCCCGCTCCTTGTCCCCTGACTGCCCCCTCCTGGGACCCCTGCTCCTAACTGCCCCCCAGAACCCCACCCCCTACCTAAGACTCCCTGTTCCTTGTCCCCTAACTGCCCCCTCCTAAGACCCCCCCCAACTGCCCCCCAGGACCCTACCCCCTACCTGTACCCTGACTGCCCAAAACTTTCTCCACTCCCCCCAAAAAGCCCCCCCCCGTTTCTTGACTGCCCCCTCCAGAACCTCCCTGCCCCTTCTCCTGCCCCCTGGCCCCCTTACCCTGCTGCTCAGAACAGGGTGTTGGGCTCTGTGCGAGCCGAGCCGGACACGTGGCTGCGCTCCCCAGCACAACAAAACCTGGTCCCTGGCCCTGCACAGTGCTGCTGGACCGGGCTGCAGGGGAGAGCTGCCGGCTCAGAATGCAGGGCGGATCCGGCTCCTCTACA
Organism: Chrysemys picta bellii; assembly: GCF_011386835.1. NCBI lineage: Eukaryota > Metazoa > Chordata > Testudines > Emydidae > Chrysemys > Chrysemys picta. Next base: position 58,729,692 of record NC_088800.1, read on the forward strand.
GCTGCTCCGGAGTCCAGCCCGGGACTTTCCTGCAGCCCTCCCAGCTGCTCGCTCTGCTCTGCCGGGGGTGGGGGGAAATCCTGGACATTTTGAGTGCTTTACAAATTCCCCCCGGACGCTATTTTTAGAACAAAAAGGAGGACATGTCCGGGTAAATCCGGACGAATGGTAACCCTAGGGAAGTGGAACATAGGAAGTTGGATAACTCCACGAAGCATTTGACTTTTGTTGCTTCGGCATCTTGTGTGGGCTACTGCCTTTGGTTGGCCAATATCCTGAAGCCAAATCTCCTTCTGTGTATCAGCACCACAGACCTCATGAAAATCCCATTGTTTTGTTTGCATTTTGGTGTGTAAGGGCCCTATTGGAAAGCATCACATTGACTTTTCTTTGGCATTTGGATCAGGCCTGAAATGAATGTAACTATAAACCTGCTTTCATTTGCACAGCAGTGAGAAATGTTTAAAACAAGCAATTTACATAGGTGGGTTAGGGAGCTTGTTCCAGGGCCTGTGTTGCAGCACTTGGAAAATCTAATCCAAGTGTCAGATTATCTGTTGGAAATGAGTGATGAAAGGAATGTCTCCCTCTCCTATTGCAGGGCACAAGTAACATACAACAAGGAAACTGACACTGGGGAACTTGTGTGGAATCGTTAGAAAAAGTCTTTGTCTATTACCTGTTCTCTGATCTGGTTTGGGAGCTGGGGGGGAGGGGGGCAGAGCGGGGAGAGAAGCAAATAGTAGTTGCTTGTAGAGCTAGCCTTCTAAACCAAGCTATCAACAGGTTTTTCAAAGCCACTCTGGAACACTGGATGGTGATGACTGAAAACACAATAGGAGGTAAAACGTATTAATGAGGTTAGGTATTATCATTTGGACCATTATGATAAATGGTGAATTGTTAATGCTAATTTTCTCACTTTAAAAAAAAATTGCACTAGAAAAGTGGAATAAAATGTCTTTTTTATTTTTAAAAGGTAAAAGTAACATTATCTCTTCATTCAAAAATTTTCACAAAAATTAATTTATAGGGTTTTTTTGGTTTTGGACCAGCCTTAGCCTGGTTTAAATATCAACTACAGTTACACTGAAGCAAATGTCTCTAACGTAAACAGACCTTTTAATAAAACAATGAGGCGTCCTTGTGGCACCTTAGAGACTAACAAATTTATTTGAGCATAAGCTTTCGTGGGCTAAATGTGCTAGAGAGGTTTTAGTTGGGGGCTGTAGGTGACGGCTAGTGGCGTTCTGTTACTTTCTTTGTCTAGCCTGTCCTGGAGTAGGTGACTTCTGGGTACCCTTATTGCTCTGTCAATCTGTTTCTTTTAATTTCCTTTTAATGGGGAGTGGATCTGCAGGTAGACTATAAATAGGAGAGAGGAAGAGGATTTACCTTGTGGCTCTGTCACCATTATTCATGTTATGAGATCAGGACTCCATTGTGCTAGGTGTTGTACATATACGTAGTGTATGTAGTACCTGCCCCGAAGTGTTTGCAGTCTAAATAAACAAGACAGAGAAAAGGAAAAGTATTTATTATTACACCTAGGTGAATTTCTTTGCACAAAAACCATTTCAGCATTGCCAAATCTGTTTTTTGCCAAAGTTTTGAGCAGTCATATCAGTTTTGCCAAATTGTTTTTGAAAAAATTTTAAACAATAAATTAATAAAAACCCAACCATTTTTAATTTTGACATTTCCTAAATGAAAGTTTCAACTTTTTGGTTTTAAGTGTCTGTTTAATTTTTTTTTAGTTTTTTTGTTTAAAAAGAATAAACCTTCTAAAAATGGAATTGTATTTAGATTGTCAAAACATTTTGTTCAGTCTGAAAGAGGCTAATGAACCAAAAAATCCATTATTCACCCAGCTCTAGATGTTATCTATTTCATAGATAAGGAACTCAGGCCCAGAGAGCCAACTTGCCCAAGATAACACAGGAAACTTTAGGCAAATAGAACAACAAATGCTCTGAGTCCACATTCAATGCCTCTGTCACAATACCGTCCTTCTAGGACACTCTCTCAGCCTCTTTCTTATTTGTGAACTCTTGAGATCTGGGACAAGACATTGAGAGCTGGTTATTTTAATTTTTTTTTTCAAAATCTTAACAAAGCCTTCTGCTGGCAGGAAATATCTCTGGCAATAATTTTTTGATAACGCTTGTTTGCTGTATACGCCATTTTTATTTTGTTTCTGACCTTGTGTTATAGTCTTATGAAGAAAAGTTATGGGCCAAATTTATCTCTGCTATAACTCTGCTCATGTCAATAGAGCTACACCAGCCCTGAGTTCTGTTCTATAACTGTAATTGTGCCTTCCCTGCATCTTAGGGTGTGTGTTTTGGATCACCAAAAAGAAACTACAGACCCAGTTGCTTGTCTCATTCCAAGGTCAGCCAGGGCTCTACCTTGAGTATCCATTAGAGTTTCAAGCTATCTTTTGTAATTTCAGGTTCCACCACTGGCTAGATCCTCAGCTGATGTAAAGTGGGGTAGTGCCCTTGACATTGTTTACAGCCACTGAAGATCAGGCCAATGGGCTGAATAAGGCATCTGAGAGACTAGTCTATCAATCTGATGCTTGCTTTTTGGTCACTTGTTCGCATGCTCCATCCCGAAATGTTCATGGTCTATCAATATCTTTGCCCCTCTCAAGACAGATTTTTAACTTTTCCAGAAGCTGTTCCTTGTACAGTAACTTGTGTGACTTATCTATCAATGAATCATTAGAGTAGCATAATATTGCTGCCTCTCCTGAAGCCTGTCTACTGTAAATTAAGTATACTTCCTTTCCTTTATCTACCAGGTCTGCAATGGTACAGTGGTTTCTATTCACTTTCTAAGCAGAACAAATACGGCACACTTACAATTGGTTCCATTTCATAGAGAATGTTAGACTGATTTATTCAAATCAATTCATGTTAGCAACCGTAAAAGTGAGCATAAGAGCTTATAATTCTATTTCTTAGGAAAATACGTTCTGACAGTTTAGGGCATTAGCTGATTAAAGTTAAGCCATTACACGGTGCAAAGACCCATGGCAAGAAAGGGGAAAGGAGCATGAGACTTGAAATGTCTTTCCTCTCCCCCACCACCCCCCATATGTCTTTAAAAAGTAGCCAAGGCAAAATAAATATTTTTAAAGCATAAAATACCAATAAAATAAGTGATACTAAGAATGAACAATGGGCACTTAAAACGATCAAGAGTATTTTTTTACCTGCAATACTAGATTCACTCCAAAGCTGATGCAAACAGTTATGCATTAACCTTTTCTGCTGCCCTGGAGTAGGATTTAAACACTAACCCTTACACATTCTACATAATGATAGGCGGAAACAAACCAGAACCTTGGCTCTAGCACCTGTATTTTATAATTTTTTCATGTGGGTGAAGAACGCTTGATACCTCTTTCTCCGCATTTCTGCAGTAATGGAAAGCATTGTTTATCCAGAGCCCTAGACATCCCAGATGCATGTTGTGCAGGAGCATAGTCATTGATATCTAACAGAACCGAACCCCCATCAAACACAAAGCCGCTCTCTTCTCTCTCCCCCTACACTTCCACATCTAACCCCTGAGGTCAGTTTCTCATTTTGTTGTGATGCAGAAAGGAGTCTAGACTTTCTGCGTGTAGCCAAAACTGGGGCATTGATAGGAGTTTGACTGATGGCCACTGTGGATGTGTTGCCCTTGAGGATGGAAATCTGGAGGAGATGGCTGAGCTGAAAAAGGCAGGCAGTTTATCTAATAAAGTTCACAAGCTGGGTGTCCTTTGGGACTTGGCTGCTCCTTGGTGTCCAGACAGCAGCTGGAGCCAGGGGTGCTGTATTTGTTTTTTCTCCACATGGTGAGAAGGTTGCAACCTTCTCTTATGGATGTGAACATTTGGCCTAGTAATTCATGCCATTGTCCCCTCCAGGTGGCGTTACTCCAATGCATTCTGTTCAGGGCTGTTCCTGAAGACCACTCAAACTTCAGTTAGTTAAGCCACTTACTTAGCAATGTTTCATAGAAGTTGCACCTTTGACCTGTAGACTATGCTGTCTTTCTCTTCATTTCTGGTTGAAATTCAACACACCAGTTTTACTTGATAAAGCCCATTTATTATGTTTAAGTTATGGTGGTGCCAATGGGTTCCCAACTCTGATCAGGCCCCCATTGTTCTAGCTGTTTAAAACAAATGTTATGAGTAAGGTGGTGGAGGGTGGGAATTGCCTGAAAGGGGAGGTAAGAAGGTGGCAAGGGGAGGGAATAGCAGAGCACACAGGACAGTAGAAGTTGGGCTGAGGTGAAGAGGTCGGGGAGGGTTGGAACAAAGAGCCAGCAATCAGACGAAGAATGTTCATTGTTCAAATGTCCCTGCCACAGCTGCTTTTGTGTCTCCTGCTGCTGCTGAATCTCTGCCCATCCCCTCAGCTCACTCTGCCCTGGAGTCTGCCTCTTGCTCTTCCCTTTTATGAGACTGGAGGAGAGGTGAGGCTGTCGGGTCATGATGATCTGGATGAGGGGCTCTCCCCTGAATGTGTCTCGAGGGAGGGGTAGTCTCATCTCCTGCCCCCCTTTTAGTGCAGTTGCAGCTACCACAGATGCATCCGAAGAAGTGAGGTTTTAACTCACGAAAGCTTATGCCCAAATAAATCTGTTAGTCTTTAAGGTGCCACCAGACTCCTTGTTGTTTTTGTAGATACAGACTAACACGGCTACCCCCTGATACTAGCTACCACAGAGACCACCTTTCTCTTTTTGCTTTATGCTGGCAGTCCAGATTTGCTAGGACCCTCAAGCTTCACTCTCCCTATTGGCAAGGCATTCTCAATAGTCTTTGACTCAGGAAATTGTTTCCTCTCAGTGGCCCAACAGAAGCTAAATTTGTTGATGTTCAAACTGCAAGACCCATCTAGTTCTACTGGGCTCTGTGTGATGGGGTGGATTGGAAGACTTGTGTCTCTGGAGTGTCTAGAATGTGTGGGAGTTTTTTAGACTCTGATTTTGTATTGTAGCAGTTGGTCTCCTCTGTGCTTGTGCCTAGAAGAGTAAAATGTAGTCAACAAATTAAGAAACAAAATGTAAACAGTAATCCCTTTGATAAGACTTGCATGTGTTTCCAGGGGACTGCCCAGGTTATTACAATGAGTACAGTTTCCAGTGCAGTGACATTAGGATCTGTTCCTGCTGTATTGAGAAGGGTGAGAGAGCTGGGAGGATGAGATAGCAAAAGGAATTTGCTTACTGAGGGCTCTATAGCGACATTTGTTAAACTGTTTGTTTTTGATTTGCCAGGTACTTTTCTTACCGTCCTTTTGCTTTACGGTTGCTTGTGGATGCATTAGAGGGTTTGGGAGATGCATAGGAGCTGTAAAATGGATTTTGGTGCAAAGATTCAAGAGAACAGAACAAATCAGAGCCTCAGAAGTCTGAACTCCTTCAGACATGTATCTCAGTAATACAAATAAGTTATTTCAATGTATGGCAGCTGTTGCTGCCACAAGTTCTGAAGCGTGTTTCTAGCATGAAATCTAATGATGAATGAAATTTAAAGAACTGGGACTGCCAGTACCCTATTAGGACTCAGACACAGATGGCAGGATATGAGAGGGTGGAGGACATATGGCCAGGAGTACAGATCAGCAAAATTAAGCAGGAAAAGGCTTTACTGGGATAAATTGCAGAGGATTCCGCAGTGATTCCACCCAAGAGAACTTGAACTTTAATCCTGGGCAAAAAGATGATACGTGTGTGCTTACAGAGATCATGTGGTGCAGATGCACTCTTCTCCTGTGCTTCTGCATATGAAGGAGCCAGATGAACTATTGCATCTAGTTAACACTCAGTAAGTAGAGTTTCAGTGAGCTGGCATGTCTCCTGGTCATTGTTGCTGCAACTTCTCTCAGCTGCATCTGATCCAAGACTTTCAGACCATGGCCAAGTGGAAGAAATTGTCACAGAGAAAGTCATCTCTCAGCATTTTTTTTTTTTTACCCGGCGTTGCAGTTATCACGAAAAATGAAGTAATCAGGAAGCAGAGCATGAGGCAAGGTGGTGTGCCTGCGCTGCAGAAAAGAGGTCAGCCTTTGGTGCAAGTGGTACCTGCAGTTAAAATGTAGGAAAGGGGAAGAAAGGGAAGATTGCAACCGTAAAATAAATCCCCTGGGATCTGTGATGACTCAGACTTCTACAGAGTTTGGGTACTTAAGCAGTGCTGTGTAATATTAACTAAAGCTCCTGTAAGAGCCTTGCGTGATAGGTGTCACACAATTTACAGGTAAGGAAACTGATGGAGGAATCCATCCTTTCCCTGTGGCTCTTTCTCACTAGTGATGCTAGGGAGAAAGTGCCATAAAGCAGGAATGAGCCAATCCCTCTACCCAGTGCAGGGTGTGTGTGGGGGAGGGGGTGGGGAGACAGGCTGAAGCAACCCCACACCTTACTTATTGTGGGGCTTGGACTACACTAGGAAATTAAGTTGCTATAATTAAGTTGCTCAGGGGTGTGAAAAAGCCACATCTCTGAATGATGCAGTAAACCAATCTACCACCATGTAGACAGTGTTAGGTCCATGGGAGAATTCTCCCATTATCCGAGCTACCACCTCCCTGAGAGGTGGGTTACCTATGCCACTGGGAGACGTCATCTTTTTGGCGTAGGTACTACCTAGGGTGACCAGATAGCAAGGGTGAAAAATCAGGACAAGGGGTGGGGGGTAATAGGCCCCTATATAAGAAAAAGCCCCAAATATCGGGACTGTGCCTATAACATCGGGACATCTGGTCACCCTAGTACCGTCTTCACTGCAGTAGCACAGCACCGCTGCAGTTCTTTGTGTTGACAAGCCCCGTGTTGTCTGGTTTGTAAGTATTTCCTTCTAAGGACTGAGGTCCAAGTTCTGTGCTGATTCTCCTGACGGAAGCAGCTCTGGCACCTTCCAAATTCCAGATTATTATGGGGACCAAAACTGCGCCCCAGAGTAATTTAGAGTAACCTCAGGGGCTTCAGCTCCAGAGTGCTATTCTCATGGCTGCGTCTGATGAGAACTTAACTTCGAGCCGTAATGGTTCATAAAGCTTTTGGTTGTCAGAGACCACCCTGGCTCTGCCTCTGAGATCTGCAGGAGGTACTTCGTCTGGTATCCTCCCAGCCTCAAATACTTAATTTTGAAATGTTAAATTAAAAGTTAACCTTTTTAAAGAAGCTTTATTGGTTTGTAAAATATTAATGGATGCCCTTCTAAGTCTCAGAGCAGATCAAGAAGGTTGTAAATTAGTTCTTCATTAGATTGTTATTGCTTTCATATGTAATGAAGATACCATATAGCACATGCTTTGAAATGAGCATACACTGTATATTTCCATGCCATCAGCCTGGCTTGTGCAACAGTGAAAATGAATTTCTACACTAATTGTCCTGAGCAGCTAGCACGTGTTGCAGATATCGGGCTTTTCAGCTGATTGTGTTAAATTATTGTCATACTGCCTGGATTTGGGCACAGTGGATGAAATTTACCTCTGCACAGAAACCCAGCAAAACCTGTGCTCCATTTAAGTCCCTAAAAATAGGGTTTAAGTGCTGTACATAGAGCTGTGCAAATAAGAGATTTCTTTGGTTTGGTGGTAATTCTGAAAAGCTGGGGAAAAATGTTTTGGGTCAAATGAAATATTCAACTCAAAACAAAACGTGTTTCAACTTCAAGCATTTTTAGATATTTTTAATATTGTTCATAAAGTAAAGGAGACTTTTGAGCAAGGTTATTTTGAACACAATTTGAAACCTTTTGCTTTGAAAATGTTGAAATGAATGTTCAGGGATTTTTCCCTGATTATTATTTTTTTTTCTAAACAAACTATTTGAAATGGACACACATTCCCAAAACATTTTGGTGTAGTTGAATCTGCATTTTTTTTGCTCGGAGGAGGAGGAGTGTTAGACAAAAGGCTTTGTCAGCTTCTAGTTGTATAAGCCTGATGCTGACCTGTACAAGGGTGAATTTCACTCCCTATAGCTCATGAGAACGTGAGTCCATCTGTCCCAGTATTTTGGGCTTGCTGTATAGCCTATGATGCATGTGTTTAAACCTGTGTGATCTACAGGTGGGTCCAAACTCCTTCCTATTTTAGGAAAATTTTAAATATAAACCTCATAGCTCAGCTCCCTGGCCAGAACAATCCTAAGTGGACTATGACAGTAAAACACTATCCAATAAGAATTCTCAGTAACAGAAAGCACACAAATATCTTTGATTCTAATGACATACTTGTACTGATCTCTACCACCCTGAATAAGGCTTCTCTAAGCACATGCTTAACTTTTAAGCTTAAACATTAAGCACATGCTTATGTGCTTTTCTGAGTAAGGGGCCTTGGCCAGTAACCTATCAATAGTTGGATTACTATAGTGGATAGCCTTTACAGTTATGCCACTGTAAATGCAAGCAGAATTTCCCCCAAAGGGCATAAAGGATAGGTAATAAAGTGCTATATTATAAACTGTTATCCGATTTATGAGGCATGGTGAAGTTATTCAGATGCTCGTCCCAGTAAAAAAGTAAGACTGTGTCAAGGCTCCTTCCCCACTCTGAACTTTAGGGTACAGATGTGGGGGCCTTAGAAAACTTCTAAGCTTAACTACCAGCTTAGATCTGATCCGCTGCCACCACTCCCAATGTGCTAATTCCCTTCCCTGGGTAGCCTTGAGAGACTCTTCACCAATTCCCTGGTGAATACAGATCCAAACCCCTTGGATCTTAAAACAAGGAGAAATTAACCATCCCCCCTCCTTTCTCCCACCAACTCCTGGTGGATCAAGATCCAACCCCCTTGGATCTAAAAACAAGGAAAATCAATCAGGTTCTTAAAAAGAAGGCTTTTAATTAAAGAAAAAGGTAAAAATCATCTCTGTAAAATCAGGATGGAAAATAACTTTACAGGGTAATCAAACTTAAAGAGCCCAGAGGACCCCCCTCTAGCCTTAGGTTCAAAGTTACAGCAAACAGAGGTAAACACCCTAATAAAAGGTTGAGAAAACAAAGATAAAACTAACACACCTTGCCTGGCTGTTTACTTACAAGTTTGAAATATGAGAGACTTCTTCAGAAAGATTTGGAGAGCCTGGATTGATGTCTGGTCCCTCTTAGTCCCAAGAGTGAACTCTCCCCAAAACAAACAGCACAAACAAAAAACCTTCCCCCCACCAAGATTTGAAAGTATCTTGTCCCCTTATTGGTCCTTTGGGTCAGGTGTCAGTCAGGTTACCTGAGCTTCTTAACCCTTTACAGGTAAAAGGATTTTGGAGTCTCTGGCCAGGAGGGATTTTATAGTATTGTACACAGGAGGGCTGTTACCCTTCCCTTTATAGTTATGACAGACTGGATCTACAATATGCTCAGCCGTGCCAAAGATAGCTTCAAAGTATCCTCCGATCTGTATACACATGGAATTCTACTTGATAAATTCTTTCCTGCTGGCAGTGAACAGCTACAGATTTCTGAATTAATAAGTGAAGTTTTAAGTCCTAAGGGAACCATCATTAATAGTCGTGAGCCATTAAAACAACAAATACTTGTTACTTTACTTTCTTGTTGAAGGCTTTTTGTTGCAGAAATAAAAGCAAGACCACCCCTTTCCCAGCAAGCTCACGGTCTGGCAGAAGCAGTTGCTGATTCTTTGGCCATTTCAAATTCTCTCCGAGATGAGGGAGAGCCTTATAATTGTGTTTTGGGTGTTTCTTTCACGGTGGTAGTTTCTTGGACCCTTTCTGAAATTATCCTCCCTTGGATTATTTTAATAATACAAATTAAAAAATGACAGCTGGGGAAGATATTCTGCTCTCCAACACATTGGTGTAAATCTGGAGTAACTCTACTGTATTACTGAGTTTATACTACTGTAACAGAATTTTTGGCCTATGACTTTTTAATATAAAAGCCATTTTACAGATAAGCATTTGTATTTCCTCTAAAAGCAGAGGCTGAGATTATTGTAGTTACATGGGCATTAGACATCTGAATCCTGTAGGAGGCTTTGATTCCCAATTCCCATTAATATTAAAGCCCTTGGGTTACTTTGAAACTCTCAGCCAGAAGGTCAATGGACCGCTCCTATAGTCTTAGCTAATCATTGTCCATATTTAATGGACACTTCGATAAACTTACTCAAAGGAAGCTGCTAATGGAACACTGTCCAATGTGGAGACAGAACATACAGCAGATAACGTTTTCTTAACGTGGTTGGAAAACTGAAAAGGCTGCAGCTGTTTTTATAATAATTCACCCCACTATTCAATTTGCTACCACAGTCAGTACCCAGATCAGTAATTTTTTTAGATACATTGGTGATAGTAAAACAAGCCACCCCACAATTGGTTGAAACACTAATACATCATTGGAAAATAAAACAGGAATAATCTGTTGACGCAGGCCAGCAGGACTGGAAAGGGGGAGTTCTTGTTAGCCAGTTGAACCTGTGGCACAGGTAAGGGCAGTGAATTCCCAGCATGGTAATGGCCTGGCAGCAGGAATATTAAAGGGCTAAAAGATTAGAGAAATGCATGCTACTAGGGGCAAACTTGTTTGGCTTAGATTCAAATCCATTGGAACATGGCAGATTGGAAAGGTTGATTCCAGGTGCAACAGTGTTGGACTCGCATCATACTTAGGAGAAATGGAAAAGAAACAGAGGACAATGAACATAGACCTACAGGTTCTGATTGTTCCATCATAGCTTTGAGTGTGGGTAGAGGAGGCTCTTCTCTGCCCACTATGTAGCACAAGCTTCCCTTTAGCTAGGAAAACATGTTCCTGTGTTGCTTGGGTGGTGGTTTGTAACGGAGTCATCTTGGGGGTTAAAATGTCCTTTGTGAACAGAGTAGTGTTCCAAAACCAGTTCAAGTCCAAGAGGTTCCACAAACCTTGAACTTCATGAGGATCTTCCATCCCTACCACTTCGTGGACTAGAAAGGAGAGAGAATGCTCTCTGAACCTTTGCCTGCCTTTAACTCGCTATGAAACAAAATAAAGGCTGCTATGAGCTGGAGTCTCAGGTGTGTCTTGTAAAATGTTCCTAAAAGTGGGACATTGGGCTGTCACCAATCAGTCATGGCAGGAGCTGAAATGCAGAGTGATAGGCCATTCTGTGTAGTATATAACAGCTAGCAAACTTCAAGAGTCTCTCTCACTGCATCACTGGCCAAATGCCTGAGGGGTGTAAACCTTGGGGTGTTTCTGATTGTTTTTTTCCCTATTGGCAATGCATGCACTACAAAGTAAGTGACCGCGTGTTTTAATTGCAGAATGTAAGAGCTAATCTTTTCATCGGGGGCTGTCTGAAGTGACCATATATCTACTGACTTCTGGCTGAAGTCTTGCCATATTCTGTTAGCTATTGAATGGGAGTGTTGATGAGTGTGATTAGTTCTAAAGGATATAACAATGGCTGACATGTATTAGCTGTGTTTTCCCTAGGGCCATGATAACACAGTGTTCCTTACGTGGGTTTCCTTTAAGCATAAACCCAACCCATGGGTACAGACAGCCATGAAGGCGGATACAATGCTGTGATGTTGCTAGAAATGGGGAACAGGATCCCTGGAGCCCATTCATGCAGGTGCACATCTTTTGGTGCCCTGTAATGCCCAGATCGTGCTGCGCAGATGTCTTATGCATCACCGCAGGCCTGGGGCAGGACTGATGGGGCTGTATCTACCCAGATGCACTGGCCATTCTATTCTAGAGGTTGGATGCCAGATATGTAGGGCCTAATCTTCAGAAGTGCTAAGCCCCAAAAGATCCCATGGAGTTGAACTGGTGGGGTGGATGCTCGGCACTTCTGAAAACCAGGCCTGTGGATTCCGATACAAGTACTATAAGTCACTTGGTGAAACAGATGATTTCTATAGCACTGCTCAAACATAGTACCTGATAAGATCATAGGGAAACCTGAACACAAGATCTTCCAAGTTGCTTGAGCTGATCTGTATAAAGGGAAACCACACTGCTGTTTTTCCACTCAGATTTTCCAAGCCTTTCCATCCTCATGGGCAACCCGTGAGGAAATCTCTGCCCTCAAGTTCCCCCACTGAGATGCATCAAGATAAACCCTTTAGTCAAAGAATTTTATCAGAATTGTTTGAATGTGAGCTCCCCCCTTGCTAGTCCATAGCAAATGCTGTTCTCAGAGCTGTGTGTGCTGCTGCTAGCATGGCTGACGCTGCTATGGGGACTAATGGCACCAACAGGCAAATGAAATGGCTTCTGCTCCATTAAAAACGCAGGGAAGACTAAATAAAGAGGGCAAAGCAGGCAGGGCCAAAATGTTGCTTTCAAATGAACGATGTCAAAACAATGCACAGAGAAGAACAGCACCACTGTTGACAGTCTAGGATGAACGGACAGGTCCACCATTAGCTCAGGATACTATACCAAAGTAAGGCCAGCTGGCATGCATACATATAATTATTATTCCATATTATTTTTTATATATATTCCTTTAGGCCAACTGGCAGCCTGTGCATTTGCGCACATGGATATTTTAGGTCCTAGCTCATGTGATTTCACATGACTCCCCATGCTCAAAATTCGGACAAATGCCAACTGAATCAAGTTAAAGGATGGGAATGAAGACCACACCAGGGAGCAGGGCATTTCCCAATGCCGCAGTGCTTCAGGCGTATGAATAATGGGAGTGTTTGTTATTTCAGACCCCGCTAGTCCAAAGGTTGGAAGTTGTCATATAAACAAGCTAGTAATAGAGATGTTCCTGCCACGTTTGCTCTAAGCTATAAACAATACAATCAGTGTCTCCAATGTTTGTCAGTGAACATAAAACTCTCTAACAAGGAATAATGAAATATTTACAAGCTTTTTAGAAGTGATTAGGACAATGTGATGCAGAGTTTAATGTGGAAGCTAATATAAGTAAACTGAGTATATAAAATTAATTTTTAATTTATGTTAATTCATTTTCAATCCTATCTCTTGACAATCTGTCCTCTGTTTAGCAATAAGAGATGGCAAGCTACCTGGTTTAACTTAAACATAAGGGTTTTGTGTGTGTGGTTATTTTTTTTTTTTTTTTCCCCCATTCGCTGGACCAATTTTACTCAGGTGTAGCTCCATTGCCTTTGGTGGCGTTACTCCTGTTTTACTTGAATATAAGCACTTAATATCCTGCCTGTCTTCTGGTAATACAGGCACTTTGCATTACATTGAACCTGGGCTACAGATCCTGTGTTCTTCACTGGAGGGGTTCTACATTGAGCAGTTTTGTATCACATTGCATCATGAGCTGAGATATGCTGAGGAAATGCAATGGGTATTCCACCAAACTCAACACCACGATGATCCAAATGAACTGTTGTCATGTGACACCTTCCTCCCTCATACTTCCTGTTAAGATACTTAGAGCTGTAAACACTAAACCTGCTGATTTTCCATTGCAGCAAAGGGGTGGCTGTGGTCAGAGCAGCTGGGTGGGTTTTCAAAAGCATTCTGCATTGGCGTAACTCTGCTTGAATTGGAATCCGTGGGGAAACTCCCATTGTTTTCAACAGGAGCTGCGGTAGGCCAAGGCAAAGCTTTTGGAAAATTCTACCCATTGTGTTCATGTTTGCAAGCTTGCTCTTGGCTTTCTCTGGGTGAAATTCATGCCTGTATAGAGGGCCAGCATGAGGCCTGTGTAACACTTAAAGGCTTGTTTGAGGGCTTAAATGGAACTTAAGTAATGTGTAGACCCAGTGATATCCCCTGCATGAGGTGAATTTCACCCTTTGTGAACTTGAACAACTCAGGTTGTCAATACTTCAGTTTACTCATCTGCAAAATGAGCAGAAAAACACTACTTCAGCTCACAGGCTGTGATGAGCGTTAGTAAGCATTTGGGAACTGTTTTGAGTTGAGCTGGGGGAAATGTTTCCCCTCACAGTGTTGTGAAATGGCACCAAAATGTGCATTTTTGCACAATGGTCGGGATTTGTGTTTTGGGGTTTTGTTTGTTTGTTTTCCCCTAGCAGTATTACTGTGTGTAATAGCTGCCACCTCAGCGGAAGAGGAGGGCATGGTAGCTGAAGTGTTGTGTGAAGTGGCAGGAGTTTTTGTTAACTATTGAGGCAAAAGTAGTGTGCAGTGCGTGACAGCATTGAAAGTATAGTTGCTCTGATACCAAGAAAAAGTTTTTAAATCAGTGTCTTTGCATGAAGAAAAGCAAGGAGAAAGTGGATCTAAAAGTGAAATGCCTAAGACTGGCACTTGATGATACACTGCAAAATAATTTGCATATTCTTAATGTAATAAGTAAATGTAAAACCAGAATAAATCTTGTACAAAGCACCCAAGATCAACTGTGGAGCTGATAAATGAGGTTTCTTATGGTTATATAGAGCAATAAGGTTATTGGAATAATTTATAGGTGCCAGGCATAGGGATCAACAATAATTACAAATAAATCTACAGCTGACAGGCTACAAGCAAAAGCACTTATTGTTTGCTATGGTGCTGATGAATTGTCAAGAGAAGTCTGAATGGGGTGATATGGATGGAATGTTGTTGTTTTTAATGATGAGATATGAATCCCAATTACGGCATTCAGTGAAGGTTCAGTTCTGAATACAGTAGTGATTGCTCTGGATGACTCACTAAAAATATCTGCATAGTGACTGGAGAAAGAGGTTAATAGGCCAGTTTGCAAAAAAAGAACCAGGAAGGGGTTAACTATTGTTCTTGAAACCTGGATATCTATCCTAATGAGGTGTGTTTGTGTATATAATTTGATACTTACTGCTGTTGCTTTGGTGGCATGTCAGTCACTGAAGACTTCCTTACAGTGTGTGGGTTCACCGTTGTTCTGGTATTTGAATTACTCATTGTGTGCAACTTGATTTGCGTGCAGGCGAGGTGAGGATGGAAAGAAATGGTGAGCATAATGTTGAAAGCCAGGAGAATGGCCAACAACCATTTTGCAGGTGAGATGGAATTCTCTTACCGATGCAGCAGGACTGGTATAGATTCTCTGTGAAGGGATGTGGGGAGCAGAGCCCTGGGCCCTCCACCTGCCCTTGGTGCCATGCCCCAGGCCAGGGACATGGGCTAAGGGGCCAGGGCAGATGGAGGACCAGGGGGTAGAGCCACAGTTCCAGAGCCAGTGCCCCCCCTTCTACACAGGTTCCAGTGCTCCTGCGGGGGCCACCAAATTGGCCCCCATGGGCTTGTGCGTTAATCTGCCACTGGGCACTATGGGTTTATAGGTATGCTGGCATACTTATGCTGCTATAGTCCCAAGAGTGTAGACATGGCCTAAATCACTCCTTGAATATCTTCTTCATGGGCAGTGCTTTTAGCAGGGACATCAGTACAAATAACTCCATACTTCTATAAGAAGGTTGTTTTACATTAACTGACCATATACCTTATTCTGTGGATCCCTTTGCAGTTAGAGACCCCTGAGGCTGTTCCAACTGGTTCACTCTAGGTCTTGATTAAAAGTAAATTTGAAATGATATTACCCTGTCAGTCTTTTGGTATCTTTCAGTTTGTTCTTACTGACTGCCTTAGTACAGTGCCTTTGAATACTTGAGGTGAAGATAAAGTGGATACGGTAATATCTTTTATTGGACCAACCCCTGATGGTGAGAGACATGCTTTCGAGCTACACAGAATTCTTCAGAACCCCAAAGGAAGCTTGTCTAATAAAAGATATTTCCTCACCCACCTTCTCTCTCTAATATCTTGGGACTAACACAGCAACACTGCAAACAAAAACAATGTGACGATTATGCATTGTACTGTACTACAAAACCCAAGAACAGATGCTGACTAGCATGAGATCAGACAAAACTATATATAACTTCTGGGGCTACGTAGCTATTCTATTTGTTGTTGATAATCTTGCAATTTTTAGTCATGGTTCGAAGTTTAAATATCTTGGAAACTAGTCACACAGTGTTTCCCAAGGTTTCACAGCACTGTGTCTCTTGGTTCACTTGGTTAATGTATTTGAAGTAGGTGCTAATATTGAGCAAACTGTGCTTATTGCATTATTTGACTTGTACTCGGTCTTGCAAATAGAGCTGAAGGGCAGCATGGAACTTGGAATCTGAAAATGCTCATTTGGTAGCAAGTGCTTTCTTTCAAAATATTAGGTCAAATACTGACACTTAAGGAAAAAAGTGTTGGAATATTGCTAAAAGCACTAGCTATTAAACTAACTATGCAGCTGAGGTAGAAGGTGACCCAGTAAAGTTAGACTGACAGTAACAGTTATGCCAGGAGCACAGCTAGCTAGTATAAAAGGGACAAATAAAAGTTGCTGTTGCAATGTCTCCTATCCCAGACTGTCATTTTATCCACCCCCTGCCAGTAGTAATGACTTCATATATTTAGGCCCTGATCCTGGCATGAGCTCTCTGTGCAAGACCACTGCCACGGTATAAAACTTAACCCTGGACTGAGTGAATTGAAGTGGTGCGTAGGGACCCTGAATGAGACCAGGGTCCCATTGTGTTAGGTGCTATACAGACTTAAGGTACATAACAAGACACCACCCCAGCCCTGAAGATCTTACCCTCTGTTGTCTATTTAGATTGTATTATGGAAAGAAATAGAACATACAGAACTGGTTTAAAAAAAAAAGGGAATTCCTGTTTGCAAAGAATTGCAAAATTTGTTTCAAATTGGCACAAAACAAAAATTTCTGAAATGTTCTGTGAAATGAAATTTTTGAAAAAAATCTATTTTGGGAGAATTGAAACAAAAATGTAAGGAGCAGGCCAGTTGGAGAGCTGGATAACTGGCTGGGCTGGCGGGTAGGTGGTCAGGAAAGCCTGCAACCTGCCTGTCTGGTTTCTGTCCAAAGTTCTGATGGAACTGATGCATTCTCATAAAATGTTTTAATTCTGTTGAATTGGCATTTTCCAATGGAAAACTGTGTGTCAGAAAACTTTTGACCAGCCCAAATAACAATCAATCAAGGTGAGCAATGGGAGGGTCTGAAAACTGTTATTTCAGAATTATTTCTCTTAGCACATTGGGTGAGGTTTGGTTTTGAGGGGATAAGCTAACCAGAAAAATGAAGAAAGGGAGCAAGGACATGGAGGCAGGGGGTAGGTGTGTTAAGGGAAGGCAGAAGGTGCATTGTTAAGGCAAAGGGAGCTTAGATTTAATGATGAAAATACTTTTATTTGAACACCGCATAACACTGCACTGAGAACCTGCTACAACAGAACTCTACTTTTCAAAATGGAGGATGACCTGAGATCTGCAGAACAATTGCAGTTGCTCCATGCAGGAGGAGAGCATGGAGTGAGGCTGGAGGGGAAGGGGTTGGGAAGTGTTGGAGCAAACAGCCAATCAGGAGAAGGAAAAGAATTTTCCAAGTCAGATGGGTAGAAAGCAATTGGACACTGATGTCATCCTTGTCCAAAAATCCTTGCTCATAGTGGATGAGTTTCTGAATGGCCGGTTCCAGCAGTTTCTTCTTCCCTGAGCTCGTGTGGCTGGGGCCTGGTGTCTTCAGAACAGAAGTGTCCTTTACGTGGTTCTGTGTTAGGGGGTTGCTGGGGATAGAGGAAGGAGGAATAACCCTAGTTAGCTGACAGCTCTCTCCTTCCCCCATGGAGAAGCTGCACCTGCTATAAATGCTTGTCTCTGCTCCTGCTGGCAGATTCTCTGTTCCTTCTAATTTTATTAAAGAGAAACAGAATTCTCGATGCTGCAGGTTATTTTCTTCATCTCATTAATCAGGAAGGGTGCACAATACAAAAGGTAAGGGAATGCAGGGAAGGTAGGGTAATGTAGGTTGTGAAGTACAAGTGTGTTGCGGGGTGGTCATTCTAGAAGTTGAGCAATTTAAAAAAAAATCAGTTCATCCCATATGGCCTATCTCTAAGCATTTTACCAGCTGACACACACTGAGGCAGACAGGTGTTACTATATTTTACAGATGGGGAAACTGTATCCATTTATTTTGGATGCCTCCATTTTTGGATGCTCAACTTCAGACAAGTTGGGCCTGACTTTCAGAGGTGCTAAGTGCCTGCAACTCCACTTGACTTCAGCTAGGGCTGTGAGTGCTCAGTACCTCCCAAGTGAGACCTGAGGTGTCTCGAATTGCAAACATGGATATTGACTTAGCAACTGAATTTAGGCTCCCACTTCTAAAAATCATTGCCTCTGACTCCTAACCTTCTGTGCAGAACATCTCCAGATGTTTGTGGAAAGCCCCAGAGGGGCTTAATTCTCCTTCTGCAAGATATAAGGAACTCCCACTAAGTCTATGGGAGCTAGCACAGAGAACAGAGGGCCCCAGATGGTCTTTTTGTTACTCTGGATTGTGTTGCCTCTGATACATTGACTATCAGAAGACCCAGGAGAAGGAGGCACATGTTATGGCTATTGAAAGTTAATGAGGAAGGGACATAAGTTCCGAACAGGGCAATGCTCTAATGTGGGACACGAATTTCTGAAATGCTCAGCAAACTTGCAAAGTAAGGGGCAACGGGGGAAGAATCCTGAAGGGAGGTGGGTTGAAATGAACTTTGCTTGGTATTAAATATTCTACAGTTATTTTCCATGGTTAATCATGCTCCGTTTCAATATTAGTATTTTAAAACAGTGCATTCCTCTGAGATAGAGGTAAAGTTGGGTCTAAACAGAGGTGCAGCAGACTACAGCTCTGTGTGCTGTGTTTTAAGGAAAGTTAATTTCTTTGGAGCAGGGCAAGCATAAATACAAGGATTCTGGCAAAGTGAGCAGCAGGAGAAATGTGCATGCAACCAACGTAGGAAAGGTTATTGCTTTTTATTAGGGAGATGGAGGAACAGAGAAGTTTGTGTGCAGTATGCTATTGAAATGGATATTCTGTGGGAATAGTGCTGGTCAGTAACCAGCAGAGGGCGGTAGAGAAATAGAAGTGGTGTGTGTAAATCCTATAAAGGCTTTTGAAACCCTAGTTAAATGTTGAAAAGAGGAGCGAGAGCGCATCACAGAGCTCTCAGAAGCCACAGCTCCTCCAGAGAGGCAGCTTCAGCAGGCCAAATAAAAAAGTGCTCAGCATTTTAAAAAATGTCTAATCCGTCTGGCAGCCCAGAGGATGTGGTGAAGCAGCGAGGCAGAGATGGCAAGATGAGAAGGGAGGACCTGGATGATTCCCAACCCGAGGGGAAGAGGTTGAAGCTGGGGAATGAAGGAAGAAACAGTGGGAAGGAAGGAGCAGCAGCAGAAGAAATCATGCCATGTTTGGGCAGAGAAGATCCTGCGCCCCAAGCAGGTGGTGAAGGCAAAAGTGTAAGTGAGGTGGTTTTCCTGGCTCTGAGCTGGAAAGGGGGCTGGGGAAGCTGTGAGGATGCCTTAGCCAACTTCAGGGTGACAGATAATTTCAACTGGGTATCAAGTAGTGTAGGTGGAACCTGACAAAGCGTCCCGTCTCCCTGAGAGTGGAAGACAGTAACTGTTTAATTTAATATCTTGGCTAGATTCCTTTAGGTGCCAGAGTTTGTACTTTAGTCTGGATTTAGCATATTTGACAGATTATTTTTGTAAAGGATATTCCCTGCTAACACCTGCTGTCAGCTTCCTATTACCCCTTAGGGCTGGGGAAGGGAGGGTCTTTGGATTGACTTGGGCATCTCAAGTTATCAGTCCAGGCACTTGCGTTATCTGTAGTCATTTTGGGGAATGTTGTTTTACAGCCAGGGGTGGGAAAGGAACCTCAAGGGGCGTAGGGTAGTTTAAGTGACAGTACCACATTGAGAATTCGTCAGGGTGAAAAAATTCATGTTGAGGCTTTGCACAAAAACTGCAGTTAGAAAATCCCATCTTGTTAGATCTGCCCATTATCAAATCTTTATATGAATCTAAGTTTTTCAGTGTTGTCTGACTGGCTATTTAGTTCAGCTGATGTGCTTGACAGCAGGTGTTTGAGACATAGCAGAAAGTGTATGCATAAAAAAAGAAGACAGATGGATTCCCAACCAACTTAGGCTTTTCCTCCTGTGATCAAGTCAGGCAAAGGTTTTTTGGAGGGAGAGGAGGGTTTGCATACATTGTACCTGCTTCCCTTGTGAAGGTGTTTTCTATTTGAGTCACTGTCACAATTGGGAATCCAGGGCTGCTAGAGTTGGCTTGATGGAAGTTTGTTGTGTTGTTTTCATCTGAAGTGTTTTCTCCCTACTAGTGTGTTCCTTTCTGGCATTGCCTTCCTGAATTAAGATGCTCTTCCCCATCAAAAAAGGAATCAATTGACTGCTCCACACTTCAGTGTGATTTACAATCTCACTAATTTTGAAGGCAGAGTAGTTGGCCTGATTCATCCTGATGGAGGTCTATTTCTCAGAATGCAAGAGTTTGTCATATACAACTGGTTTTCAAAATCTAGCTACATGTGCATAATGTCAGATTATACAGGTGAGATTCTCCTTATTTTATCAGGCTGTGCAACTGCTCTTATGATGCATCATGGTATAAGATTGTGTACTGTAATTACAGTGCATCATAAAAGCTTAATGTTGTGTTGCCAAACTGTGTATTTCTGTAGTCATTTTGGTAACTAACTGAAGATGTGTAACCTACTGAGATCAGCAAATTAGACAAAATCCATGATACTCTTGGAGAAACACACAAAAAACATGGGAGGGTTATTATGAGTACATCATGTTATAGGCTAACATTAGCTGAAACCTCACTAGAGTACAGCCCCTTCTGAAATGTATTTCTTGCTAACGATACCTGTTTGCTTAGAAAATTAACAGAGAGAAAAAAAATTTATTTAAACGTCCTCTCTTTCCCTTTTTCTGGCTGAACATAAACAACCAAAACAAATTGAGAAGCTTCCTTTTCCCTTGAGTTTGAGTATCTTCTTTAAATTATTAGAAAGGAAAAGAGGAAACTGAGTTCTGCACTGAGCTCCTACAGGTGAAATTAATTTAATTTAGGTAACGAGCTTACTCAAATAAACAATCTTATTGACCCTTTAAACAACCAGGGATAAATGTATGTGGGCTTTTAAACTGAAGTTGAATGAGATTTTATTTTCATGTTTAGGTAGCACTGGATTCTAATCCTACACAGGATTCTCTCATTTGTGCCTGCTTTCTTCTTGTATAATGTAGGACCCAGTCCTGCAGGCACTTAGTATTGCTGTGCTCAATGTTGCAATGCCTAACTGATTTAGGAGCCTAAATGCCATCGACTTACAATAGGATTTTAGTTTGTCTAAATTCCTCTTGAAAATATTGAAGCTCCTAAATCAGGTAGGTATTGCAATGCTGAGTGCAGCAATACTTAAAATAAAAAAGCTGGGCCTTAATACCCAGCACCATGCTTACTACTACTGTGTATAGAGCCATTGGGTAAAATTTTCAAAAGTGAGTTGTGCCATGTTGTAACTATCATCCTGCTGGTCCCAGGATATTAGAGAGACAAGTGTGGGAGGTCATATCTTATATTGGATCGATTTCTGTTAACAGAAGTCAATCCAATAAAAGAGGACTTCACCCACCTTGTTTCTCAAAAGTGACTTAGGAGCCTAAGACTTAATGAAAGTCAATGGGACTTGGGAGTCTACATGACTAAATGACTGTTAAAAATGGGGCTTAGTCTCCTAAGTCACTTAGGGATAGATTTGTAAAGGTAGTGAAGTGCCTGGCTCCCAGAAATCTGGCCCATACGCATTTTTGTAAACTTAATCTGTTGCTATGAAAGTAAGCACTATGCTTGCTCACAAGTATTGCTAGGATTGGGCCCATACATAGGAAGAAGTCTTGACTCCTATTTCCTGCTTTGTTATTCCTATAAGCTTCCCTTATCCTCCTGGAAAAATCCTATGTAAATGAATAGCCTTCCGATGCATTTTGTATAAAGCATCCTACAGAATGTAATAGAACCTGTGTGTGTCTGCTCCAGGGCTGTCTTTTCCAGAAGGGTATGTTAAAAATACTAAAGAAACACATTAGTGACGACTGGTGATTGCTCCACACCTGTTTCTTTTTCAAAGCCATTTCCTCACTAATTAAATTTTGGGCCTGATTCAAAACCCACTATCATCTATGGGAGCCTTTCCATTGATTTCAATAGGCTTTGGATCAGAGCATCATGCTTCATTTTGATTCAAAAAGTTCTACTACATTTCTTTCTCCTGTCCATTTTGTTTATAAGCAGGCTGCTGGGATTTGTGCTGTTAAAAGCAAATTGCACTGATGCAGCAGGGACCATGTAACACTCCCTTACCATCAGAACCTCCTTTTATTTTTATATTGTCCAACAATTACTGCACGTGACTGTGATGTTCTTAGTTGTTTGTCATTTTTGCAGAGAACAAGCCATGGGAAAAGATGGACTCCATCCCCTTAGGACGTATTGGAATGACTTCAGTTCAGTGTTTAGAAGAAGCTTTAATAGGCTTAGCAGTATGGGTAATCAATGCCTGCACTGGAAGAACATTCCCTAGTAGTCCATAATGACTTCTATTTTAAAGAAGTACATTAAAAGAAATTATAGTCTTTGACTCCTTATTGGACTGGTAGAAAAAAATCAGCACAATAAGGGTGCGATTTCTTTATACTTATTTCATTATTGTTTGTCTGACTCAGCAGCCATTCTTCGGATTTAGAAGAAAAGACGACCTGGGTCATCAAATCTAGCTCATTGTTCCACTTGGTACGAAATCCTGTATTATGGAAGACTGCAGAGACCATCTGTATTTTATGCTTGTGAAATGGTGAATAATTTCTTGAGGGTATTTATTTGACATTGTACGTTGAGCCACCGCTATTCAGAACTATGAGTTGGTTACAGATGGGCAGTTTGCTGTTAGCTCTGTTGGATAAAGTTGTTTTGTGTTCACCATTAAGATAAAGCCTACATTTGGCAGTGGGTACCACATGGTGATATCTGGAATTATTCTTCCCCCCTTTTACTGGGAAGAGGCATTATTTTGTGGTGGTTCAGCTAATTTTGGCTTGTTATCGAGATCCACTAGACTTTCTTTTTCTTCTGTTCTCATTTTATTTGCTTGTAATTTCTCCATAATGAACAAATTGAATAACCCCAATGGATTGTGACAAAAGCCTTTAAAGAGGCTTAATAGCATTGTACAAATCTGTTCAAAGGTATTGGAGTAAGTTCATCTTTACTGTAATAGCATTGCCTGCAATGGAATTGCAGTAAGTGTAACATCCTGAAGTTATTTTGATTACACACATGCATGTTTTCCTGCAGGTTTGTGTCTACCTTGTCATTGTTGAATGGCTGCATGCAGAGTTAGGCAAGCCATACACAGCAATCAATCTATCAGATGAATGTAGCAGCCCTTTATTCTGTTAGGGTGAAATTAATCGCTGTGCAAAAAGTGAGCACAAAGACTGAGCAGCCCAAGGGCCTGTGTGGGACTTAGGAGGTGTACTATCTGGTGGATTTCTCTCTCATTGTGTTGGCTGCAAGGAGATCTGTTTTTGTATGAACTGATTTATTATTTGAAATCATCCATTTTTGATTAGTGACTAACTCTTCACCAAGATTATTGCTTAGTGTACGATATGCACCACGATGAGTCACCTACGTTGCATTTCTGCTCCTTGACTGAATGATTTGCCAACTCAAGATGGCTAAGTGAATATTTCTGGTGGTAATACACATGCAAATGCATAGTCACACAAGTATTTACAATCCTTCTCCCTGCAGTCATCCTTGCAAACAAAAATTTGCTCACCCAGTTGTTTGCAGAAAGTGGACAAAATGCGGCATTAATAAGTCAAAGCAAATTCATGGGTTTTAGTCCAACAAATACTTTACTTTACAATAATTTATTGTAGTGTTCCCCCAGCTACAACTGCCCTTCAGATACTTTCTCATCTACAGGGTCACAAGTGCAAGAGTGCAAATGAAAGCTCCCAAGTACTGGAATTTTCACAACTGCTATGTTTTTCCAGATATTGTCAGATACTTACCACAAAGCTCTTTTTATCTTCCCTCATCCACCCTGCCCAAGACAGTAATGAGGTGAATGATCTGGTATGCTGGTGGGGGGAGGAGGGGAGGATTGGCGCACATGTTTGGGTATAGCATCCCTACCAAACAGATTCCTTTCTGAGGAAAAATGTTTTTAACTTTTTCATTCATGATTCACATTTTTGCTGATGTCAGCATTTGCAGATCCTTCCTAGATATGCCAAAAACACCAGCCAAAAGAGACTATTTTTCAGCATTTCTAGTCTGAGAAGGAATCTCAAGAAAGCCTGTTACTCAATATTTTCAGCCTGTTTTTGCCAGAGGTTCAGATAGCTTGACAAAGCTTGAACAACTTCTGGGTGGTTAGCTGAAGTGAACCTTTTGAAGATTTCCCTTTGGTAATCTATCCTCTTTCTAAGGCATTTTGTTCCCCTGTTAAACACCTATTTTATAACCACATAAACATAACAGTAAGCACACTCCTCACGTCCTTCCTACAATGCTTGGACCAGGCACCTGCAATCTGAACTTAAAACTGACTTGAAAACCCCCTTCTAAAACTACTTAGAGAAAGTTATTCTAAACTTTCCAAAAATGAGAAGCTGAGAATATGGTGACTGACTCAGCTCTGTGCAAGGAAAGATAGTAGGGGTGGATCCTCCACTGACTTCAATGGAGCAAGGACAATTAACACCAGCTGAGGCTCATATTTGATTATAGTAGTTGCAAAGGAGGGAGCCATGATCTGATGCCTTTTAGGAACTGTGTAGCTGGGGATGTCACAGCCTTATCCCTTGCCTCCTAGACATAAGCACCTTGAGGCCATCTCTAATTGCATGATCACATGCTAGGCCTAGTTTACCACTGTGTTACTTAACAGATACAATGGAGATTCACAAAGCTGCTAAATTTTCTTGCTGCGTTTTACATTAACTTTTTGGGGGCTAGGGAGGGGGGGGGGAAGGATCATTGGAAAAAATGAAAAACTGAGTTTTTTCATTCTTCATGAACCTTGCACACACACACTTGCACATACTCTGTCCCAAACAATAGCTAGCAACATCTCTGTCTTTGTCAGTCCAAAGCTCCTGGGTGGGTTGACAACCTCTTTTGTCCTACATGAGGGGGCTTGTGATGAACTTACTCTGACACCCACTCTGAGCGGTTTGCAATCAATACAATCACCAGCACCTCTCAGCATAACACTATATTCATTTTGAATGCAACTTTGTGTACCATAAACTCTACTTACACAACATACTGCATATTAGAGAAAGAGCCAGTTCTCAGCTAGTGTGAAATTGTCATACGTCTGTGGCGAGTCCATGGAACTGCAACAATTTTACATCGGCTGAAAATCTGCCCCGATGGATGTGATCCAAAACCTGTTTTAATCAGTGGGTGTCTGTCCCTGGACGTAAGCGAACTTTGGATCAGGCCTGAAGTGTACAATGCAGAATAACAGTGCAAACTGGTTGGCAAAGATAATCCACTTCACTTGTCAGCTAAGAATCATAGAATCATAGAATATCAGGGTTGGAAGGGACCTCAAGAGGTCATCTAGTCCAACCCCCTGCTCAAAGCAGGACCAATTCCCAACTAAATCATCCCAGCCAGGGCTTTGTCAAGCCGGGCCTTAAAAACCTCCAAGGAAGGAGACTCCACCACCTCCCTAGGTAACGCATTCCAGTGTTTCACCACCCTCCTAGTGAAATAGTGTTTCCTAATATCCAACCTGGACCTCCCCCACTGCAACTTGAGACCATTGCTCCTTGTTCTGTCATCTGCCACCACTGAGAACAGCCGAGCTCCATCCTCTTTGGAACCCCCCTTCAGGTAGTTGAAGGCTGCTATCAAATCCCCCCTCATTCTTCTCTTCTGGAGACTAAACAATCCCAGTTCCCTCAGCCTCTCCTCATAAGTCATGTGCTCCAGACCCCTAATCATTTTTGTTGCCCTCCGTTGGACTCTTTCCAATTTTTCCACATCCTTCTTGTAGTGTGGGGCCCAAAACTGGACACAGTATTCCAGATGAGTCCTCATCAATGTCGAATAAAGGGGAATGATCACATCCCTCAATCTGCTGGCAATGCCCCTACTTATACAGCCCAAAATGCCGTTAGCCTTCTTGGCAACAAGAGCACACTGTTGACTCATATCCAGCTTCTTGTCCACTGTGACCCCTAGGTACTTTTCTGCAGAACTGCTACCTAGCCATTCGGTCCCTAGTCTGTAGCAGTGCATGGGATTCTTCCGTCCTAAGTGCAGGACTCTGCACTTGTCCTTGTTGAACCTCATCAGGTTTTTTTTGGCCCAATCCTCTAATTTGTCTAGGTCCCTCTGTATCCGCTCCCTACCCTCTAGTGTATCTACCATGCCTCCCAGTTTAGTGTCATCTGCAAACTTGCTGAGAGTGCAGTCCACACCATCCTCCAGATCATTAATAAAGATATTAAACAAAACCGGCCCCAGGACCGATCCTTGGGGCACTCCGCTTGAAACCGGCTGCCAACTAGACATGGAGCCATTGATCACTACCCATTGAGCCCGATGATCTAGCCAGCTTTCTATCCACCTTACAGTCCATTCATCCAGCCCATACTTCTTTAACTTGGTGGCAAGAATACTGTGGGAGACCGTATCAAAAGCTTTGCTAAAGTCAAGGAATAACACATCCACTGCTTTCCCCTCATCCACAGAGCCAGTTATCTCATCATAGAAGGCAATTAGGTTAGTCAGGCACGACTTCCCCTGCGTGAATCCATGCTGACTGTTTCTGATCACTTTCCTCTCCTCTAAATGTTTCATAATTGATTCCTTGGGGAATCGTTAGCAGTCTCCTAAATTACAGATCTGTGCTACAAAATTGAAGGCTCTGACCAGTTGGAGAGGTGGTGTATATCTGTGCTGTCCCAAGAGGAATTGTTTCTCAGAGGATCACCATTCTTCCCCCTTGCTCCCGTGCAGGGGAAGTAACT
Source organism: Chrysemys picta bellii (assembly GCF_011386835.1). Lineage (NCBI taxonomy): Eukaryota > Metazoa > Chordata > Testudines > Emydidae > Chrysemys > Chrysemys picta. The sequence goes on from NC_088800.1 coordinate 58,756,599, forward strand.
GATTTAACCCCTCTTTGGGTTTTAGCACACTTCCCACACCTTCCCCCTCCTGCTGCCTGGTAGGGGAGTTAGTGTAAAGGCTCAGTCCACTTCCTGCCCTCTTCATACCCATTTACTTGAATATCATGTATGCAGACCCTGCTCTTCCTTCCACTTAGATATAGCCCCAATCTGGGAGAGCCCTATGGAGTGGGTGGACAAGTGTAGGAAGACCTTATTCCCATACATCAGTGGTCCCCAATGTGGTGCCCACGGGTGCCATGGCGGCCGTCGGGGCATCTATGTGCGCCCGCATACTGTCCAGCAGACGAGCATCCGCCGAAATGCCACTGAGAAGCAACATCGTCTAGAGGCGTCGCCGCCGAAATGCCGCTGCTTTTCGGCAGCATTTCGGCGGCGACGCCTCTGGATAATGATGCTTGTCGGCGGCATTTTGGTGGATGCTCGTCTGCCGGCCACGGTCCTCAGTGGCTTGTCATCCAGCGCCCGCCAGATAAAAAAGGTTGGGGACCACTGCCATACATGGTTGCATAGGACGTATCTAGTGTTACATTTGTAGCTGGTTTCTCTTGTCAGTTGAAGCTGAAGGAAGCTGATTCAAAAGAAACTGTGCTCACTGCATGGGTGCTGACAAAATTATTAGAGAGAAGAGAGCTCATCATACAAGAAGCCTGTCAGTAGGAGAGGAAGGATGCTTTAGTGATTACAGCAGGGGTCCCCAATGCGGTGCCCGCGGGTGCCGCGGTGCCCGCCGGGGCATCCATGTGCGCCCGCCTACTGGCCGCTGGATAAGCAGCCACTGAGAAGCGGCAACATCGAGAAGCGCCACCGCCGAAATGCCGCTGAATTTCGGCGGCGACACCTCTTGACGTTGCCTCTTCACGGCGGCATTTTGGCGGCTGCTTGTCCGGCGGCCACCGTCCTCGGCGGCTAGTCGTCTGGCGCCCGCCCCATGGGAAAGGTTGGGAATTACTGGGTTACAGTACTAGCCTGGGGCTTCGAATATCTGAGTTCAATTCCTGGCTCTGTCACTGATTTCCTGTGTGACCTTAGTCAAATCACTTAGGCAGGCTGGGCTTCAGTTCCCCATCTGTAAAACTAGGGTAACAGCACTTCCTTACCTCCCAGGGGAATTGTGCAGATAAACACATTAGGTTACGAGATGCTCAGATACTATGGTAATTGCAGGGGAGAGGTGTATATAAGCATCAAACAGGGGTTCCAAAGCTTTGTCTTGGGCCAGCCGGGTGCATGGCAGTGAAGGAGAAATCCTTTCTTGGATCCATCCATTTATTATTTGTATTGCCATAGCACCTAGAGACCCCCGACAAGGCCCCATTGTGCTAAGTGCTGTACTGACACTTGAATTGCCAGCATCCCCCTCACTAATGCCCCCAGCCCCTATTGGCCCGAGGACTCTGGGATCAAGCCCTGGATCTGACTATGCTATTATAACTATGCAAAAAGCTTTTAGTAGCCTGAGAAATGAATTGATGCCACATAAGTACCTGTGATAGATGGTAAAGATATGGTGGGCCATTAAACTGTAAAAATAGTGTTAGTATGGACAAATGAAATAAACATACAAGATGATACATGTGTATTTCAGGTGACAGGAAAAATGAACAATTGTCCTTGAGAAATCGTTTGTGGTCCAATAATTCAAGACTGCTTTATGACACGCATGCAGCAAAGGTCATTCAAGGCTGTGCGGTCAATGTTAAACTTTGGCAAGTTATGACTTTGGAGTGCCTATCCATACAACTCTGACATGATGTTAATGCAGCTTCATCATACAGAATAGGTTTAGTTTAGAAACTGTTATTCAGTTTAGTTATTAGAATATATATTTTTCTAAGTGCCCTGGATTGTGTTTGTGAATATTCTTTTGAGAAGGCATTGCAGCGGTTAGAGATGGGAAAGATCTTAATAAATCAGCCAGACCATCTCCTAGCTAATGAAGGATGGTTCCCTATAAGTACATTTTCCTGTATGTTGTCTAGTCTGATTTTAAAAATACCAAAAGACGGGGCTTTCACCACTTCCCTTGGGAGGTTGCTCCACAGTCTAATAAATCTTGCTGTCCTATTTTACATTTTGCAGTGCCATTTATTTTGAAGCTAAGGTACAACAGCCAGACAAAAAGAATTTGAAACAACTCAGTTTTTGTGCTAAAATTCTTACAGATGTATCCATATTTCTCAAGTCTCTCACCTGCCATGCAAAACTCAAATAAGTTTACTTCTGACACATTTCCACTCTATCTGTACTGGCAGTTACAGGCCAAGGTGATAAGTGTCTGCAAATACCATTGATGGCAAGATCAGAGTAGGGGACAAAAAGACAAATTATTCACATTTGCTTAAATTAGAATTCTATAGGACTGGGAGAAACCTGCTTGTCTTGGTTAGCTAGAAACTTCACCTGGGCTTGTTTGGTAACCTCACTGAGACTTAAAAAGCCAGTAGACTTACATCTATGCGCATTTAAAGATAGTGATTTTGTTTTTCTCCACAGGCATATTAGAATTTTTTACTAGTCCTGCTCCACTGACAAAGATAGCTAAGTTTACAAACTTAGCAGGCTTAACTGACTTTGAAATTTACTTGATAAAGGACTATTATGAGCAACTGAGGGGCCCTTTGTAGAGCTTACATGCTCCTCAGCAGAGAGCTGCCAGCTTACAAGATATGTTGAATAGATCCATGTCCTTGTTTAAAAAAAAATATTGAAGTTAAATACAGGAACTCGTTACCAGAATGTAACATTAAGGTTGACTTATCAAGTGCACAAGACAGGTAACCTCAGAAGTTAAGGTTGCTCCTTGAATATTAACTGGGTCATCATGCAGGACAATTTAAAGGACATTGTAGTAATACAAAAGGCTGATGGGAAGGAGAAAGAAGGTTGCCATCTATACCAGACATCTATGCAGTGAAGTCACAGGGAAGCTCTAGGACCAGCCAGAAATTTTGAGATGGATACACAAATTGTAAAGTATGAAGGCCTCAGATAGGGAACAAGGCAGGAGATCATCTCTCAAGGTAATGTTCCAGATAGAAGGAAATCAGCCAAAGCAAATTTTAAGTCCTGAAAAGCACTTTCAGAAAAAGCAGCAAAAAATCTATATAAAACAAAGGACAACGCAGTGAGAGAAGAGAAGAGGAAATATATGGATGACATCACCAAAGAAACTGGAACATTTTATTAGCTCAACAATGTTCTAACTGGCAAGCTTACACTAATCAGAGGGCCAGTTAAGGTTAAACGAACAAGGAAAGACCTTAACGGGGGGGAAATCCCCAGAGAGAGTAATGGGCATTCTGTCACCTCTACTGTTTGGCATTGCCATTGACTTCATTCTGAGAAAACGTGTAGATTGATACAACACTGGGATTGTCTGACATAACAGTACACTAGATCTAGCTTTTGCTGATGACATAGCTCAACCAACCTGCAAGTAAAGATTGAAAGAAGGCAGCGTTAACAGCCAATTATGAGGGAACCCCCCTGTAAATCTAATGACAACCCCAGCAACTCCCAGCTCAAGCATAACATAGTAGGCAAAGGAAGACAAGAGGTGAGTCAATTGACATACCTTGGCAGTTATGTACCAACCAGTGGGGATGTCTAGAAGGAAAAGGGGCAGCTGCACTAACTAGCTTAAACAAGATTTGGTTATTGAAAATCTACAACTTACAGACCAAACTATGACTCTTAAGGTGGAAATAACATTTCCGTTTAACATATGGATGTGAACGCTGGAAATCAACCAAAGATACACACTAAATCCCTCACCATAGGTGCAGGAACTAGGGTACCAGGGGTACTGCCACCTGGCTACGCCACTGGCGGAGGGAACAGGGGGAGCAAAAAACAAAAAGGCGCCACCCACTGTGGTGCTTTTACTCACCTGGCGGCACTTTTACTGACGGGGCAGCGCTCCGGGTCTTCGGCGGCACCTCAGGGGCGGGACCGTCACTCTCTCCATGGGTCTTCAGTGGCATTTCGGCAGCGGGTCCTTCAGTGCTGCCGAAGACACCCAGAACTAGTGAAGAGCCCGCTGCTGAAGTGTCACCAAAGACCCGGAGTGCCGCCGGGTGAGTAAAAATTAAAAAGGTGCCACTTGTGCTCGGTGGGGGAGCAGCCACTGCCCCACTCCCCCCCTAGCTACGCTACTGACTACTGCACCCCCTGGCTTGAAGTGGCTTCCATCATATACAGGGTTTACAGTTGGGTTCAATGGTTCTCAGCACCCCATGCCTCAGATATTAAATGGAATGAATTTCTGATGCATCTTTACATTTGTGTTCAACAATTCCTTACCTCCAAAGTTATCCAGAAGAAAAGACCGAAATATCTGGGACACGTGCTAAGAGTGAAGCCAGAACAAGTGCTGTGGCAGGCATGTCATTGGGCAGCACAAGGAACAGGCAAAAGGGGTTGATGGAAAGAATCCCTCCATTGAACAGTACTTAGGCCTGGTCTATGGTAGAAAATTAGGGGGGCTATACTACATTGATAGGGGTGTGAAATGCACATCTCTGAGCAGCATTGTTAAGCCAACTTAAATCATCATGTAGACAGCGTCAGGTCGATGGAAGAATTCTTCCGTCAGCCTAGCTACTGCCTCTTGGGGAGGTGGATTACCTACAGCGAAGGGAGAAATCCTCCTGTTGGTGTAGGTAGTGTCTACAGGGAAGTGCTACAGTAGCACAATGCTGTAGTAGCATTTTAAGTATAGACAAACCCTTAGATGTTCTAGCAGAGAATTTGGTGGATGTTGCCTCAAGCCCCCGCAAAACACGGCACACCATATGATATGCACCAAGGAAACATCCATATCTTTATGGAAAAGTGCTTTGGAAATTAGTAACGTTCCTTTAGGCTTATATGAAGTGTCCTATAGGATTCAATTGAAAATGCATAATTACTTTAGGCTTGTGTGAAATTAGGGAAAATATTTAGTGAGGTTTTCAGCAATTTCATTTTGTCTGTTTACATGCTTGTAAAATGTCACAAACACACACAGCAATTTTACTGCTGGAACATTCAAAAATTCACATTTTAGCAAAGAACTGTTTGCAAGCATTTTGCAAAAACTGGACCGATTTTTTCAGTTCTCAGTGTACTCTGAAACTGCAGAAGATAATACAACTGAAGGGCAAGAGAAAGAAAAGAGAATTTTCAGCAATTGGTCAGGAGGCAGGTAGAGGACAGTGCACAATAAAACTCATAACCACTCATCAAGTCACAGCCGCCTTCTTTTCACAAGTTTTTTTTTCATTGCTTTCCCTTTCTCGCAGTGCTGTCCAGGGATCTAATACCTAAGGAATTTACTGTCCTATGCCACATACATAACAAAGACTTGCATGCAAAATTAGTGTTTTTATGTAATAAACTGCACCTCTGCCTGCTTGGCAGGGCATGAGAACAGTGTAGCATATTTAACAGGAGGTATTTTATCTGCCAGTCTTTAAGGGCCTGATCCAAAACCCGTTGAAGTCAGAGAGTCTTTCCAGTCACTCAGTGGGTGTTGTATTCGGCTTCAAGGGCTCATGTGAGGATGGCTTTGGCATTGTAGGACTATGTTTATGGGCTGAAAGACTTTCCTGCTAAACTGAAAGGGTGAAATCCTAGACACCTAGGACCAGATTTTTTAAAGGTACTTAGACACTTAGTGGGATTTTCAAAAGAATGTAGGTGCCTAAAACTCATTGGATATTACATATTAGACACCTTCATGCTTTTGAAAATCCCACTTGGTGCCTAAATACTGTTGCCCCTTTTCAATTCAAACAGCTGGTCAGACTTCAGGGCCTTGGTGATGTTCCAGTTGGAAGTGGAAATGAATGGAGTCTGGTATTTTCTTTGTTGCAATCTTATTTATTTACAAGGAATGTAGCAAGTCCTGCTTCTCTGAATGCAGGAGGAACCAAGAACAAAAGGAATAATTTCTTAGTGCCCAGTGTCTTTATCCAACAGAGACCCCAAAGCGATCTCTAGCTTTTTCCAGGATCACACTATGCTCGTAGGCTACAGCTTGGCTTTCTTGCTTTTTTCCTCTGCTGCTCCCTCTTGTCCTGTGCTCAGTTTGTTTTCTCGCCCCCTCCCACACCACATCATAATAAGCAGTGGAACTCTGTGCCCACCTGATGCTAGTTTCTGGGCAGATTCTAGTAGACCTTGTTTTAGGTGTGGCCTCTTAGGTTGTAAGAAACTCTTCTCTTAAGTGAATGCCCTGCTCATACAACAGGTTGAATGAGGTTTTAGCTCAATCAATAACGAGGTTTCACCCAGCTCATAACAATATCTCTAAAAACCTGGCCCCTAATGCCTACTGGGTGGTCCCGAAGTGGAGGAGGTCGACTGTGGACATAAGGAAAGAAAAAAAAAAAAAGTGGGTGTTTTTGTCAGTTGAAAAAAATAGCATTAACATTTAAAATAACTTTTAAAATTGTTGCCACAGTTGTGCTTTTTCAATAATAGTGCTGTTTCTGTATGGACTTGGAGTCGTCGATGTTCTCTCTTGGAGGTGCCATAGAAATGAAGTGTTTTTTAATATGTAAGTTATGGCCACTACGCAGACTGCATCTTGGTGCCACCAAATATTGCAGAAGATGTATAAATTTAGGCTACGAAACTTGGGGGAGTTATGCACCCAAATCCAACATGTCTGCATAGAAGTGAAACATCTAATTCAAAGACCCTTCATGCTGCATTTCCCCTGTAGTTCCATGAACATATTTTCAATTGCTATTAGATCTAAGCAAGGGTCCAATGTTTGCCATTTGATCCATGCAACTGCTTTTTAGCTCACAGTGATGTATCCAAAAACCATGTAGTCCATTGACTACAGCCTAGCTATCTTGAAGTTAGCATTTTATATGCTATCAGATGATCTGCTCTTTTTGACAGCCATTAAATGCACTTAAATGACGTTGCAGGGAGTGTTTGTTGCTATAATTGGTCTTCAGAAAAAGCAGACCAGGTAGATAGCCCATTTTCTATTTAGACGTGTGAACTTCCAAAACCTGATAGGAAAGGACCTTTTGGCCCCTGAAAGCTTGTATATTATAAATTGTTGGTCCCATCACTATCTCTACTATACCCTGCCTACTGAACTGGCTGGAGATTTTGACAACACGGTAAATGGTCCGCTCAGCAGTGCTGATGCACTGGAATGTCATTTAACTGCAAACACCTTAGAGGCACTTCCAAAAGGATTTCATGGCCAGTTTCCTTCATATCCGTTTCCAAACATTTATGAAAATTGCCGTCTTCAATAACCGTTTCCAAAAGACAGCAGATGAGCTAGACAAAACTGCAAACGTTATGCAGATGGTTACAAATCATTTTCTGGCTCACTGCATGTATTTGCAAATGGACTGGAGATAGAATGGAATATTTTGCAATACATGAATATATCCAGAGACAATTTTGTCAGTGTCCTTTTGATACTGACTGATCAATCAGAAAGGTAGGTGTAAAGATTGCAGTTACAGTTTTGTTAAAGTGCTGGGAAATTAACTAGTCACATCAAATCCTTTTTTCCCCCCCTTAGAAATGTAAAATATCTGGAGCAATAAAATGAGCAAACATAAAATATTGGTTACAAATGCCTGTGGCCCTTTTATAGAATGTAGCAAACCATATTCAACTGGAGAAGAGAGCTTTTAGCTTCTAGGAGGCTAGTCCAGAGGGATGTATAGAATGACAAGGATGCCAACACTACGCATGAGGCTTTCATTGACTTCCATGTATGTTTGGATCAGGCCCTTAATGAATAACCCTGTATCAATATCTTTGTATCTGGCTACTGGCTTCACAATGGGAATGGCAGTATAGTAATAGGCAAGATGCGTATCTATGCCTTCCACCCAAAGATCTCCGCTTTCTTCAGGAAGTTATTGAACAGAAACTGCAGAGGCTAAGCTCTGGTATCTCAGATAATCAGTGGATGTTTTTGTAAATTTTGACCCAAGTGCTTACTCCAGGTAACACGTAGTCAATGGCAGAGCTAGAAATACATCCCCTATCTCTTCTGAATACTAGTCCTGTGGCTTCATGAAAAGCTATCTTTGCCCTTAGCAGGTAATATCTTTCCATTTGCAGAGGGAAAGAGAGCCTGATGTATATCATTTTTCTCTTCAGTCCCCAGGAGAAAACTGCTTGCTTTATTATTAAGAGAATGACCTTAATCTACTGTACCTGGTTAGATGGGGAAACTGACATCTCCCTGATAAGTACATTACTGGATTTCATACTGTGATTCAGTTCCAGGTGCCTAAATGCACACCTTTAACCCTGTCTCTTGCAGCCTTTATGCTCCTCAAATGTAAAATAGTAATGTTTTTAGGATGACAGAGCCACCCTTGGGGGTTTGAAACAGCTTTAAAAAGTACTGATATAGGAATGTGATTCAAAACAAACAAATCCTAATTAATTGAATGCGTTGGTGCACTTGGTATAGAGGCTAATGGCATCTGAAAAAAACCAGCCAAACAAAAAAACCTAGCTGCAGGAAGTATTTTCTAAATGGATTTATTTTAGTCTCAGAAAAAGCTACTTTAGAAACCAGGGAAATAGATGACCTTGTATTTTTAACATGTCTTTAATTGGGACAGCAAGGTGGCTCTGTAGACAAATAATCCAATCGGATAGATCCTTTGGGCTAAATGTTCAAAGTGTTTGAAAGCAAACCTTGCTAACAAATAATGGGGATTTGTGTGAGCACCTCTTCAGATAGCCATGCTCTGTTGGGAAGAGTCGTTTCTTTCTGAGCCCTGGCTGGGTCACAGGTAGTGTTTGTGGTGCCTTATTGATTGTGAGTGCGTTGATTTCTTGCTAGAAGGAGCTAACACAAGTGAACTTGCCATCATTAACAGAAAGCACCAGGCTGGGTTATTGTCAGGGTCAGCTAAAGAATGCCATGGTTTAGCTGTTTACTTCTGTAGCCAGAAACGATCTGTCCCAAGGCCACAAGAAGCCAAAAGCAGGGCTTGAATCTTGAGTACACCATGTTTATCCAATGAGCTCAGATGCAATTAGAGAATTCACTGTTTGGTAAGCTGCCTATGAGGAAAACAGGGGTAAGTAAAGCAGAATGGAAGGTTACTCACCTTTGTATATGCTGAAGGTGCTTTCACTTTCTGTGCTGCAGAGAAACCCAGGCAAATGGATTTTAAGAGTGTGGAGTAATCAACTGCTTGGATGAGTAGCTCTTGTATTGTTTATATCAAGTGAAATTACTTTGCCTCGTGATACTCTCTGTCTAGCTTATGGATAAAAGTAACATCTTATCATAGAATATCAGGGTTGGAAGGGACCTCAGAAGGTCGTCTAGTCCAACCCCCTGCTCAAAGTAGGACCAATCCCCAGACAGAGTTTTGCCCCAGATCCCTAACTGGCCCCCTTAAGGATTGAACTCACAACGCTGGGTTTAGCAGGCCAATGCTCAAACCACTGAGCTATCCCTCCCCAATCTTATATAATGTAGTCCCAAATACTCAGAGCCCCACTGATTAGGAGCTTTGTTCCTAATAAATTACGAAGGTGTCTCCCTGCTCTGTTGACATTTAGTGTTGCCAAAGCAGAGCAGGTATTGGGGATTTTAGTGCACCATAACAAAAAGTTACTTCCAGTCATTAAAAGTTGATGTTAAACTAAACTTTTGTGGCACTTTGGAAAGAATAAGGTTTTTTTCCTAGTGGGACAGTGCTATTTTGTGACACGTTAATCAAGGTTGCAGCGAATATAATTAAGACAGTGTCCATGACTTTTATTATCCTTCAGCAGCTACCTCATGCTTTAATAGTTAAAACCAATGGTTCTCAAGTGTGGGTCGGGACCCCAAAGTGGGTTGCAACCCCATTTTAATGAGGTCACCAGGGCTGGCTTAAACTTTCTGGGGCCCAGGGCTGAATCCAAAGCTGGAGCCACACTGTCTGGGGCCGAAGCCAAAGCCCAAGGGCTTACGCCCTCGGTGGCGGGGATCAGGTTACAGGCCCCCTGCCTGGGGCAGTGGGGCTCAAGCAGGCTCAGGCTTCGTTTCCCCCCCTCCTGGGGTCATGTAGTAATTTTTGTTCTCAGAAGTGGGCCACGGTGCAATGAAGTTTGAGAACCCCTGGTTAAAACTATCTACCGATGAGGGGGAAAGGTGGTACCATATATAATAATAGTGCAATGTAATATATTGGTATAGCAACACGCACAGTTATATATTCTTCCCCACTCTAAGAGAGGTTCCCATTTCAATTTTATGTACTTTGACTGACTGCAATGTGCTTAGTGATGCTTTAGCTGAAGGACACAATATAAAAGTAAATTGCATTGTGTTGTACTTGGAGTTCAGTACACTGTAATAGGTAAGACATTACTCTTAGTGTAGTTTGTTTTTTCTCATAATAAAGGAGGGGGGAATAAAATAACTGGAGTCACAACCTATTGACATTATAGAAAAATGAATATTGGCAGAGAGAGAATAGTGTGTTATGATGCCCCTTTGCCTTTGTGGCCACTGAAAAAGTGAAGCTTATTACAGGGAGTGTCAAAAACGAAAGCAGTAGTCTGATATTTCACATTTAGGAGAGGCTCCCTAATGACTTCCAAGTCACATTTAAGATACTGGTTTTGGCCTACCAAGCCCCTAAACAGCTTAGAATAGCCCTGCTAGAGAGACCACCACTCCCTTCATACCATACTGTTGCAATGTATGTTGATGGAGGCTCCCGAGCCTGTTCTCTTAATTTGTAGGGAGGGGAACTGCTCACTGGAGATTCTCCATGAGGGTCCTGCAGGCCTGAAATAGCTCCAAATGCCTTGATTTTCCAAGCATGTTATAAGCTAATGTACTTGTGCAGGCTTTTGGGGCAGAATGCCTAAGCAGGAGGGGAGGGGGAATTTAGTATATTAATTATTGGCTGTTGCAAGTGTGCTTTTGTTGACACGTAGCTGATATATTTGCTGGAGTTAGTGTTTTTGTTATAGTAATGATGACTGAGTTTTCAGAACAGAATCAGGCCTCTCATAGCCTGAGAGAGAGACTTCTTGATGCAAAGAAACAATTTCCTTTATCTCCGTAGGGATCATTAGAACAATTCTAGAAATAGGACCTCTTAGCAAACAAACAATTGTTTTCAAATTGGTTTTCTATTCTGACAGACCTTCATCTAGCAGCTCAGGAAAATTCTCCAGAACAGTGTGTCGAGGAATGCTCTTGGAAAATATTTTACAAAAATTGGCCAGCACTATGGGTCTGATCCAAAGCCCAATGGCAATGATATCAATTGGCTTTGGACCATTCATTGTATGAGCAAAACTAACTGTACTTGCCTGTGTTGTTTCCTCCTTGGCCAAATTCTGGTACCTTTACTTAGGTGATAGTTCTGTTGTGATATGAACAGAAATAACTGCGGGATAAGGTACCACACAAGTCAGGGCAGCAGAACTGGGCCCTTAGCGATGACGACCTCACTTGAACATTTCCCTGTAATTACTTAAACAGATCACTAGATGGCAGGTGATAAATGCACAATACACAGTAAAAAAGCAAAAAGCTTCCCTTGGGTCTGATTCTGGTCTCGTTGACTGGTGAGATTCCATTTACTTCAATGGATTTACTGCCTTCTTACATAGGTGTAATTAAGATCAGAGTCCGGTGCCTCAGTATGAAGGAAACTTTAACTCCCATTAACAACTATGGAGAATTGCAGAGGATTGCTGTCTCCAGTAAACATTGGAGACGTGTTACTTTAATATTACTTTTGAAGTAACTGCCAAAATCCGTTAAATATTTGTCCAGAAGAGAGGAATACACCGTCCTGTCCCACAGAGTAGACGTTTTTGAGGTGTATGTGAAAGGATTTGTGTGTCTTCCCTCACAGTTACTGGACCATCTCTCTCTACCCTGAGATAGTGTGTATTGTGTAATCGTTACCCCCAGTGTCTATGAAGAAGACACTCTTATTTCAAATGTTCATGGCTTGCAAAAGTTTTTTTTATTTTTTCTAACATTTGAGCAAGAAAAGTTAATATTGGGATGTCTGCAGTCCTAGGCCTGATTCTTTGATAAAACAAAGAGGAATGGAGCCATGTGAGGTGCAGATAGAAATACACTTAAGTAGGTCAGGGGTTCACCAACTCTTCTACTGTATGGACCACTGCAAAAAAAAAAAATTCTCATGGACTGCTTCATAATCCCTATCCCATTGCTGCTTTGTGCAATCTGCTAAGAAGCGCAGTGCACACCACAGTTATTCCAGGGAATATAACTAATCCATCATCCAGTCAATCCAGCAGCATACACGGAATTGTCTCCCGTCAAGCTGTTTGGAGTGGCTCAGGAGTGTGATGCTAACCTCAGGGCAGACTGCTAAGAAGCAGAGCACAAAACCCAAATCGGTTGTGAGCTCTACGCTTAGAGTTCGCCAACCAAGTATCAATTGTGAACTCCTCAGGCACTATAATAGCCTAACCATACAGACACAGACGGTCCCCTTGGGTACTCTGGTCTCTCTTGCCACCAAGTAAGCCTACCTTTGTGATAGATGGTCCCTTACACCAAAAATCACAACAATATTCAGGTTACTTCCAGTCCCAAAAGACTGGTCACTTACCCCAGGTCAATGGCACTCTGGATCTTGCACCAAATAAAACACTAGTAGCCCAGCTTATAAAAAACAATCTGAAGTTGTATTAGCTAAGAAAAAGAAAGGAGTTGTTTACAAGGTGAAAGCAGGTAAACACATGCACACACAAAAATGAGTTGCAATCTTAGGTACCAAAAGGTGACAGAAGCTGCTGTAATATAGAAGCTCTATATGACCTTTAGGGCTAACCCAGGCTAAGCAGTTGGGGATTCCTTGCTTATGCTTAGAAATCTTGGCCTTCCAATGTCCAAGCAGTGTAGAGATACAGTTTCTTGTTTGGGGGGAAGGTAGGGTGACCAGACAGCAAATGTGAAAAATCAGGATGGGGGTGGGAGGTAATAGGAGCCTATATAAGAAAAAGGCCCAAAAATCGGGACTGTCCCTATAAAATCAGGACATCTGGTCACCCTAGGGGAAGAGAATATAAATCCCTGAGTTCAAGATGATGGGATGAGTTGACATGCCTGTCTCCTCTTGGTGGGGGGGGGGGGGGGGAGAGGCAAGCAATGCAATTCACAAAGCCTTTGTTCTTTGATGTTTCACAATGGCTTGTTTGGTTTCAATGGGCCGCTGTGATGGGGAGGGCCTAACACCTTCTGTAGAAAGCTAATATTTGACATTAATTAATACTCCTTTCCTGTTTGACTTACACAATTACAGAGGTTTACAATGCAAAGAGTTATTATTAACTTATAACATGGAGTGCAGATGTTATAGGTGAGATTATGCAGCATTCTAGAAGCGCTCCATGTATTAAAATCTAAACCCATTCTTATAAACTTAACATCTGTTTTAACAATACTAACACACAGGTAGGCCAGACTGGTTTCAGCTATGTCTCTGTCATTGTTCAACCGAAGCCTAGGTGCCTTGGCATGAGGCCTACGGGCCTTGTCTGGCACCTGGTTTGCTAGGGTCAAATCCCCCTACAGAATGTTTTCTAGGCCTTTGTCCACTTTGATTTTAAATATTCCAAACAATGAGGCTTCCACCATTTGCTTTGGGAGGTTATTCTGCAGTTAAATCATTTCACCACTTTAGGAATCATAAATAATTCCTTTTGCTTATTATTCTTACAGGCTTCTCTGTTATCTTCCTATGTAACATCCTAATCATTACTAACACTAACTTCATTCTTCAACAGTCATAAGCATACAGTTTGCAGGCAGGGAATTTGCAGGTCCCTTGGTGTAACAAAATACAGCAATAGTGGTTTAACACAATGTCATTGATCATTGATTGATTGTAAAGCTGTAGTCAACTGAGTAATTTTTCAGTTAGTTATAATGGGAGTTAGTTGCTAAAGATCATTTAAGATTTTGCACGTCAGTGAGAAGTGGCAGGAGAGGACGTGTCATTTACCTTGCCAGTGGCAGATAGTAATGTGAAATGCCTGATGCTAGTTCCTGTGGAAGAGAAATGTACCATTTGAAAGGTGTCTGAATGCCAAGTTGAACACAAACCTATTAAGAAGGTCTCTTGGCTTATAGACGAGATAGATATAGCAAAGGGAGTAAGACTTTGTGGCCAGTGGACTAGCTGTCTGAAGAAATTCTCAAGGTTCACCCTCTGAATAATACTACTTGAGTTGTTGGAGACCCAGCCCCCTCAACCCACTTTATTTAAACATGCAGAGCTATAAAAATGCCTGTGCCTTGACGATTCAGACTAATTCATATAAAGCTAGTGGGCTCCTTCTAGGGTTTTTTCCTAACTGAATGGTAACATAGGACCCTATATTTCAGCTAGATTCAGATACAGCGGTAGCCACTAAAAGCCCAGCATTTACCTAGAGTGAAGTCTGAGATCTCAATTATTTCCTATTCCATCTCATATTCCAATGTGTCATAATGATAGGTAAATGTTGACTGTAATGGTGATCACAACAATTCACATTGTTCATTTGTATTACAGTTGAGTCTAGATGCTCACATAAAGATCAGGGCCTCGTGCTTGGCATTGCACAAACACACAATATGAGGCAATCCCTGCCTTAAGGAGCTTATAGACTTAATCAAGGGGAAATAGGGGCTCAGAGATGTGAAGTGACTTACCCTATGTCACACAGATGGTCAATGGTTAAGGCAGGAATAGAGCCTAGGTCTCCTGAGTTCTAGCACTTCACACTTGGCTGTCCTGCTTCTCAGGATTAAGAGATGATGGGTAACCTAGAACAGCTTTTTAATGATCTACATTTATTGTTAATGGATCTAAATATGACTGACTTCTGCAACTCTTTATTTTCTGGTGTATTGGTTATTTAGTAACTAGTTGGTCCATGTTAGTTAGAACCAAGTTTTGAAAGTTGTTGCAAGTATCCCTGGATGGTGTGTCAGATTTATGTTAAAAGTTGATAAAAAAAAAACAAGTTGTTTGTTCAATCCAAGTTCTTCATGGAGGAATCACTCTGAATATCTAGAAATATGAGATTTTAAGAGTATTTAGTGAGATGAGATTTTCAAATAAATAACTTTAAAAAAAAAGCAGCCCCTTTAATAGCCCTAATTTTGTATTCTCTGAAATCAGAATGACTTGGGCCATTGGAGTCACTTGAAGTGGAAGTATCTTCTGCAACAGCTCAAGGGTAAAGATATGTTGAACTACCAACCACTTCCATAAGAATGCTCTGTATTCTTTAAGCATCACATGCATTTGTTGTAAAATGAATCAATTTTTTAGATTTAATGTTTTCCAGAGAATATTGAACTTTTCTGTTAGGAGCTAGCATACGAACACAGAGTGAAAATAATCACAAATCACATTAGATGGGGTGATGAAGACCTTTTTGACATTAAAAATAATACAAAGCATCAAAATAGCTGATGGAAAATGTATTGAGAGTTAGAAAATGCACCTAATACAGCTCTTCTCTGGACAAGAGCCCACTGCAGCTCTCAAACACATGATAACTTTAGAGACACCATACAGACCCTCTGACAATGTGAACTACATTGCTTTGGACCACTGACTTGAATGAATAAAGGACTGCACTGCTCAGATGCACAGCTAACCAGTTGTCGTTGCTGGCAAAGGATCCCGCTAATCACACTTGCACAGATGCTAATATTAAGCATGTCTTGCTGGTTGACAGCAATAGAAAGGCTTTAGGATATTATGCACTCTTCCTTTTCTGGATGAGGAAGAAAATTGTTTTTCTGCGGGCTGTTAACCTACTGAGTCCTTCATATATGGAATGTAATAATATCTCTTTGGGCAATAGCAATGCTGGCATCTGTGCAACCCAAACAAATATTTTTATTTTAAAAAAGACACCGTAACATTGACACTATCATAGTCTCTTCTGTTTTAAAGTAAAAAAAGATTTTATGTCATGGAAGGATCTCCTTCTTCCCAAGTGAGCTTATTCAGAAGCAGATCCCATTTGACCTGCAATCCAAGACCTTAGGTGGGGGAGATCCGTTTTGTTTAAGATTACTCTCTCCCACAAAATACTAGTGAAGAATGAAGCCTGAATTGAGCAGGCTGCTTGACTTTTTGTCCATGGGTGACCCAGCCATCCTTCTTTAAAATTCATATCCCCTTCTGCTGTCCACAGGAGTTCTTCTCTAACATTTGCCTTTTCCTTGGCAAATGTGTATAGTCCATTTTTAATAGTTTGGTTCATGCTTTGATTTATTCCTAAGCCATTACTCTTAGGTTTGTTTTTTGGTTTATTTGAGTGTAAATTTCCTGTCAGAGACACTTAAATGCAATAGGTGACATTGTGGCTCTTTTGAAGGCAACGATAAAACTCTCAGTCTTCCACAGGGGCAGGATTTCACCTAAGCTGCCTACAGCTGGTGGATCAGTGAGTTAACTGTTTGATGTTGTCTTCCCTCCAATGGCTGCCGGATACATATTTAGTTTAGGTCATGTGTGTATCCTTTTTCCCATCCACATCCCAAATCATCACCAAATCATGGCGCGAGAGGCCATCACTGCTCTGAAGAAGTCCAGGGGAGCAAGAGCAGGAGTGCTGCATTTCAGGGTTAAAGTTACATTGGCAGTCGTTTGTGGGTGACCAGGACATAATAGAAATATGGTGGCAGAGCTACATATAGAATATTCTTATTGCTTCCCTTCAGTATAAAGACCCATTCAAAGAGCCGTCTATAGGCCCAGGGTGGGAACAATGGGGGAGTTATAGGTCACTATTGAGGCACATTGGCAAAGTAGGTTGGGAGAAGCTACATAGTCGTTGCTCAAATTTACTGCTGTCAGTCTTTAATGTTTATATACAAATCCTAATTTGATTTTTAGAATGGATTATTCTTGTTTTGTACTCCAGCAGGAATCCTTCTCCTCTAATTGCTGTAGATGCTTTAACCGTACTTTTCTTTGGTTTGAATTGATATAATATATATAAATTGCTTTGTACCATCATAGTATGAATTTTTATTATCTTGTTTTACTAGTTGAAATGTACTGTGTATTCGATTCTAATCGTGTTACAATATTTCCAGTGAATTTTCTTTGTTTTCAAAATTAAACACTTTAATCACAAAAAATAATTGGATTTAGTATGTACGATTCATAACTGTCACCACACTGTAATTAAATTAGGTTTCCTTGAATTGGACTATAACTAAATTGACAATAAGTATTCTGATCGATACATGCATTGGAGAAGTAAAATCTGCTTTGAGATGCTGAGAGATTTTTGTTTTGTTTTTGTTTGTTTAACTAAGATCTATATTTTAACTAAGGAAAAATCCATTCACCTTCCCCAGAGGGTGAAATTGTTGACTATATTCTGTTTAGAAACTGTCTCTGAATAAAAGTCCATATAAATGAATGGAATGTCACTTGAACAATTAATCCCCTTTGCTTAATTTAATACAGATAGTTTTAAGAGCAATGACTGTAAAAGCCAGATTAGAACAAGCTCAACCCTAATAAATAAATGACTCTCCCATCACCAAATTCCATGCATGAGGCAGTTTCTGAATATCAAAAAGGACAGTTGTTTTTTCCACTTGTAAGTGCACAGTAGATCAGAACATTGCACTATCAGCAACTTATGTTTAAACCCATCTTTCTCATAGATTTTTAAGGTCAGATGGGACTGTCATCATGTGCCCTGACCCCATGCAAAACTCTGGCCAAAGGATTTCACTCAGTTATTTCTGCATCAAGCCCATAACTTCTGTTGGGAGTGAGAGCAAGAACATCTCTTTTTAGAGACATCCGATATTGATCGAAAGACTTCAAGTCATGGTGAATCCATGTGGTCCCTAAGTAAGTTGTGCCAATGGCTGACTACCCTTCCTGCCAAAAACATGTGCTTTATTTCCAGTCTGAATTGAGCTAGCTACAAATTCCAGCCTCTGTATGCTCATGGTGCTAGATTAAAGAGCCCTCTGCTAGTGGATATCTTCATCAGATATAGGTACTTATACATTGTAATCAGTTCACCTCTTAAATATCTCTTGTATAAGCTAACTGGATTCATCTTCTTTAGTCTCTCACTGAAGGCTATATCTACACTACAAAGGTAAGTTGACCTATATTAGGTGGACTTACAGCCACCACATTAATTATGTGGTGGGTGATGTCCACACTACTTCTTTCTGTCAATGGTGCATGTCCGCACCAGGAGCACTTCCACCAACTGAAGAGGGGCAGTGTGGGGGACTGAGAGCCAGCTGTCAGCTCTATGCAGCTCCCCACCGAGAGCCCAGCTGTGCCCTAGGGCTTCTTGCCTCTGCGCTCCTATCCCGGAGCAGGGGAGGGGGCAGCCGCCCAGGTCTTCTCGCCTTCATTGGGGAGATTTGTGCCTGGAGTCCATTCAAATGCTGTAGTCCCCAAAGGGAATGGGGCAGCAGGGGTCCCTGCAGGGATCCAGGACCCCAGGGGCCAGCCCGAGCCAGGAGCCTGGGTGGCAGCCTCGCTTGGAGCGGAGATGGGGCAGCAGCCCAGTTCGGGAGCCAGCTTTCTTATCAGTTTCACGGCTCCAGTGGAGCTGTGAAATTGACAAGAATGACAGCCAGCAGCTGATGTAAGGAACTACACCTAACGACACCGGCATAAGCCTTACGCCTCTCGTTGAGGTGGTTTTATTATGTTGGCATAGCAGGGGAGTTACAATGGCGGGAGGAGCATTTCAATGTATGCACCTCCACTGTTTTGTCGACAAAAGCGTGTAGTATAAGGCCTAAGGTATGTTTTCCAGACCTTGAATCGTTCTTGTAGCTCTTTTGGGAACCCTTTCCAATTTTTCAACAACATTTTTGAGGCATGGACACTGGAACTGGATACATTGTTTTAGTACTGGGCTCACTGATCCCACATACAGACATAATATCAACCTCCCTATTCCTATTTGATATTCCTCTGCTTATATGTCGAACAATTACATTTATGCTCTTAGTCACTGCACCGACCTGGAAGCTCATGTTCATTTCTTTATCCACCATGATCCCTGTTCAGAGATACTGCTCTCCTGGGTACAGTTCCTGTCCTGTGTGTGACCTATAATCTTTTATTCTAGATGTATGATCTTGCATTTGGCTGCACTGAAATGTATTTTCTTCAGAGAAGCCCAAGCAATTCAGATTGCTCTGCATAACTAACCTGTTTTTATCATTTGCCACTCTACCAATGTTTATGCCATCTGCAAACTTCACCAGCAATAACTGTGTATTTTCTTCCAGGTCATTGATAAAGATATTGAATAGCATTGGTTCAAAAACAGAAACCTGTGGGACCCCACTAGAAATTCCCCAATAGGATGATGACTCTCCATTTATTTTTTCATATCTATCATAGCCATTTAAAAATCAATTTTATATGTGCTCCTTTGATTTTTGTACCATGCTAATTTCTTAATCCGAATACCACATGTTACTAAATCAAATGCCGTACAGAAATCCAAGTATATGAGGAAAACAGTTATCTTTATCAACAAAATTTGTAATCTCATTTAAAAAAATAATTTCAAGTTCGTTTGAAAAGATCTATTTTCCATAAACTCACGTTGATTGGCATTAATTATGCTGACATCCTTTAATTTTTTTTACTCGCTTTTATCCCATATCAGTTTTTCCATGATTTTGCCTTGGATCAGTGTCAGACCAACCAGCCTATAGCCTATACACTTGTATTAATCTGAGTGGTTGACTGCTTCACCTTGACCATTTCATTGCATTGGTACCTAGAGATTTAAACTAACATCATGGTCACATTGTGCTAGCTATTTACACACAAATACTAAAGATAATAGGAGGCACCCTTTGCTTTGAAGAATTGACATTCTGGGATCTCAAGCCTTCCTATTTTCAAGATCTCTTTATCCATTTTTGTGCGAACAGACAAATGTACTGGAATTTGACCAGAAATAATGCCTGCTCTTGAATGAATTAATATAGACAGCCTGTATACTGGACAATTGATAGCTATAGTGCAAAGTTGTTTCTTAGTGTGTATTCCCTACACTGCATGTACATTTCACCAACAGTTTTGAAGATTGGCTAATAACTAGTAATGGGATAATATGACCCACTGTTGAATGACCTTTCAAATGTACTGCTGTCCATTTCACAGGGGGAAAAACCCCATCATTATGATGGATAGGAACTGGAGCCATTGTTGGAAGTCTCACCAGGTGAAGCAAAGATTGAATGGGCATTGAGATTAGTGAGGGACCTGCTAGTGTATCAGACTCTGGTTCAGTTTGGATAAGTATCTAAAGATTTGATGGCTGATATGTTTGAGAGGATGGAGGACAGTGCCTTTATCTGATATGTTATTTTGGTTTTGAGGACTAGCAGTGTGCTACCTGCTTCCCATGCTAACACCATCAAGGTGACCCCCAGTGTTTCTACAATTCCTCTGCTGAATCCTATTGAGCTGTAATTTGAATGTGTCCGTCTGTGTGTCTGTCTCTCTCTCTCTCTCTCTCTGTCTCTGAAGTTATACTGTACTTCAGAGATCACTGCAACATCCTCTCAGCCCACCAGGAAAGGCAGTTCTTCTACTGCATGCTTTAAAATCAGTTTGAGAGCTCAGCAGGACCCTGTGGAACACTTACTGCACCAGGGTAGGGGACTGGGCTGCCTGGTTATTCTAAGACAACAAAACTACATCTGTGTTATACATTAGGAAACCTGCAGTCCCCACAACACCGGTGCCTTTGATCTGTAACTGACTGAAAGATTTGTAAGGCAGGTAATGAAGTGCCATGCAAGTTTCTGTATTCTGTCAATTACAGACATTTTCAATAACCTCTCTCTCTCACCCACCCACCATTCCAATTAGCTGTACATTTGATAAAAGCTTGTTTTCACAAATGAATGCTATGGTAAATGGGCTATGGAGACATTTATTCCAGTTGACTATTTACTAAACAAATACCGTTCTAAATTCTACATATAAAAGATACAGCTCTAAATTCTGCGTATAGAGGGAACTGTTTTATTAGTCTTCCTTTATGGGGTTCAGAAGTTTCAAAGGAGAAACAATTGTCAAGGTACCTATTTTAATATTCTGTTATGGAGTCAATATTGTGCAATGCTATAAAGAAGTAGAATAGAATATTTTATGTATACATTATAGGTATAAAATCATCTTCTTGCTACTTTACCAACACCTCCCAAAGTGCAAAATGCCCTATGTGATTTTTAGCAGGCTGGATTTAGGAGAATTGGAAATGAAAGGTGCATTTTGAGTTACGTTTGGCTGGCCAATAAATAAAAACTTTCAGTGTTTGTAATTACTGTTCCTACACTTTGGTCTGAGGCAATACTGTATAAAGGAGTTAGTGATAATTGGAAGTATACAATTCACTTCCCATACTTCCAGGAACACACATTTTCTCCACAGTGGTTTTGGGAATTCACTAACTTGTGTTAGGTGCATTAGCACAGAGTAGGATAAAGTAATGTTTGTAGGGTGTGTAAGCACAGATTAAGGGGAACTCTGTCCTTGCTTGACAGAGCACTTCATGTTAATTGCAAACTCATAGCTTCTGCTGGCACACCAGAAAGAGAATCCACTTAAAAAGAACCCTTTGCGCAGCTCTTCAGTGTTGTCCTCATTTGAAGTAATTGCCAGGAAGCGTAACAAAGTCCCCAGAGGATTAAGATTTGGAAACTTCATACTGAGGCTGAACTCAGCGAAGTTGTGTAGTTGGTAGTGCCTGAGATAGTCATTAGCTTTTTCAGATGACTTTGGCACTGGCAGACTCCAGCACCCAAAGTGGCCTGGTCACACAAACCAGTCTCATCATGCAGCATAATAATAATTTGTTAGACTTACAGCATTTTATAGCCAAGGATCTCAAAGCCCTTGTGTCGTGGAACCAGACTAGGTACGGTAATGTAAAGTAAGCTAATCTGCCTCTCCTGTGAAAAAGTAGCATACTTTACATAAGCTTGAAAGGAAGGAGAGTTGTCGATTTGCTGGAACTGAGTATTGGACTGTGACACAATTGAAATTTCCTGTAATATTTTTATGAATGATATGCATGGCAGTGACTCACTTGACTAGGGATTGCTACCCAATGGGTCCAAATTGTTAAAAAGCTGCTGTTGGGGCACAGCAGAAGACATGAGTACTGTGAGGACTTCAGTAACTCAGCCGGAAGTTATGGGCTTACTGCAGGAGTGGGCAGGTGGGTGAAGTTCTTCTGGTCTTAAAGTCTGAGAGTCTAAGAGCTGTTGGGTCATGTAACCATCTGGGGTGGTATGAATGGGTCATTGAAAAACTAGCTGAAACTGATCCATTTTAGGGAAGAATCTGGAAAAACACTGGGAGTCCCAACAACTGAACTGACACCCCTCCACAGGGAAAACGCTGGCAGGTGGAACACATGAACTCAGCAGGGGTTGGCAGAAGGAGGAAAACAAACTGCGAGATTATAGGGGTCTATGATAAGAGCTCCGCAGCTCTCACCTGGAACTAACAGCAAGACAGAGCCAGAAATGGGTTCCATAGCAACTTGGCTGGCTGATGGCACTGGCTTGACCAGTATGGACTATGTCTTAAACCTTGCTTCTTGATGCTGTCCTATGGACTTCCTGATACTGTGTTCCAGTTGACTAATAAATCCTATTCTGTTTAGAAAAGGTTGCTTGGTGTCCCTGCAAATACTTGCTGAGGTGCATTGGAGCTTGAAGAGTGTGTAAAAAACAAACAAAACAAAAAACGCTGACCAGGAATCTATCTCAAGTTGGACTTGCTGGGCACCACTCAAGGATTGCTAAAGCTGAGAATCTCCGTCTCAGAGGCGTTTAGGCTGTGAGGCATACCCTTAAGGAAGAGTGAGACCCCTTGGGGGTCTGGCACAGTTAAGGGGTTTAAAAGCTGGAGCATAGCAAAGATCCTGTGGATTCGTGAGAACTTGGGTTTCATTGCATTTATCTAGTATTGAGAATTGGAAGGTATTAACTGAATTAAAATCCCTTCTTTGTCACAACATTAGGCAGCTAATTTGGGTTTGTAGCATTGTGCCAGAGACAGGTTTTTTTTTCTATAGTCAGTTCATTCAAAAATATTTATCAAACTCTAATAGACAAAACAGAGTGAAAGTACAGCTAATACAGAAAGTGAGGTATTTAGAAATCAAAGCATTGACTTGGATAATCTTTTATGGTATATTTGTAAAGCACACAGCATAATGTAAGTCTGAGCTTGACCTTAGCCTCTAGGCACTATCATAATACAACTAGTAGTAATAATAATAGGCTTCCCTTTTGTGTGTGTTCTGTCTTGAAAGGGAAAGGCCTTATTTAAAAACTTGCACTGGTATGATAGCTTTTCCCTCTTTGTTTAGAATAGCATGGTAAATCATGTAAACAGAGAGAGGCCAACCAGTGTCTCATGAAAATGTTCCATTTAGAGCACCATTTCAGTTTCTATAAAAGGAGCCTCCATCTGTCTTCAAAAATGCTTGGAAAATTAACTAACACTCAAAGCAAAGAATTGGTGACCTTGAAAATGTTTAACCCGCATTCACTCAGCATGGGTTTTTGTCCCTCTCTAGTGGTCGAGTGTGCTTTTGCCACCATGCTAATGGACTTAGTCTTTTGGCTAAAAGAATAGAGGTCTGTGCTTTTAGGTTCTAAGATCTCTGGTTCAATTCCTACAGGTAATCCAAAGAGGGCTCACTCACTCTTTTCCCCCTCAGCATGGTTAATTATATAGTCCTACTCCATTTTGTGTGTGTGTGTGTGTGTGTGTGTGTGTGTGTGTGTGTAAAATATATAATTTAAAACATGTTTAAAGGTTAAAATACCCTTGTTAGTTACTTGTATGTACTTCACCCTAGGGAAGTCTTTTCTCAAAATGGCTGGGGCTTAGCACAGCTTTTCAAGGACCAGTTGTATGAGGTGGGCCAAGCCACATGAACTCTGAGTCTAGGTTTATCCATTTAAATAAAATGATAATACTGAAGTATGCATGGAACTATTAGCTGTAACTAAAGCTTAATTAAAGTTTGTAAAGCACCATAAATTCCTGAGGTATCAGGCACAATGTAAGTGGGAAGTGGCGGTGGTGTTGATTATAAAAAATGTGCTGCTTCTTAAGGTTTTACATATTAAGCTACATCTGGAGGGTGACTCAAGGTCATATTCAGTATAACTTTCATCTGATTGCAATGCCAGGCAGCTCTCAAAAGACCAGCTAAACTCCCCCACCTCCAAAATAGATTTTCCAGTACTACTGCAGCAGAGTCTGACTTGCAAAAGTAACTAATCTTCCTTGGTTTAGGACTAAGGGAGGCAGTTGCTCTCCCTACAATATTTATAGGCCATATTCAGAGTACCTTTAGACGGAGACAAATCTAGAAAAGGTCCATTGACTTCAGTGGAGTCATTCCAAATTTATCATGGTGTAAAAGCCTAGAATCTGCTCCCTACCACCTGTGACTGCTAATCTTCAAACCTTAAACCGTTACCATTTCTGAACCTTAACAGCAGAGTGAAGTGAACAAGTGCACCTGCATTATTAAAGGCCCACTGGCACCTTCTACAGAACTGGCAGAGAAACGTTTCATTAAATGAATAAACAGCTCTGTCTGCCATATATTCCCTATGCTGCTTTTTCTGTGTTTTTTTTAATTGTACAAGACGTTTGCATGAAAATGAGATCTTGAAGAGTTCTTCTGCTCCTGCTGCTTGTTCCCCACCTGAAGGTGTAATCCTCACTTTGATATCGCAATTAGTCGCTGTGTAAATGATTGCAGGCTCAAAGCGAGGATTGTAGCTTTGGCTGCTGAGTGAGCTGCAGGAGCTCGTGAATCATAATAAAAAAAATAGGAATTTGTAAAAACTATTTTAATTTTAAAAAATTAAAAATAAAACAAAAAATCCCTACATCACACATGCCCAGAAGGAGAAATTGAGAAGCCATAAGATCTCTGAGCAGAGTTGTCTCTAAATACATTTTTAGGTTTTGGGATTTTTAAGATTTCCAGGAGCCATTGTCAGCAGCATGTCTTTCTTTCACCAGTACCTTGCCATAGGGATGAGGGATTGGTGCCTGCGGGAGCCATGAGGTGATCTCATGGAGTTCTTGACAACTTTGTTTGCTGGAAAGGGCTTGGAATTCCACAGACATAGGCTGGGAGGCTGCTGCCCAGCCTGATGCAGTTCCCAGGATCCACAGGAAAGGTTATCTCCATTACCTCAGAGGGATGATCCCACCATCTACCCTCAGGAGCCATTCCATCATTGGGCAGGCAACTTGAGCATCTCCCAAAACCTGCCTCTCTGAGAGAGGGTGCTGGTAAGAGCTGGAACTAATACCACTAGAAATGGCATTAGCTTAGGTGTGGATTTCCCCTCTGAATCCTCTACCTTACAAAATAAGGAAAAGACAACATATAAATATATCCACTTAAGCTCAACCTCTCCTCAGCAGGCTTAGAGAAGACAAACATCTTCCTTTGGCAGCTATTGTGGCAGCACAGGGACTGAGCCAAGCAGCACTGGTCCCTGGCTACATCAGTCTGATAAACAGACATATCGGAGGGGTGTGATAAAGCATGGACCAGAATATTACATGAAAATCCAAGTGTGGGGAAGGAAGGTTAAGATGCATGCAGAGTCTAAGGCTTAAAGATGCATTTCATTTTATCATCACTTGTCTTTTACAACATGCTTGGCATTTATACTTCGGAGGGGTTAGAAAATAGAGTTTTACAGAGGAAGGGGTGGGGATGGGGGTGGGTGGAAGGTACAATACAAGGCTGAGGGATTTGAGGCAACGTTATATATGAGCAGATGTCAAACAATCCAAGATTGATAAATCCCCTTGGCCCATAGACTCTCTGCATGTTATGTTTGGTCAATGTAAGTTTTCAACTGGGGGATTTAGATACTGTTAAGGAACAAGTCTGATGTTCATGTATAAATATGCTTAACTCTGTGAGAGCCTGGTCAGAGGCCCATTGGAATCAATGGGAGTTGTTCCTGTGGCATGGACTTTGGATCAGGCCCTGTGAGCACATGGCAGATATCCAAATAAAACACAGGGTGCTGTGGAAAGTGATTCCCAAACAGGACCAGAAATGGATACATTTTGTGAACACCTTGTTCATTGTAAACTGTTTGCTCAGCTCTACTAGTCATCTGGGTATTGAAGATGGATTGTTTTTAATACTTATTTATTTGTATTTTGGTAGCACCAAGGAGCTCCAGTCATGGACCAGTAACCCCCTGTGCAAACACAGAACAAAAAGTCAGCCCCTGACCCAAAGAGCTTTATAATCTAAGTATATGTCAAAAGACAACTGGTGGAGGCAGGCAAATGGGGGAGCATGAAGAAACAAAGAGACAAATAAAACTGTTTATTTTTGAAGTTGTAGGTGCTATCGAAATCTTTCATATTTTCATTGATGAGAGCATATTCATCATCACAACCCAAGGGTCCAGTCCTGAGTGGTACTAAGTATCAGTGGGGAGCTAAGTGACACTGCATCACTGGGGAATTATAAGTCCTGACAAGGAGGTAAAATGTTCAATAAGTGCGATAAAAGGATATCTGACTATGCAAATATGGGGATAGGTCTGATCCCAAAATAACACCTCGAGCTTTGACACCCAAAGCAAGTGCTGAGAGCATTATGAAATTACCTTCAATTAGGAAACAAATCAATGTTGCTCTTAGCCTGTCCTTCCTATGGTTGTTTCCAGAGCCTTGGTCCGCAGAAATCTCCAGGGATTAAGTTTTCTTGTTTGTATCTCTTCAGTTGGTGTTTTCTTTCCCTCCTCCTTCTCCTCCAAATGGGGGATGCAGTGTATACTAGCCAGCACAGTTCCTTAGGGTTTTGGTTTCACCTCTAAGCCTTCTTCAGTCTCTAGAAGAAAGAAAGCTTCCGATTAAGGAACTGACTTACCTACCTCAGGGGCTGAGTCACCTGTGAGATGCATGAATACTTGTCCTTCCAAGTAATTAAGGAGTGTGAATTCTGACCTTGGTTTTATGTGGTAGGTGTCTGCTTTCTGCTGCTTTGCTTTATTTCAATAAATACTAGACAACAGTTTAGTTTCTCAGTGACAGTTTTGAAGAGCTGCAGTGGGAAGGAAAAATACCCAGTACTAATGCTCTGTAGAGAAGGAGAATTAAGCCTTTTTAGGGCTGTTATTCCAGTCCTTCATCTTCTTTTTTGGGTTAAATAAACATACAGGGGTTATAGTTACATTCTCTATAGGAATAGGGCAGGTTCTGGCCAGTTTGGCTGGCTGAATCCCCAAATATCAATAGCTTTTAAACTTGACTATGAATGCTTGAAAAGTAACAAAGCAATGGTACTATTTAGTAAAGAAAATGATTTTCAAATGTAAAGAAAAACTGAGAGGAAGTAGAAGTAATATTGTCATTAATCGAGGACATACGCCTATCAATACAGACTAATATCCTTCAAACATTTACACATATAAATACAAAGGGCACATTCCAGTATTGCCAAATCCAAGCATTAAAATGTTAGTCGCCCCCCCCCCCCTGCCAAAATCATGTCTTAAAAATCAGGACATTTAAAAAAAAATTGGGTTCCTTTCCTTTGTCTTCTGAATTTTAAGCCTTTAGGTTATACTCAATCATATTTTCAAGCTTTTTCTCTGGAAACCATGGGGACTAGAAACTTTCAATGAGCAAGGTTGGAATAATCTCACCCATAATAAATAATTTACGCTGGTGTTTCTCAACCATTTCAGGTTGGCGACCCTTTGTTTGAACATTTTCATGACCTCCTTTTATAGTAAATGTAAGAGTAAAAAATGTATCAATACTAAGCCCATATAATTTAGAGGGGCAGGGAGTCTGACAATGATGAGTGACAAGCGAGTAGCCTGCAAGGGTGTGTGGGGAGAAGTAAAATTTTCCTGGCTTTAGATTGTAATTAAATTGTCAATGCCTTAACACCCTGGATTGCCTTTCATGACTACTCGGTTGAGAATAGCGTACATCATTTAAAGAACATGGACTATATAGAGCAAAGTAGTAGCAAATACAAAGCAACAACTTAAAATACAAATTGGACCTTCCAAGTTGTATGAAAATATCAGTGAGGATGAGATTTTTATCATTGTTTGGATAAGAAGCGAGGGAAAGCGTATATCACAGTAGAGTGCAAGAGATATTAAAAATGCAGGATCTGGTTCCAATGATCCTTACATACGTGAAACTTCCATGTGAAATCAGTGGACGTTCTACTTGATTAGGAATTGTAAGATCAGGCTTTACTATGATGGATGACTTTGCATATCCTTTGTATTAATAACCTATATTGAAGATACAAGTCTGACTTCCTTGCAACATAAGCTTTCGGTGCTGTAGTTGAACCTTTGGTTTCAGCAACTGCAGTTTGTCCAGTTGATTGCAAACATGAGTCTTAAAAATAAAAATAATATTTGTATTTCACTTTTCCTTAGCAGATCCCAAAGCACTTTACAAAAGAGGTCTGTATCTGCATTTGAAAGATGTGGAAATTGAGACACATTGAGGGGACATGACTTGCCCAGGTCACTGAGCAAGCCAGCGGCAGATCTGGGAATAGAAGCCAGGTCTCCCAAGTCCCAGTCAGTCCAGTTATCTCTCCACTAGGCAACAATGCCTTCAATCAAGGCACATCCAAATTTCCTGTTCAGCAGAGTTCCCCGCCTTCTATAGTTTTTGAGTTTTGTAAACAATCCAGGTAAAAACAACTGGAGCATTATCTGTGAGTACACGTGACTTCCTGCATGAGCATATATTGAGTACAATTGCTAAATTATTATTGCCCCTGTTTTGAATGTGCTGTTCCATTAGCCATAATGTTGCAATAAATAAACTTTGCATATTACGCTTTGCATGTTCAAGTTCATTAGTGATTGCAGAATCAGCAACAAAACCACTCTGTGTAAAGTTATTTGCTATTATGAATGAATTAACAGTTTGGTTTACCACGCAGATTAGACAGTCACCCAGGCCTTCTTTCCTCTCTTCTTTGGTGCATCTTTACAGGGTAATATGGGTTTTAGATAGATGGAAATATTATTATTAAAGTTCTTAAAATATTACAGCAGAGTAATCATGACACAGCCTATTCTATAACAAATTTAGGCTTTGATCCTGCAATTGATAGTCCACCTGCATGCTGTCAATTGTAGGATTGGTATCTCAGAAGCCTCAGGTATGTGAAAAGGCTGCATATATCTGTGAAGATGGTGAACACAGTGTAATTGTGTGTGGGTGTTATGTTTGGGGGTTTTTTTTGGTGGTAGTCATCTGGTAGTTTTGTGGTGGTAGTTTTTTTGTGTGTGGCAGTCATCTGTTACATTTACAAAGACATTAGCTCAGCTTTTTCTTTTGTCATTAAATCAAATACATTAACATAATATTTTACCATTTATCAAGAGAGAGAAGCATGCAGTGCAAATAAAAATACAGTTCTTGGAAGGTGTAAGTCTCAGGATGAGGTACAGGGACAAGCAGTCCAACCTCTCCCTCCCCTCCCCCCTTTTTTTTAAATTATCTCAAGAAAAAAGTAATCCCTTAGAATTAAAATGATGTAAACGGAGGTGTCAATCTCTGAAGAAAACGTGTTATCAATAAAACATTCCTCTTTCCATTGCAGTTAAAATCCTTCGTAGTATAATACTGCTCTTCCAAACAAAAACATCCTTGTTCCACTCTGTTCAACCTCAGAGCATACTGCAAATGCTAGCAGCCTGCAGGAACCCTTCCCCCACCCCTCCTTTGCTTTTTAAATGTTACATCATAATTCTCCATGCAAGGTGCAAAGCACCTATGTTACAGGTAGAAAGTCCATTTAAAGCTTCTAATGTATTAGACTACGATTTTCAAAAGTGGCTAGTGAGTTTTGGGTGCTCAATGTAAGACCGCTTCAAGGGCTTGTTTTCCAGAGAGTGCTCTGCACTAGGGTTACCATCCGTCCGGGTTTCCCCGGACATGTCCGGGTTTTTCAGCTTTAAATGGCCATTCGGGGGGAGATTTCTAATCAAGTAGAAATGTCCGGGATTTCCCCCTTCCCCTCATGCAGAGTGCGGCGTGGCTGATTGGACGCCTGGCCTGATTGAAAGCCGCTCGCAGCCACTAGGGCCTCTAGCAGCCAGAGTCCCTCCCCCTCCCCCACTCCCTCCTTCCCCACAGAGCAGCGCGGCAGTGTTTGAGGCCACGTGGAGCCTGCAGCTCTCCCTCTGCCTGGTCAGTGGGGAGAGCAGGGCAGGCAGCGGGGGGGTGTAGAGGCTGCAGGGGCAGGGCAGGCAGGGGGCGCAGAGGCTGCAGGGTGAGTCGGGAGCAGGGGGCACAGAGGCTGCAGGGGCGGGGGGGTGCAGAGGCTGCAGGGTGAGGAGGAGCAGGGCAGGCAGGGGCATAGAGGCTGAAGGGGCTGCGGGGCGAGTGGGGAGCAGGGAAGCACTTAGCAACCCCCAACCAAGATCAGAGCGGGAGGGAGGAGGGGGAATGCAGGGTGCTCAGAGGAGGGGGCAGAGTTGGGGCAGGGCCAGGGGTGGGACCGGGGCCCCGTGGAGTGTCCTCTTTTTTTAAATGTTTGAATATGGTAACCCTACTCTGCACCCACTTTTTGAACATCAGGTCCCTTTAAGGCAGGGGTTCCCAAATTGGTTTGCGGCTTGTTCAGGGTAAGCCCCTGGCAGGCCGTGAGACACTTTGTTTACCTGAGCGTCCGCAGGTACGGCCGCTCGCAGCTGCCAGTGGCCGCAGTTCGCTGTTCCTGGACAATGGGAGCTGCAGGAAATAGCGTGTGCCGGGACACTGCTTACCCTGAACATGTCACCAACCAAGTTTGGGAACCCCTGCTTTAAGGCATTTAATTTAAACTAAAATTTAGAAACATTTGGAATCACTACTAACTTTTGAAAATCTTGGCCTCAAAGTGTAAGTGTTTCCTACGGTTGCTATGTCTAGGCCCCTATTTTCTCTGTGTTCTGTCTGCTTTTAAGCTGTCTACAGCAGTCAGTGCGTAGTCTCTTCTCACTATTCTGACTTGCAAACAAAGTATCATCCAACTTAATTTTTCCTATAATTTCTGGTGACTGCACACTTGTTTGACCATATTGTCCCAGTACTGGGGTAACTGTATCGACCCCTTCCTGGCCTCCTTCAGGGCACCCTAGTCACGTCTCAGGCCTCTAGTAGTCAGCCTGTTTTATCTAGTGACATCCATATTCCACACAGTCTTTCAAACCCTTCCAGAAGGGTTTTGCCCTCTTGGTTAAAGTCCCGTGTCAGCTCTTTGGAGCGAGAGTCAACACTCCTCTATATCAGACTCCCCACTTGATACAATTCTCTGTTCTTTGTCTGCAGGGCTTCTTGAACCTAGTCAAAAATAGTATTTGAAATTCCTCCCAGAGGGTGATATTGCAATCTTGTTTCCCTGTCTAGAGATTTGCAGTAGTTACCCCTTAGGGTATGTCTACAGAGTAGTTCGATTTTACTTAAAGCGAATTTGTGGAACCAGTATTACAAAGTCGAATGTGTGTATCCACACTAAGAACAGTAATTCAACTTTGTGAGTCCACACTAACGGGGCAAGCGTCGACATTGGAAGCGGTGCACTATGGGCAGCTATCCCACAGTTCCCGCAGTCCCCGCTGCCCATTGGAATTCTGGGTCGAGCCCCCAATGCCTGCTGGGGCAAAAAATGTGTCGAGGGTGGTTTTGGGTAACTGTCATCATTCAACCCTCACTCCCGTCCTCCCTCCGTGAAAGCGCCGGCGGGCAATCAGTTCACGCACTTTTCTGGTGATTGACAGTGTGGACACCATAGCACTGCGAGCATGGAGCACGCTGCGATCATCGCTGCAGTTATGGCCATTGTCAACACCTCGCACCTTATCACGCACCTTTTTCAGAGGCAGATGCTGAGAAATTGGGCGAGGAGGCTACGGTAGCGCGGTGAGGACATGAAGTCTGAGAGTGGCACAGACCTCTCACAAAGCACGGGACCCCACGCCGTGAACATCATGGTGGCAATGGGTCATGTTGATGCCGTGGAACGGCGATTCTGGGCCCGGGAAACAAGCACGGACTGGTGGGACCGCATAGTGCTGCAGGTCTGGGATGAATCACAGTGGCTGCAAAACTTTTGGATGCGTAAGGGAACTTTCCTGGAACTTTGTGAGTTGCTGTCCCCGGCCCTGAAGTGCAAGGACACCCGGGGATGCGAGCAGCCCTGACTGTCCAGAAGCGAGTGGCCATAGCCCTCTGGAAGCTTGCAATGCCAGACAGCTACCGGTCAGTCGTGAACCGATTTGGAGTGGGCAAATCTACCGTGGGAGTTGCTGTGATGCAAGTAGCCAACGCAATCGTTGAGCAACTGCTCTCAAAGGTAGTGACCCTGAGAAACATGCAGGTGATCATAGATGGCTTTGCTGCAATGGGATTCCCAAACTGCGGTGGGGCTATAGATGGAACTCACATCCCTATCCTGGGACCGGACCACCAGGCCAGCCAGTACATTAACCGAAAGGGCTACTTTTCAATGGTGCTGCAAGCACTGGTGGACCATAGGGGACGTTTTACAAACATCAACGTCGGATGGCCGGGCAAGGTTCATGACGCTCGTGTTTTCAGGAACTCTGGTCTGTTTAGACGGCTGCAGGAAGGTATTTACTTCCCGGACCACAAAATAAGTGTTGGGGATGTGGAGATGCCTATAGTGATCCTCGGGGACCCAGCCTACCCGCTAATGCCCTGGCTCATGAAGCCCTATACAGGCGCCCTGCACAGTGAAAAAGAACTCTTCAACTACCGGCTGAGCAAGTGCAGAATGGTGGTGGAGTGTGCTTTTGGACATCTGAAGGGGAGATGGAGAAGCTTACTGACTCACTCTGATCTCAGCGAAACCAATATCCCCATTGTTATTGCAGCTTGCTGTGTGCTCCACAATCTCTGTGAGAGCAAGGGGGAGACGTTTATGGGGGGGGTCAGAGGTTGAGGCAAATCACCTGGCTGCTGATTATGCCCAGCCAGACAACCGGGCGATTAGAAGAGCCCAGCAGGACGCGCTGTGCATCCGGGAAGCTTTGAAAGCTAGGTTCCAGAGTGAGCAGGGTAACCTGTGACTATTAAGTTTGTTTCAACAGAAGCTGAACCTGCCCCCCGTTCCTTTACCCAATTAATGATGACTATCCTCTCCAGTTACCAACCCCCTACCCCCCTTCCAACACACCTTTAAAAATAAAATAAATGAAACTTTGTTCATTAACACTGTTTTCTTTATTAAGGATTTCGTGGTAAAGTGTTGAAACTGGGATGCAGACTGTGGTGGGGAGCGGGTGTAGTGATGGAAAGAACACTTCTAAACTCGAGGAATGACAGGCTCCTGCTCCTAGAGCAGTCCGCAGTGGTGGACTGGTTGTTTCAACGGAGCCTGCCACCTCTCCTTTTCAGGACTCTGTGTGTGGGGGCTATGTGAGTTTGTGGCGGGGGAGGGCGGTTACAGATCCCCTGCTGCGTGACTCTGTCATCCAAGCTAAGGACCGCTGCATAAGATCTGTAACCGCCCTCCCCCGCCACAAACTCACATAGCCCCCCTCCCCCCACCCCGAACATGAAAACCACCTCCCAGACTGACCAGGGTGCCTAATGACTGCAATGTGTGTGTGACCTTCTGCTGAACCTGCCCCCGTGTCTGTACCCTGGTAAAGGTGACTGTCCTCTCCAATTACCAACCCCCTTTCCCCCCTTCAAACACACTGTCCTCTAAAAGAACATGACGGAAATAGTAATTAACAGAAACGTATTTTTTATTAACAACTACACAGTTAGGGGATGAAACTGGGACGGGGGCTTGGGTGAGGTGCTTTTGGAGTGAAGGAAAGGACTTATCAAATCTTTGGGAATGAGAGCCTTCTGCTACTTGAGCAGTCTGCAGGGGTGGAGTGACTGTTTTCACGGCCCCTGCCGCCCCTCCTTCTTTGGACTTTGGGTGAGGGGGGGATGGGACTTTGTGGTGGGGGAGGGCGGTTAGAGATAGAATGCAGCGGGGCTCTGTCCTCCTGCCTCCGGTCCTGCAGAACATCTACAAGGCGCTGGAGCCTGCCTGTTTGCTCCCTCATTAGTCCAAGCAACGTTTGAGTCGCCTGCTGGTCTTCCTGCTGCCACCTGTCCTCCCGTTCGCTGTGTGATTGCTGGTATTGCGACATGTTCTCCCTCCACTGGGTCTGCTGTGCCGCCTCAGCTCGGGAGCACCCCATAAGTTCTGAGAACATCTCATCCCATGTCCTTCTCTTTCGTCGCCTGATCTGCGCCAGCCTCTGGGAGGGGGATGCCGGGGTAGCTCGGGAGACACTCGCAGCTGTGGGATGGGAAAAAGGGAGTGAATTCCTCACAAAGATACAGTTTTGTGAACAATGAATATAGTCTTTCTCTGTGAACAAGACCATGCACAGTACCTATCATATGTGCACTCAGTACAAGGTCAAATTTTCGGCCTTCCCATTGAGTGCCTGGGCTTCATCCATAACACAGCTGTTACAGATCGCACAAGCGGGGCCGGACAACGGAATTCGGCTAGCAGGTGGACATGGTAAGCCATAGACTTTTGGCTGCTTAAAGCTTAATTTATAGCAGTGCCCTCCTTTCACGCTCCAAGCAATGCTCCTAGCGTTGGCCAGTTCCTGCTGCCGGCAATCCGGCCAGCATGAACTCTGCCCCTGTCCTACCCCCCTCGCGGCTGTCCCCGGGAAAGATCCCTGCATGTTGCCCGTGTCCTGCCTCCACCGCGTGGCTGTAAACGCTGGTTACAGTTATGTAAAGGAACAGGCAATCAGTCCCAATACTAACATTCCCCTAATTCAAAGCAGGTCACCATGAGTGATATCACTCTGATGAGGATTTTGGAGACGGAGAAAGACCGCATGCTGCGTGAATGCCAGCAAACACCAGGGCCGTATGCCGCCATGCTTTGCGAGGCAATGATCCCAAAGTACTGCTGCTAGCCTGGCACAGAAAAGTTTCCTACCATGGAGGACGCAGTAAGGCTGCTCTCCCCAGGAACCTGATGCAAAGGCTTTCACAATACCTCCAGGAGAGCTTCGTGGAGATGTCCCAGGAGGATTTCTGCTCTATCCCCGGACATATTGACAGAAATCTCCAGTAGCTGCACTGGCAAGGACTAAAAACTAAAGCGCCTAGGGCAAACTAATCATGAAAAACCCATTGTTAAGATACCATTCCTATTCTGTTCAAAATAAATGTTTAAAACACTTACCTACTGATCCTTCCCCTGATTCACGGTCTGGGTTACCATCTTGGGAGGGTTGGTAGGGGATCTCCGTGAGGGTGATGAAGAGATCCTGGCTGTCGGGGAAATCAGCTTGGAAAGTGCTGTCGACTGCCTCGTCCTCCTCATCTCCTTCCTCATCTTCCCCGTCCGCGAACATCTCTGAGGAAGCGGCCATCGACAATACCCCATCGTCAGAGTCCACGGACAGTGGTGGGGTAGTGGTGGCGGCCACACCTAGAATGGAATGCAGTGCCTCGTAGAAACGGCATGTCTGGGGCTGGGATCTGGAGCGTTCGTTTGACTCTTTGGTCTTCTGGTACCCTTGTCTCAGCTCCTTGATTTTCACGCGGCACTGCATTGCATCCCGGCTGTATCCTCTCTCTGTCATGGCTTTTGAGATCGTCTAGTAGATCTTCCGTTTTTTTGATCGCAGCTCCGAAAGCACGGACTCATCGCCCCACACAGCGATCAGATCCAAGACTTCCCGATCAGTCCATGCTGGGGCCCTCTTTCTATTCTGCGATTGCATGGTCACCTCTGCTGGAGAGCTCTGCATCGTTGCCAGTGCTGCTGAGCTCGCCACGATGTCCAAACAGGAAATGAGATTCAAACTAGCCAGACAGGAAAAGGAATTCAAATTTTCCCGGGGCTTTTCCTGTGTGGCTGGTGGCTGGTCAGAGCATCCAAGCTTGGACTGCTCTCCAGAGCGTCAACAGAGTGGTGCACTGTGGGATAGCTCCCATAGCAATCAGCGTCGAATTCCATCCACACCTACCCTAATTCGACATGGCCATGTCGAATTTAGCGCTACTCCCATCATCGGGGAGGAGTACAGAAATCGATTTAAAGAGACCTCTATGTCAAAATAAATAGCTTCGTTGTGTGGACAGGTGCAGGGTTAATTCGAGTTAACGCTGCTAAATTCGACATAACCTCCTAGTGTAGACCAGGCCTCAGTGATGTAAGTTCCTGATACTTCCTTCATACTGAGTGACTTCCCCTCAGTCATTGCACTGCTTGTCTTCTTTCAAGAAAGAAGTTAACCCATTTACCCCTGCAGGTAACAATACAAGGTGAGAGGGAAAATGGAGTCATATACGTTCTTTCATAAAAAAAAAAAAAATCAGAAGCTTCCCAGGTCTCCACACATAGTAAGAAGATGATATCCTCATCTTGCTAAAATCACAGGTTTCGATTCAGAAAAGCACTTAAGCATGTGCTTAAATTAAGTCCTATTCAGTAAAGAATTTAAGCATGCACTTAACTGTAAGCATATGCATAAAGTCCCATAGAAGCAAATGGAATTTAAGCATGTGCTTTAAATTAGGGATGGATTTAAACACCTGCTTAAAGTTAAGTGCTTTGTTGAATTGGGACTATAATGCTGTGCATGCTGGAAAGGTCAAATTTCCTCCTCTTCCTGGGGTATGGCTATATCAACAGAGAAACTAATCGCAGTATAAAACAAATTCCAGCCCAACCCTTACCAGGTTTGGTTATTCCTGTTGCACTTGTCTGTTTCAGTCCCTATTGTGATGCTGGCTGACCAGGTGCCAGCACATACCAAGGTCTCCATGTCACAATTGAACACTAATGGGCTTTTGCGACTTCAAGTGGTGGTGAGGGATGTTATGGAGGGACTTGGTGGATGGGGAGATGTTCATTTTCCTCTCTTGGCTGGACTTCCTGGAGGGTGGCTGCATCGAGGCAAATGGATGGGGGAGCGATGTGCGACAGCACGGGCAGCCAGAGTGTTGGGGTTGATTTGAGGGTTCCAGTGATGCACTGCATTGCAGTGTTGAGTGTAGCTACTTCTGATCCATATCAGTGCACAGTACTCAGCTACAGAATACACAAGAGCCATCACTGATGTCTGTAGCTCTGATGCTGATGCTCCTCAGTTTGTGTAAGCCCTTTTGGACCCACACAC
Source organism: Chrysemys picta bellii (assembly GCF_011386835.1). Classification (NCBI taxonomy): domain Eukaryota; kingdom Metazoa; phylum Chordata; order Testudines; family Emydidae; genus Chrysemys; species Chrysemys picta. The sequence continues at coordinate 58,793,875 of NC_088800.1, forward strand.
TTAACCTCCGACAATGTGACTTCAACCCTGATGAAGCTGGGAAAGCCGAAGGGAGTTCACAAGAAGTCACCAACAAACACCTTGTGAAAGACCCTATGCAGAAGATCCCTGGCTTTGATCGTCCACAAAGTTTATGGGTAACCCAAAACCGCATCCACGAAAACCATGGCAGATGAAGATGCTTGCTGCACAAATGGAAAATTAAAAACTCTCCAGTGTGTGACCATGGTCACCCAGAACAGACTATGGAACATATAATGACTCTATGCCTGATTCACAAATACAAAGGAGGCATGACAGAGTTACACTCCACTACTCCTGATATAATTATCTGGCTTAACCATCTAAATGTCACATTATAGTTGTTTCTCTACATTTACATCAGCCATACGAAGAAGAAGACTGACAAATACATAGCTGGAATCAGTTTGGTTCACTGTGTGTTAGTATAGTGAAAATAGGCATTAGAATTATAAGAATGTGTTTAGATTTGGTTGAATGCTTATAATTGCTGCATGCATTAATCTCAGTTTTAACATCTGTGTTCCATATTGTAAGGTAATATTTGAGCAGTTGTTGTGAGCCTCTGTGACCGTGTAAATCACCAGATGGGGAGAAGTGAGGTTTTTACTCACGAAAGCTTATGCCCAAATAAATCTGTTAGTCTTTAAGGTGCCACCAGACTCCTTGTTGTTTTTGTAGATACAGACTAACACGGCTACCCCCTGATACTTGACACAGATGGGGAGAGACATTTATTGATGTGAAGGGCTGATCTTCAACAGAAGGTGTTAGACCCTTCCCAAAAGGAAAGGTCCATCGATACCAAATGGACTATTATGGGACATTGCAACTGATATTTCCCTATGTGCCAGCAACAAGAGGACAAAAAGACTTGGTTGTCCTGCTCTCCTCCCTGTGAAGACAAGTGGACTCCTCTCCTCAGCTAAGCTTGCAGCTCTGAGCACATGGCAGGAGGGGTATGAAACCCCTAATAAGAAGGAACTGATTATCTCTACGTTGCTTGGATTCTGCCGGGCACATTGTTTCTAAGCATAAGTGAGAGATCTCCAGCTGCTTAGTCTGGGTTAGTCCTACAGGACATATGGAGCTTGCTGATTATAGAAGCTTCTATTACCTTTTGAAACTGAAGGTTATAACTCATTTGTGTGCTTGTGTGCTTTAGCCTTGTAAATAATTCTCTAATTTCCTTTTCCTATTTAATAAAACTTTTTATATAGTTTATTACAGGATTAGCTACAAACATTGTCTTTTGTGTGTGAGCTAAAGTGCAATTGACCTGGGGTAAGTGACTTGTCCTTTGGGACTGGGAGTAACCTGAATATTGCTGTGATTTTCGGTGTAACAGACCATCTATCAGAAAAGTATGCTCACCGGGTGGAAAGACAGAGTGGAGTACACAAGGGGACTGTCTATGAATTTACACTTGATGATTGATTGGCGAAATCCCAATATAGAATTCCCAGCCAGTTTGGAGTTTGTGCCCTGGTTCCTAACAGTCTGCCTTCAGATTGGCACTCACCCCCTTGAGTCACTGCAGGCAGCATTACACCTATATCCCTCTGCCTAGTGTTTAATGTACTGCATGCAACATGAGGACTCCATGCTTGTATAACAAAACTGGCTTTTTATTAAGAGAACTACTTACAGAAGTGCTGCATCTGAAGCTAGCATTCAGCCATGTGCACACAGCTTGTCTTCCTGGGCCCTCCTCCCAACCGTTCCCTCCTGCAATCTGTGCTCTTCTCTCCAAGTTACATGCAGGACCAGATTGTTACACCTAAATGACTTCTCTCCTACATCACTTGTATACAGGGTGGAGTTGTAATAAGCCACACCTCCACAGTGAGGGCCCTGATCCAAAGCTCCCTGGAGTCAGTGGAAAGACTGCTGTTGACTTGGATAAGATGCTGAGTGAGCAAGGCTCAATTATCCTCTCCTAACAGGTTTTCAGCAGCTGCTGAATGAGTGAATCAACAGAAGAAACCTGATGCCCTGTTAAAACTAGGTTTTCTAGGTTGGCTAAATGCACAGAGAGACTGGACTATATGCAGGAAATCACCACTGGGTGACTAAATGATCATAGTATCAGAGGGGTAGTCGTGTTAGTCTGGATCTGTAAAAAGCAACAGAGTCTCCTGTGGCACCCTTAAAACTAACAGATGTATTGGAGCATAAGCTTTCGTGGGTGAATACCCACTCCATCAGATGCATGTAATGGAAATTTCCAGAGGCAGGTATAAATATGCAGGCAAGAATCAGTCTGGAGATAACGAGATTAGTTCAATCAGGGAGGGTGAGGTCCTCTGTGAGCAGTTGAGGTGTGAACACCAAGGGAGGAGAAACTGCAGAGGACCTCACCTTCCCTGATTGAACTAACCTCGTTATCTCCAGACTGATTCTTGCCTGCATATTTATACCTGCCTCTGGAAATTTCCATTACATGCGTCTGATGGAGTGGGTATTCACCCACGAAAGCTTATGCTCCAATACATCTGTTAGTTTTAAAGGTGCCACAGGACTCTCTGTTGCTTTTTAAATGATCATATTGACCTTATCTGGCCTGAAAATCCATGGCTCTATTAAACTGTTTAGTTAATTAAATGTCTTTGCCAATATGCATGTATGTACATACACATACATGATAAATTTCCCCTTAGTATTTTATCATGGCTATATTACAGCTTTCTACTCTGATCTATACTATTTAAGTCTAATTTGGAAACTGGACTGTGGGAGAACCAGTTTACAAGTTCAATTAGCTGATGTTCGCCAGTGTTTTGAAACTTGTGTCTCTGCTTTGTTCCATGATCTGTATTTCAGTGGGGACCAAGAAGATGAACATGTATTGTGAATGTTATGACTTAATATTCTGAGATAACACTGCAGTGTTCTCTTTTGACGAATAACTACTTTGATCATTGAAAAAGATGTTTTCTGACCTACAAGATAGCATAATTTTCCTAGTTTTATAAATTGAGATTTATGGGCTTATCAGATCTGACATTCAGGCCTCCCCTATGTGGAAAATTAAGACTAACTCTACATGCAGTGCAATCAACATTTTCATGGGAAAACCCATTCCTCACTACAGATTTCTTCATATAAATGCAAGAGATGGAGAGGATGATCTTTGGTAAGTGACTGCGATACCCTCAGCAAAACTAACTGCTGAAAATATCTGTTTGGAAAAATAACTTGTATGTAGTGCTTGTGGCAACAGCTAGATTAACCACTTGAAGACTGAATTCCACTAGCCACAAAACATTCACAATATGGGCCACAGTAGTGTGGCACCTGCTTCTCCAGCCCCCACGTGACTAGTGTACCTTCTTAGTTACACAGAAAAGGAGTCTTTTTGATGTGACTGAAGGCGGGACTACACTTAAAACACTGCAGCAGTGCAGCTCAGGGCTTTAGTGAAGATGTTATTACGCTGACAGGAAAGCTTCTTCCATTGGTGTAGTTAATCCACCTCCACGAGAGGTAGTAGCTATGTTGATGGGGTTAGCTCTCCTGTTGACCCACCACTGTCTACACCGGGGTTAGGTTGATATAACTGCATCGCTCGGGGGTGTGGATTTTTCACAGTTGTACTGATGGAAGTTTATAGTGTAGATGGGGCCTCAGAATACCAACAGTTCTAATTGTGATGCCTTTGTTGTTGTTGCTTGGAGGAGACAGCTATGTACTGTACATTTGAAATGACTAAAATATACTGAGCCAAATTCATTCCCTAGTGAAATGTCATTGCAATCAGTAACCTTAAATCAAGGCTGAATGTTGGCAGTATATCCCAATTAGGACCAATGTGGTCCAAATGCTCTTCTCAGATCCTCCGATAGTCTCCTCTCCTCATTGAGAGAGTAAAATATTGTCTGTTGTGCAAACTTGAGACCAATATTGCTCAAAGAGTTCTTATTTGTCAGCCACTGTACTTTTATCATATAGTAATGCTGCTTTGAGATTTCCTGTTTATTTCCCCAGGTTTAATATTGCAGCAGAAATCTTCAATTGACATTCAGCTGTGTTATTAAGCCAAATGTCTGAGCATGAGGTATGATTTGTTTTTCTTGTGAGTGACATGACCATACTTTCCATTAAACCACAATGCAAATAGTATCTCTGGATCTAATATTCTCTGATTTTCTACTGTTGAGCAGGGAAGTCATTTTACATTCATGGTGTGGTGGTTTCTGAAACCTCTCTGTAGAAGTTTAATTTCAGTTTCACATTCAAAATAATAGGCACATTGGGTCTGACCCAAAGACTAGAGAAAACAGTGGCAAGTTTCCCATTGTTAGTCATTAGATGGAGAAAGATACAAGAGCACTCTTTTATTTACAGAGGTAATCTCAAACTTTTAATATTAGGGATTACAATATAATTTATTTTTCTTATGATAAAACAAAGAGGCCCCAATCATTATCAGGTCCCTATTGTGCGTGGGATCCTGTAAGTCAGAGTTTAAGGACAGTACAGGCAATTGGATAATCTAGTCCGACTTCCTGTGAATCCCAGGCCATTACATTTTACCTTCTTACCCCTGTATTGAGCCCAGTAACGTGTGTTATGGCTAAAGCATATTTTCCAGAAATGTGTCTAATTTTTGGTTTGAAGGTATCAAGAGATGGAGAACACACCACATCTCTAGGTAGTTTGTTGCAATGGTTAATCACCCTCATTGTAAAATATCCAGGCCTTATTTCTAATTTTGAATTTCTCTGACTTCAGCTTCCAGCCATTGGTTCTTGCTCTACTTTTCCCTGCTAGATGAAAGAGCCCTTTAGTACCTGGTATTTTCTCCCCATGAAGCTACTTAAACAAGGCAATCAAGTCATCTGTCAGTCTGCTTTCTGATAAACTAAGGACAGTGAGCTCTTTGAGTTGCTCACTGTAAGGCATTTCCTCCAGATCTTGAATAATTTTTTTGGCTTTTTTCTGCATGCTCCACATTTTAAAAAGGGTGTTGAAAGAATGAAGACACTAGAACTGTACGTAGCATTCATGTATCTGTTTCTCCCCTGTTTATACATCTGCGATGGGGTGTGCTCCCCAGGCTGGCCCTGCAAGACCTGAATTAAGACCTGTGGGCACAATCAGCTAAGAGCTTGTCTACACTTACCAGGGGATCAACATGCGATGATCGATACATCGGTGGGATCTGCTAAATCGACCACAAATCGCTCTCCCATCGACTCCAGTATTTCACCAGATCAAGACGCATAGGGGGAGTCAACGGCAGAGCGTCTCCTATCGACATCGTGTAGTGTGGACCCCGTGGTAAGTAGTTCTAAGCTACGTCAATTTGAGTTACACTATTCATGTAACTCACAACGCGTAGCTTAGGTCGACTTTTCCCTGTAGTGTAGACAAGGCCTAATTAGGCTGCAACAGGGGAGCTTTAGGCTGGAGGCAGCTAATTAGAGAGAGGCTCACCTGTGCAGGAACAGGCAGGGCCTGTATAATCCAGGAGGCTGGCAACAGAAGGGATAGCTGGGAAAGGCTGCAGTCACTCCCTGGGAAGAGGGAGGAGTGTTAGGAGGCTGCAGAGACAAATTACTCCCGGGGAGGAAGGAGGGAGAGAAGAGACTGGCAGAGAGTGGGGAGGGCCAGGCAGTATGGAAGCAGCTCAGGATAGGCAGCAAGGTGCCAGAACTTGACTGTTGTGCCTCTGAGCCAGAGCAGGGAATAGAGGGTTGGCCGGGGTTCCCCAGCCAGCCTGTGCAGAAGTGGCACTGTGAGGCAGTGAAGCAGAAGACTACTGGAGAGCTGGAACCTTGACGCGCTCCCTCCTAGAAAGGGCAACTACGCTAGTGACCTGGCTGGAAGACTGAGTCATGAAGAGGACAGCTGCAGCTCCTCAGAGTGAGAAACCGATGGGGTATAACCATTAGAAGGGGCCTTGGCTTTGACCGAGCTAATCCTCAGAACCACCATCAGGTGGCACCATCCAGCGGTGAGTAGAGCAAAGCTTCAAGGATCCCATTACGGCTTTTTGCCACAGCAGCAGGCTGGGAGCACATGTTGTGTTGCTTGTCCACCATGAGACCTAAACCCTTTTCAGAGTCTTTGCTTTCCAGAATGCAATCCTTGTTCCTAGCTGTATAACTTTGCATGTGGCTGTATTAAAACACATGTTGTTTGTATGGGTCTAGGTTACCAAGAGATCCTGATTGCGCAGTATGACTGCCCTGCCCTCGTTACATTATGTAATAAGATTGAGTCTGCACCCTAAAGGAGCTTGCTGTCTAAGGGCAAGATTTTTCAGAAGTGCTGAATGTGATGGGCTAAGCCTGTTCTCATTGGAGTCAATGGGAAAACTCCATTGGCTGCAACGGAAGCAGAGTGAGGCCAATGCTGAGTGCTTTTGAAAATCTCATTCTTGGACTTGACCTTAAAACCCTACTTTCTATGTAAATAGGGGAAAGTACTAAAATGCTGTGAGTTAACTAAGGCCTGACCCTGAGAAGTACTGAGCAGTCAGTGTCAGCCCTCCATTAAAATCAATACAGTGGAGGATGCTTGGCACCTTGCAGGATCAGACCCTAAATGCTCAGAATGTGAATGAGAAGGACTACCTAGTAGCAAAGTGCAGTACAGCTCTATCTGTACGTCTTTCTCTACTGTACTATTACTACTGTCTTCGGACTTTCTGGAATAAAGACTATCCATTATGTTCAGCTCTATGAAGCGATAAACATCTGAAGGAACAATGTAAATTACTCAATCATCTTCTGTGAGCTAATAAAAATATCCAACTATTTCCAGAGCTGAAAGGCTTTTCTGCTAACACCTGCCTCCACAGCTGATACATTCTAATTCCTCCTTTACCAACATTTTAATTAAGGAATAAAGTTTGGGTAAGTAAGCGCATTAAAAAGTGTTTGCAAATAGACCTGAACTCAAACACCTGCTTTTGTGAAACGGACTCTGAATTTGTGGGTGAAGTTTTGCTTTCACTAATAACTGCCATAAGTAATATGTTCATAATTCCTAAGGGCCTGATCCTCATATATATTATGGCTCCTTTTTACTGCTCTGGTTCCTTTAAAGCGGGTGTAAGTTAACTTTTATACACCAGTACAATGTAAAGGGGCTTTAACATGGTTGTAAATCAATAGAACCCCATCTAAGGTCCTTTTACAGTGCCTGAGCAGTAAATGAAGAGAATTGGGCCATAGCTACCTTGATCTGCAGTCAGGTAGTTCAACAACCATGTGCTATGCACAGTGTGCAAGTGCACCTGCTTAATTTGGGGGCTGGATTGGGGAGCTAAGAATGTAAATCTCTAAACATGAATTAAGGCAAATGTTTAGAAAATGCTGTACAACACACCATTTTGTGCTATTTTTAAGTGCATAAGTATGGGCAAATGTAGATAAAGCATGCATGCAACTATGCTTTAATTACAGTCCGTCTTAATAGGATTTATTCGTATGTAACCACATAGTAATTATATGTTCCACCTTAACACTTTAACAACACTGGTATGATCCAAAAGTAATTACTGCTCATTTATTCTGTGCTGTAATTTAGGAGTCCGTCTTGAGGCTTGTCTATATGGGGAAGATAGTGTAGAGTAGCTAGTGTACTTTAAATTCACACCCTATCTTAGTGAGCACTAACTTTCCCTTATAGACAGGCCCTTGATCATTTGACCTGTACTAAGTGCACAGCAAGTATCATCTTATTACCCTATATGCACATTTTAACTGCCATGTAATTAGTCAATAATAAACCAATAAAGAAATGGTAATGTGATTTTTGGCCATGGAATTTAAATTGTCCATAAGCTGTATTGAAACGGAATAACCGTGTTGCCTAGCATTGGTACAGAGAGACAGGCCATTTTTCCTATTTACTTTCTAACAAAGGGCTTACCAATTTTCTGTAGGATCCTCTCTGGTGGTGATGTTAAATACCTGTTAGTTTAATTTAATCTCTTCAGGACCTGCCAAATCACTTTTAAATGAAAATGTAATACTGCCTGGAGCTGATTTATCTCAAAGGATTGACTATTTATTACAACTTAAATCTTACGTAGATCCCTGGGACCTGGACTGAGGCCATTAACTCATTTAACATAGGCCACTGAACACAAGGTAAAAATTTTCTGTGCCAAGTGGTGCTAGATTTAAACGTTGGGGGTGAAATGCTTTTCTCCCATTATTATTGCTCAGCGCATTATTCACAATGGAAAAATCTTTCTACTTGTATTTACCTGAAAGCAAAGGTGAAAGGGAAAAAACGTACTATCACATAATAATAATACACAATGACAGTGGAGTATAGCTGGATGATACTAACCATGATGGCTTAAAAACAGATCAGAAGAGAGAATGCCATTGTTCATTGCCTCTAAATATTGAGACTGTAGCACTAGACCGTAGTTTGGAAATAACACAGCCACGCTGGTATATCCAGAGGAGGTGGGATTCGTAGCTACCAATATTTGAGAGAAGATAGCTTTTGGATAAAATATACCCAACAGAAGGCTATAACTGTGTTAAGTGCAGCAATAGCAAGAATTTCCTTTTAAATGGAAACTTACATTTTCCATGTTGGAAAAGTTTGTTAAACTGATTAAAGAATCATATTTCCAGTTCCGTGTTTATACATCCTGTCCCTTTTCCATGCTGTGGTTTGCTTAAAAAACATTGTCTGATACTACTCTACCTTTACTATGCGCTGGCAGTTAGGAGTGGTCTTTGTCTCTAGATGGTTTAGATTCATATACTTGTTGTCCAGGCATTTTGGCATAAATTTGCAAAGTGTCTTATGATTTTTGGTGTCTCAGTTTTGAGCCACCTTAAGATGGCCTGTTTTGTCCCTCCCCCCTCCCTCCCCCCCCCCGAGAAATGGGTTTCCACATCAAGTTTCTGGAACTTCCTGTTCAGAAATATGGAGGTGCATAAAAATGTTTTAACCAATATTTTGAAACTCAAAACATTTGGTCAAGGTCAGTTCATATTGTAGCTGAACTAGCTCACCCATCCATCCTCATGCTACATGAACTCTTTCTTGTTTTGTTTAATCTCTAGTGTTGTTTCCTTTCAATTTACCAAAAAAAAAATGTAATTCTCTTGGCTGTTTCCTCGTCCAGAATGAGGGTCTGATCTTGGGAGGGGTACGTTTTCAGCACCTCTCAGGACCAGGCCATACATTACAACTTTAAATCTGAAGAAGAGCTCTGTGTAACTTGAAAGCTGGTGTCTCTCACCAACAGAAGTTGGTTTAATAAAAGATATATTACCTCACCCAACTTGCAGCTTTTTAAATCTAGTTGTTTAGGTGGGTCTGAGCTGATGTTATGGAAATAGCATACACTTTCTCTTTCTCATAGTGTAACAACCTACCTGGGGGTGAATATTTTTCTCTAGCTTAGTGGTTATCAAGCTAAATTACTCACAGGTTATGTAGAGCATAGAGGAGGATTTGCTGCAGAGGTGAAATGTGTTTGTGCAGTCAGTTTGCTGAAGAACAGCCTGGTCTATTAAAATGGATAGCTTATCCAAACACTTACATCCATTTCAGTTGGTGTCTTGTCCCTCACCAGGGGCCCGGTTGTCTTCCAGGATCCTGAACAGGTGCTTCGGGAAGGTTATGGGGTGGAAGAAAAAGCCCAGAGTTCATAAACATATTTATTAGCAGTTAAGACCAGAGGACAAATAGTTGTTCTGTATCTATTGAACTGTACTTGCACAGATGGTTTATTTCAGAATTTAGTCTACTTGTCGGTCTTTTCCTTGTGGCTAACAAATGATGAGATCTCGATTAAAAACGATTATGTTGCAGCAACTGCCTTATTCTCTCCAGGGATCATCCTTCAGCCTTTGAAAGGGGGTGTTGCGTGTTATGATCAAAGCCCTGCAAACTATGCTGGCCTTGGAGTGATGGCATGCAGAGCCTAGTCTTCATTTCATCCCACCCCTCTCAGGCACCTTTTCCTGGCAAGACCAGAGGAGAGAGTTATTCTTCTTCCCAGTAGGTTTGGCTGGCCTACATGCAGGAATATACAGGGAGGCAGAAGGCTCCCTGTGACCACCAGCCACAATCTGGCCCAAAGCTTCTAACAAGAATTTGATTCCCCCCTTCTCCTCCCCATAGGCAGTGTTGATTCTGCCCTCATCATCCATGGTTGAAAGGCTGCATAGGCTGAGACAAGTTAATGTGGTGTAGGTTGTGTGTGAACTAATTCTCACTGTGTTATAGTGCAGACCCTTTTCTAGCTGGCTCTTCACCAGAGGTTTGCATTAGACAGCAGAAATCTCTCACCCATGTACTCACCACCCGCTACTCAGAAAATAACACTTGGAAGAATATGAGTGAGTAGAAATCTGAGCCCAAAATCAGTGGGAGTAAGGGTGCTCAGGATCTCCTGTAGGCAGACCCGTTGTTCTGAACAACACATTTACTTTGAGTGTGAGCATTGGCATCATCAGTCAAGCTTTACGTATCCTACTTAGCATTGCCTTTAGGCTCATTTTTTTCCTTATTAAAATGTATCAAATAATCATCAATCTGAAGGCTCAAAAGCCATTGACTTCGTACTGGGCGAAAGGACAACGTTGAATCGATGATAAACTCTGGTTGCCACCTTTCTTGAAAGAGACATTCTACCTCCGTGCTCCTCGCCCCCAACCACACATTCCCATCTTGGTCTAGGAGGCCAAAACATGGCAGTAGCCTGACCAGTTAAGGTCAGGCTTAGTCGCTTTAAATTTCCTTAGCAAGCTGCCTCTTTATCCCCACCTGAATGACAATGGGTGGCAGACCTTTTGACCTGCATGGTGTTGATGAATTACAAGTAGAAAAGAGTCAAGGAAGGGAAGCCTTAACCACAAGTATCACCCCATGGAGCTCTTGAGTGTCTTCTATTGTAACTATCAGCCTTTGCTGGCCCCTGCGGGACCCTTTCTCTGAGGAAGCCAAAGATGGAAATTCTAGGGAGATAAGTGCTGAAAAGCGAGGCATGCAGACTGGATGAACTGAAAATTCTGGCTGCCTACTGAATACTGTAAGCTGTGCCCTTTTGATGTGGAAATGGTCCTGTCAATCTGACTGCCTCTATCGTGGGACTCTGAGTGAGAGATGAGAGGGGTACATGAATGAAGCTGACATGAGCAGAGGCAGTGCCTTGCTGTAGAGAAGTGATAGCACGCTGCACAATATCCTGCTGTTTCCCTCATGCCCCTTGCATGAGTAAAAGTAAAACATGCTTAAGTGGGAGAGTGCTCTAACAGCAATGTGCAAGTGTCATCCAACTTCAGCAGTACGGAACTGCATTCCCTTGGATCTGGTTACATCACGCTGATGCAATAGAGTCTCTCTCTCTCTCTCTCTCTCTCTTCCCCTTCCCTGCCTTCATTATTAATAGCAATGGAAGATTTTCATAATTATTTGTCTTATAACAGCACCTAGGTCCCCCCGTCATCGACTAGAACCCTGTTGTGCTAGATGCTGTACAAACATAGGTTTGGAGCCTGGGTCCTGATAAGCATATGAGTCAGGAGGCTTATCTGAATTAGCTGAACATTTTTGCACCCTTCTAGCTTTCCCATTGGCTTCTGCTTCCTGCCTTCCTTGGGTCTGCCCTACCTTTGCTGTCCTTTGAGAAGCAAGACGTCCCAACAAGTCCTTTTATGGGTCCTTCTTTTCTTCCATCCCCTGGTAGCTTCTCTTTGAGGGAGGAAAACACAAGCCCCTCCAAAGGTGGGGAGGACCCCAAGTTTCTTCTTTCCCTTGCAGCTGTGACACTGGGTAATTCATTTTTTTAAGGCCCCTTTACTGCTGGAATATATTTTGCCTGTGCCCTCAGAGACAACGTGATTTGGAGTCAGCTATTGTTGGGAAGGTGCCGTAGGCACTTTGCCTGAAGTTCTGGGTCCTGGTGTGAGGGATGCAATGAAGTGAGGTAAAGAGAAAACTTCTAAAGAGGGTGTCACTGGCGGTTGTTGGGGAACCAGCAGAGCCCAGCTAGAAGGTTATGGTTTGGGATGGTGTGAGGGAGCAGGGGCCATATTGGAAGCTTAATGTGTGAGAGAGTGTGTGTCCGTCCCTGAGTTAAATATTTAAGAAAGGTAATTCAAGAAAGGTTCAGTGGAAAAGAGTGTCTTATTTTGTGTCTCCCTGATTGTTAATCTAATATACCTTACTGGAGAACACACATCAAAGAAGTTCACTGGCAATGGCTCAAAAAGTTGCCAAGGACAGAAAATACTTATCCTTCCCTTTGAGAGCATGCAGTTGATTCCAAGAAGAGAAGATGATTTATTTAGTCCCTAAAATATATTCCTTCTGCATCTCTGTTCAGCACTGGTTGCAGGACATGGCAATTGCAGTTCAGCTCCCTTTTTATAGGAGGAATTCATTGCTATAAAATCAGATTACATCATGTTTGCTTAAATGTTATGATCTAATAGAAAATACAGCCTATTATAACATTCCCACCCCACAAATCTGGGGGAGTTGCTGTCGTCTCATATACAGTATGACCTAGTACTTTGTAAAACTTTTCAATCATCTCTGTGAAGGCCTCATATAAAAAGGGAAGACAAAACCACTATGCAAGCTCTATCTATATAAAGCTCCAAACAATCCCAGGGTAAAGATGAAATGGTGTGGTTTCAGGCCAGCTGTTAGCTAGACTGTATGCAATACATGTTCTACATATGTGATAAAGACACTGGCTATGCATTTCAAAAGCACCTAAGTGATTTGGGACTGTAGGCCTTATTTTCAAAAGTGTCTTAGACACTTAAGAGCTTAAATCTAATTGCAAATCAATGGGACTTAAGTCACTGATGCACTTTTGGAAAAATTTATGCATTATGCGGCTTTGCCTACCACATTATTTTGAATCTTCCCAAAATTTCAACAGGGGACTTAAATTGGTCCTTCTTTCATAGTGATTAACCTTTTTGTTGCTTGCCCCGATCTTCAGTGGAATTTGTCAGTGGAGTACATTGATGGTGAGTACAAGTGATATTTAGGGAACTTAAATGATTCATGGGTTCCAGAAAGCATGTTTTAAAATGTAAGAAGCCCTCTTTTGGGACTATAGCTTGGAAATTCTCAGCCATAATTTAATTCAATAAAAAATAAAGATTGCAGTTTTTAATTCAACCACCAGTTAGTTGACTCAGTGCAGGAATTAATGGGAGAAATTCTATGGCCTGTCTTATGTAGGTGGCTATACTAAATGACCCTGATGGTCCCTTCTGACCTTAAATTAGAATGGTTATCTTTCTCCTCATCCTGGGGCAAAGGGCAGCAACCAAATCAAGTATGAGCACTTTGATCACTATAAAATCACCTATTTGCATTTGCTGCTCATAAAATCATACTTTATTTCTTTCCAGGGGGGTTGGTGGAGAGGAATATGACACAGGATAAATTTGATCATAACTTAATTATTCCTTCAGAGAGTGTTTTTTGTCCAAAGAAAATGTTAGTTAAAGTTTAAATTGAAAAGGAAAAATTAAGTGACGAGATATAAAGCTGACATACTGTTGATATGTGTTAGTCCTTTAGGCTACCCAGAAAACATGCACAATGTTAGAGGGAGTTTTATTGGCATCCATAGCTCAAAATATATTGCTTTTCTGACCGCTCTGGTGCAAGGGAATTAAAGGCTAAAGTTGCAGTAGACATTACATAATTGAATGAAGTGTTCCCAGTTACACCTCTTCTCAACGCTAAATCAAGCCTGCTCTTGTGGAAAAAGAAATAGGTCATACTTCTGCATATATCTTTTGAGATGTGAACTGTGTATGAGGGGGAAGACCAGTACTATGCTTTTTTCCTTTTCTTTCCTCTGTGTGCTAGTGACTGATCTTGCCAGATGCTGATTGTTCTGTCCCAGGGGTAACTGAGAACCTGGAAGCAAAATGTTTCAGTGTTAAGGAACCACAAACATGGTTCAAAACTTCCGTTCTTTGTGTGTGGATGTAGGTACTTATATGTCCCCATTACTATAGTAGGTGAGCCCCAGGATGTATAAATTGTAGGAATGTTTTAGGTGTAAATGGTAGAGCAGGGCAGAGCAAGACAAGAAGTGGTTTTCCCTCCCCATGAGAATTTTTGAGAGTTTGGGAAATTGTCCCATGTGCTTAAGTTCTTTACTGAATAACGGTGCTTTCCTGAATCAAGGGCTAAAACTCCCTGGGACCTATCCCAAGATGTGCTGGCTCTCGTCTAAACATCTAGGGTGGGTTCTTTTGAGGGTGCTTCACTTGACTTGTTCCAAAGTCCTGCTCCGAAAGCTATCTGACTAGTGCATTAGAGAGTGATGATAGAGTATTTATTCACAGCTTTCCTCCCTAAACTAGGAATTGGTTGGTCTGTAAATGAGTGGAATGACTCAGCAGGAAAACACAAAAAACCATACAGTCACAGTCAGCAAGTTTCAACCTCAAGGGGGGAAGGTATATAACAAGAAAACAAAATATAACAGAAGCAAAAAAGGAAAAAGAAAATTCTCCAGTTTGCGGTTTAAGCCCAGTCTCCTGGTCCTGGATATGGAGCCTGACTTTCCCACAGGGATCCTTGAATCCTTTTCTCCCAAGAAGCCAGTTTATAATCTTTCCCCTAAGCAGCTGTGAAGGCAGAGTAGTGGGCTGAGCTATGGTTAACTCCCTTGTTCACCAGGGACCAGACAGGAGCCCTGCTTCTTTTCATGGTGCTAATCTCCATTGGTGACTCTGATCTCTAGTCATGCTTTGGCTCATCTGTGTTCACTGCTAATTCTGGAGTAGAAGAACTAGGTAAACTGTTGTTCCAAATGCTCTTCTGGTGTAAATTCAGGTAGGATGGGCCGAGACCAGATCTCAGCTTCAAGCTGTGAATGCATGAGGCACTGAAAGGAATGTGGGAAATAGTTTTGTCTGAGCCAAGGAGCCTTTCTTTTGAGGAGTTGAGCTCCACCAGAGCCCATTAAAATCAGCGTGAATGGATCACACCCAGAAGGTGCCACTGCCTTGCAGGGTTAAATTCGAAGGGTGAAATTTTAAAAATAGATTTTAAATGGGGCGTAGGCCTTTTTTGGGCCTTTGGCATGGGGTAAATGGCACAGAAAAGATGTGCATCGAATCAGAGTTCTGGACTTGTTGCCACCCCCACTCATTATGAATAGAGGGTGCCTGAGAAACTGGGATCTAGTATGAAATCATTGTTATAAACAGTGGGCTGTTCCGTTTAGTGGGAATGGAAGTAAACTGGATTCTCTGGGCTGATGTCCCAGTTGTATTTCTTTAACTTCTTGTAGTATCTATATAACAAGATTCTAAGTGAGGTTTACCCCTCTCTGGATGAGGGGAGAGTTTTGTTTGCAGGGATACACTTACTTGCTGAGGTGAGATAAGGCGAAAACAAGGCATTTCACACAGCTCTAACACCATCAAGCTGGGCTTTCAAAAACTGTTTTTACTCATGGACATGCTCTGTCCTTTGAAGTCTGTGCTGTATCTTCCTACCCACTGTGCTTAATTACAGAAACCACTGCTAACATTAAGGGGGGGGTGGAGGGAAAAGAACAACCCGCTTGCTTTTTCACCTATACAGCACATTGCACAATTTTAATCAAAACCAGAAAATTCTCGCTGGGGGATCATTTTGCAAGGGTCTCCCTGAAATGACAGACCTTTAGTCCCTGCTGCAGACTGATTCTGTGCACAGCTGTCTGCTGTCAATCTCATAGGATCTGTCTGAGTTTTGAAGCCCTGCTGTCAAGCTATCTTTCTGAAAATGAAATCATTAAAATTTTAAACATACTGATTTTAATACTCTTTAAGAAGCTTGAAACAGAAATGTATCCTTTCTGAATATTTCTCTCTTCTATTATACCTGTGTAACAATCCCCTCCTGCCACACTGGAAAAGAACCCAGAGAAGTAAAGCTCTACCACTGGAGCTAAAAGAATAGCTGCATTTGAGGCACTCAGTAGCAGGCTCTTATCCAGTATGTGGACTTGGGGTGTCTCATGAGTACTGCTTTCAGTTTTGTTTGTTTGCTTTTAAAAATAAGAGTACTAAAGGTCTTGACTTTTTGGGAAAAACTAGAGAGATAATTGAACCTCGAAAGGCTGAGTAATCCAGCTGGGTTTGGATCACAATCTGGATGTTTAGCTGCATGGCATTTGCCTATATGAAACTTTTGAGTTTGCAAAAATGGGGGGGAAATAATTACCCAGCATTTCAGACCTTTAAATAGGTTTCATTCTAGAAGTGAGTAAAGTGAGAGGTAGGGATAGTTCTTATTTATGCTCAACTGATGTGCTGATCCCTTTAGGGATAAAAACAGAAAGCATTGCAAGGGCTTTGCCAACAGGTGCAGTGGGTTATCTTTAAAAAGGTCCAAATTTTGCCTTTCTACCTAGATGCTATTCCCCCATTCTTCCCGATAGTCAGTATAGGAAATGTCAAGAGGATACTGTACTTTGGATACTGCAGTGGCAACAGTGGTATTTTCAAGGGCAACCCCAGTATATAAGAAGAAGGCAGGTCAAATGTTCAGCCCATCAACATTGACAATGAGCTCTCTGTAAGCCTCCTTTGGCTTCTCATTGCTTTGGAACGTGAATCCTATTCTTTTGCCCTTCAGCATATGTTCAGTCTTAGTAGAGGGGACTCATCTGTTTGTTTCTTGCTCACTTCTCGTAGGGTCCCAATTTTTTCTCTCAAGTTTACAAGGAACATAAACCTCACAATGCCAACATGCTTGTCAAAATCATAAGACGGGAATGGAAAAAATCAGAACAGACAAGATGTGCAACTCCTGTGTAACAGGGGATTTGAAGCTATTGCACCACTGTATTAAGAGTGAGGGAAGTTTCTGATATTTGGAAGTGACATTTATGTCTGCCTTACAATTTAAGAGTAGTATCCTTTGTTACTCAAACCCTGTGGTGTTAGTTTGATGCTAGATTTGTCAGCCAGTCTGAGTGAATGAGTTACGTACTACACATGTGAAGGAAAAATACTGTCTGTGGATTTAAGGATATCATATAAAAGCAAATGGATGCAATCAAGAGTCTGCTCTTGGTCACACCCATTGGAATCAATGGGATTGTACAGGTTTAACTTGAGCAGAATTTGGTTCATCATACCAGTGGATGGTGAAGATTAGGTGTTTGCACCCAACCTGGTATTTATTCCACCAGGCTGTCTTATCTGTTATGTTACATGTTTTTAATGGGATGGAAGAACTGACACAGATAAAAGTAGAGCCAGTGCATGGGTTAGGTTCTGGGCCAGATCCCCAACTGGTGTAAATGGGTATAGCTTCATTATTGTAGTGTCCTTTTCACTGGGTTATCAGTGAGGCTGATCCACCTCTTGTGGCTTGTTCAGAATGCAGCAGCATGACTGCTCATTGGTTTGAGCCACTGGGATCACATTCAGCCTATCTTCTGTTCTTTACACTGGCTCTGAATGGGAATGGCCCTGGTTCTATTTGAGACCTCTGGTGGAGCCTCCATCAGACAGGTTTTTGCACGCTGATACCACCTAGTGCTTAGGGGTTCTGCCATCGTGTCTGAAGTCAGTCAATGATCACACTTTTGCTGTGTCCATAGATGCTTTGACAAACGGAAGATTCTGCTAGTTCTGATGAAGTTCAGAGAAACCTCACAGCTTGTCGGTACTTAATCAAGCCAAAGCTTCTGAAGCTCCATCCATCACTAGTTTTGGTTAGGTGCTGCTTGGGAGTCCAGATGCCCTTAGACACAATTGTAGAACACCTTAAAAAGGTGTTTATAGTATTGGATTAGCTAGTTCATGAGAGAGAGGTACTGGTTTGGTGGTGTACTAGTGTTAAGAGGGAGTAGTTGTGTGCACTGTGTTGTTGAAAACTCTCTTGTTAAGCTGCACTTAATTGGTGGTTCACTTATGTTAGAGATGGCAATTTATGCTGTAAACTTCTATTTTCAGTGTCTTATAACTTTAAAAAAATACATCTTGGGCTGAAAATCCTTTTCTTAGCCAAGAAATAGCTTTTCATTTAAAAAAAAAAGTTGGATGAAAATCCATTCATCTGCTTTGGAGTCAGCCAAGCTTGAAGAACAAGGTTATTCGACAGCTGAAAAAAATGTTCAGAATAATTTTTTCATATAACTCAAATGCTCGTATAATTCAAACCCAGTTTGGTTTTAAAAGTTCAATACTGTCGGGCACATTGCCTTCCATGAGACATAGAAGCTTTTCTAGGCTGGGAAACATCAGCTGAGGAATGGTTGAAATGAAAATGGCATGCTGTGCATACACAAGTGTGCCATTCTCCTTAAGGACCACATTCTGATCCCTCATTCATGATGACTAGCACCCTGGAATAAGACACTAGTCAGTGTGACTAGCTGGATTGGAATTTGGCCCTTCATGGTTTGAGTGCCCAGGGTGAAATTCACTTCCGTACAGAAAGCCACCACAAGGTTACTTAGCCACCACATAAGCCGCACTTAGCCACTCAAAATAGGGCTCCAAACCAGAGTGGAATCATCCAGATGGACGTATATGACTTTGTAGATATACAGTTCCTGAAATAAATGCTCTGATGTTTACTGCATTGATCCCACATGGCAACAAATGTGCCTCTTTGATTCCATAATAGGGAAGGGACGCTAACATAAGTGTCACTGGGACCTGAGAGGTCGGAGCAGCACTGCCAGTTACTAAGGATTTGGCTGGCTGGACAGTAACTGATGCTGAGGTAGGTTATTTTGGGGTGTAAGGTCAATAGTTAGTCCTTTGCTATCTTCTGGTAGGCCTTGTATCAGGAGCATATGGTAGCAAAGAGTCAAGGCCCTCAACCCCTGCTGTTTAATGCACAGTCTGAGGATCATGTACTGGCCACTTTCCACACCTGTGCCAGCTCCAGGCCAGGCTATGGCAGTGCAATCTACATAAAGCTCCAGAGGGCCACATGCAGATTTTAATAGAAATAAACGTGTAGTCCCAGAGTTTAAGGCCAGAAGGGGCCACCAGATCACCAGGTCTGACCTCCTGTGTATCACAGGCCACTAAATACCACCCTATATTAAGGCTGAAATTTTTAAACACTAAACTCAGGAAACTACCTAGTGCACCTTGGTCGTGAGTGTGTATGAAGATCTTAAACTTAACTTAGGCCCCAATCCTGCTATTGATAACATGTGGGCTGATTACTGTAAGTCATAGAACCATAAGGTTAGAAGAGATTGCAAGGGTCATCTTGTCTAATCACCTGCCAAGATGCAGAATTTGTTGTGGCGAAACCATCCAAGACAGATGGTTATCCAGCCTCCTTTAGAAAACTTCCGGTGAAAGAGCTGCTACAACTTCCCAAGGCGTCTGTTCCATTGTCCTACTGTTCTTACAGTTAGCAAGTTTTTCCTGAGATTTAATCTAAATCTGCTGTGGTGTAGTTTGAACCCATTGCCTCTTATGGTAAGAGAGAACAAATTTTCTCCATCTTTTTTATGGCAGCCTTTCAAGCGTTTGAAGACTGCTCTCATATACCCCCTTAATCTCTTTTTCAAATTAAACATAGCCAGTTCCTTCAGCCTTTGCTCATATGGTTTGCATTCTGTCTCTTTGATCATCTTTGTCACTCACTTCTGGATCCTTTCCAGTTTCTCTACATCCTTTCTATACAGCAATGATCAGAACTGGACACAGTACTCCAGCTGAGGCTAACCAGCGCTGAGTAAAGTGGTCAGTGAGTTGCATGCTATGCCTCTGTTAAAGCAACCTACAGTTGCATTTGCTTTGTTTGCAACAGCATTGCACTGTTGACTTGTGGTGGATCACAACCTCAACTACTCCCAGATCCTTCCCAGCAGTGCTATTGCCAAACCAGTTATCTCCCATTCTGTATTTGTGCATTTGGTTTTTCTTCCCTAAGTGTAGCACCTTACACTTGCCTTTGTTGAATTTCATTTTGTTTTCTATAGTTCACTTCTACAATTTAGCCAGATCTTTTTGAATCGTAGCTCTATCTTCCAAAGTGTTTGCACCCCCCCATCTTCGTGTCATCTGCAATTTGATCAGTATGCTCTCCAGTGTTCCCTCTAATTTTTCCCACCATGTGCAGAATGAATTTTGCTATATGCACCAATATGAAGGTGATGTGTCATGGGGTGGGGTTGGGGGTGGGGCTGAGGGGTTCGGAGTGTGGGAGGGGGCTCAGGACTAGGGGAGAGGGTTGGGGTGCAGGGGTGTGAGGACTCTAGCTGGGGGTGCGGGCTCTGGGGTGGGCCCGGGGATTAGGGGCTCAGGGCTGGGGCAGAGGGTTGGAGTGCGGGGCGGAGGGGAGCCTCCAGCTGGGGGGGGCGGGCTCTGGGGTGGGCCTGGGGATGAGGAGTTTGGGGTGCAGGAGGGTGCTCCAGGTAGGGCCGGCTTTAGGAAGTGCAGGGCCCAATTTTGAACATTTTCGGCGGGCCCCAGCAGGGATGACTTAAAAAAAAAACACACACAAAAAAACCTTTCATTTCTTCCATGTATTATTTACTTTCCATAACTATATAAATAATAACAAAATTATATATTACGTACATTGCTGGCTGGAGGTAGGGCAGGGGCTGACTGGAGGTAGGGTCTGGCTGGAGGCAGGGCAAGGGGTGCGGGGCTGGCTGTGAGGAGGGCAGGGGGTGCGGGGCTGGCTGCGGGCAGGGTAGGGGGTGTGGGGCTGGCTGGAGACAGGCTGGCTGCAGGCAGGGGGTGCGGGGCTGGCTGCAGACAGGGGCTGGCACGGGCTGGGCAGGGGGTGCAGGGCTGGAGGCAGGGCAGGGGGTGCAGCAGGGCCTGACTCGGGCAGGGGGTGCAGCGGGGGCTGGCTGTGGGCATGGGGTGCGGGGCTGGCTGGCTGGAGACAGGGGCTGGCTGCAGGCAGGGCAGGGGGTGCGGAGCTGGTGTGAACAGGGGGTGCAGCAGAGGCTGGCTGCGGGCAGGGCAGGTGCTCCCCTCCTTCTACTGCCCTGGCCCTTTAAATAGCTGCCAGAGCCCTGGGGAAGCAGTGGGGCTCTCGCGGCTATTTAAAGGACCGGGGCGGTAGAAGCAAGGGGAGCCCCAGACTTTTTAAATAGCCCCCAGAACCCCGCAGCCCTACCCCAGGGCTCCAGAAGTGGAGCTCTGGTGGCAATTTAAAGGGCCTGGGGCTCCAGCCCCTGCTGGGAGCTCCAGGCCCTTTAAATTGCCCCCTGGGGAAGCTGGCCGCCCTGGTACGGCGTACCGGCAGTAGCAAGGGTGCGGAGCCCTCTTAGGCGTGGGGCCCAATTCAGGGGAATCACTTGAATCGGCCTAAAGCTGGCCCTGGCTCCAGGACTATGATGGGGAGAGAGGACACCCCCAGCTCTCTCTCCCTGTAGCAGCACCTGGGCTGGGGGGGATAGGCGCTTCTCTGGCTGCGGCAGCTCTGGGACTGGGGCTGGATTCAAGGAGGAGAGCCCTAGCTGCAACAGGTCCAGGCCGGGGATGGGTTCGGACTGGGCTGCCCTGGACGCTGCGTGGGTTTGGGCTGCCACTGCCTGGGTTTGGGCCGGGCTGCCCAGGCTGCAGCTTGGTTGCCCCTCCGCTGGCTGCAGCAGGTCCCCAGCTGGGTTCCCTGAGCGCCTGTGTGGCACTAAATAGGCGGCTGTGCGGCCGCGCAGCTTACAGGGATCTTAGATGCTCTCTATTCCTACAACCAGATCATTAATAAAGATATTAAATAACACCAGACCCAGAACAGATCCCTGTGGACCTCCACTTGAGACTTCCTTCCAATCTGACATTCCATATAGTTACTCGTTGTTTAACCAATTATGTATCCACTTAATGGTAGTTCCATTATGCCTGCATTTCTCCAGATTACTTATGAAAATGTCATGTGCGACTTTGTTAAAAGCCTTGCTGAAGTACAAGTATATTATGTCCTCCGCTTTCCCCTTATCCACCAAACCAGTTACCTTGTCAAAGAAGGAAATCAGTCTGGACTGGCATGACTTGTTCTTAGTAAATCCATGCTGGTTGCTAGTGATTTCCCCTTTTTTCTCCAGGTATTTTCAAATTAAATATTTTATACATTGCTCGGGTAGCTTCCCAGGTATCGAGGTCAGGCTGATTGGTCTATAGTTCTCTGGCTCCATTTCCCCCCCCCCCCTTAAAGGTGGGCACTACAAAAGCTAATGTGGCTCTGTGTATGCACAGAGGCCTAATAGTCAAGAGATCTGAGAAGTGCTTGCCGTTAATGCCATAACTTCAAATGTTATTTAAACATTTTCAACCTCTCCTTTGCAATGTTATGCTAGTATAATACATTTAATGTAGGCATACATGTAATGGGAGCTCTGTGTTTGCATTCTCAGGAAAATGCCTGAATTTGCAAAGACTTTCTCCAAACAAAGCACTCTGTCCAAATTGTTAGCACTAGGAAGAGAGAAGGAGGCAGCTTAATAAAGCCTACATGACTTGAGTGTGATGGAAAGTGATCTCTTTTTTAATCACTGGAGAAAAACCTGCACATTGCCTAGTGGTTATTTTTTTAAAATTTAATCATAACATACACATCACTTTTTATGGTTGGTGTTTACGTATTTATAACTGAGTGAGTGTGAAAATGGGATGGAAGTGTTACTATGATCTGTTAAACGTTAGTAATTCAGGAAAGCACTTAAAGTGTTTAAGTTTAATTGGCTTCAATGTGATTTCAGAATGTTCTTAAGTGTTTAGCTGAGCGGGGTGCTTTGCTGAAATCAGGACCCGAATAAAAAGAGAAATGTGAAAATTGCATTAAATGTGTCTTGCTGTATGGTGGTTCTGTTATGTCTCATAGATTTTAAGGCCAGAAGGGACCATCATGATCATCTAGTCTGACCTTCTGCACATTGCAGGCACAGAATCTCACCCACCCTCTCCTGCAATAGACCCATAACCTCTGGCTGAGCTACTGAAGTCCTCAACTCATGATTTAGAGACTTCAAATTACAGAGAATCCACCATTTACACTAGTTTAAACCTGCAAGTGACCCATGCCCCATGCTGCAGAGGAAGGCCCCCAGGGTCTCTGCCAATTGACTCAGGGGAAAATTCCTTCCTGACCCCAAACATGGCGATCAGTTAGACCCTGAGCATGACCTACCAGCCAGACACCTGAGAGAGAATTCTCTGTAGTAACTCAGATCCCTCCCACCACCAGTCATTGGAGATATTTGCTGCTTCCAGTCATCATTTGAAGCATCCACATCTAACAGTTCAGTTATATCATTCTACAGTTGCCAGCACTCGTGACTCTAGACGTCTCTTCCTCAGCTTTGGCTGTCTGAAGCAGTTCAGTGAGTTGATCTTTGGGCACCACTGGGATGCTGAAAGGTTTGCACCTGCACAGTCGTCAGTTTTGTACTCGATAAAGTCTTCCCCAGTGAGTTGTCTTCCATAGCATCAGGTTCTTCAGTCTTCTTCCAGGACCTTGAGCTGTAAAAACACCTGCTTTATTTCCATCTCCTCTTTCCCCCTTCATCAAATTACTTTACTGTCTTTGATTAATTTTTTTTTCTTTTGATAATAGAATCAGAGATGTTAGAGAGATAGAAAAGACCTCTTCGCTAAACAACTCAGCATCCCTACCAGAGCAGGGATATTTTCTGTTATGCATTTACTTTGTTCAGCCTAATTTAAATGTCCCTAGGGATGGAACTTCTATCAGTTCCTACAGGGAGGAAATTTCTCAGCCTAATGTGTCTCACTGGTGCAAAGTTTTTTCTTTTGTTTAGGCTATGTGGTCCTGCATTAATTTTATCCCATTTTTCCTAGTGAACTCCTTGTCCAGCACTAAATGATTCCTTCTGATGTTTGTAGACTATCATCATGTCTCCTAATCATCATTTAGCCAAAGCTGTGTATATGTAACTCTTTTAATCTTTCCATCTAAATTAGGCTACGTCCTCACTACGGGGGTGGTGGGGGGGTCAATTTAAGATACACAAATTCAGCTACGCGAATAACGTAGCTGAATTCGACGTATCGGAGCCGATTTACCCCGCTGTGAGGACGGCGGCAAATCAACGTCCGCGGATCCCCCATCAACGGCACTTACTCCTACCTGCCCTGGTGGAGTACAAGCGCCGATTCGGGGATCGAATTATCGCGTCTCGTCGGGACGCAATAATTCGATCCCCAAGAGATCGATTTCTACCCGCCGATTCAGGCGGGTAGTGTAGACATAGCCTTAGTCTCCTCTGCTGTGCCTTTACTCCTGCAATAATGATTGGGGGGGGAAAAACAGGAAAATCTTTAGCCTAATATCAATGATGATTTGGCTTGTGAGTCACCTGTTTACCTTGCCTTACTGAGTTCTTGGGTCTTGGTATGGTAATGAATTGTGTGGTTCTGCCTCTGACTTCTACAGAGACTCCAAAGTTTCAAATTGTAGCAACTTTCTGTCCAGAGCCTGCCATTTTACCTCTCTCGTTTAGCCAGAGATTGAGGACTAGCGAATTCCCCAAGATATCTCCTGCCCTTGACAACCTTGGAAACATAAGGCATAGCATCAAACTTGGATTCCTGCATGATAGCACGTTGTATTCTTATTAGGCGCTTAGGGCCAGATCCTCAACTAGTATAAATTGGCATAGCTTCACTGAAATCAATGGAGCTACACTGATTTACATGAGCTGAAGATCTGGTCTCCAGTCCTTGTGTCAGAGTCGTTGTTCTAACGCTCTTGAGCCTGGATTTACTTTGCACAACCAAGTTACCAATCCATGGCCTTATAGATAAAATGGAAATGTGGACAATGGAATGAATTGCAATATTAGGTGTAATATCAGTAGTGGGGATGGCCCTAATACCATTTGTGGAATTTGTCATGGATCCTTATTTCAGACTTCAGAGTCTGTGAATTTGAAGTAAACTTGCATGGCAACATGCTTTCTGGTCTTGATTTTTGGGTGCTCACTGCTTCCAACTGAGCTGGAAATAGCACAGGAATAATTTCTGACAGTATTTTGGCACTTCGTCTGGTCCCAGCTGGAAACAGCAAGTACAGAGAGACACAAAAATAAGGGAAAAGATTAGATATGTTTGTTCTGTGCCTCTAAAGTTTTTTTTTATTTGCGACTTGCGTTAATGTTTGATTCATCTTAACTGGTTTGCCCATCCCTTGTGATTGGGCCAGAATGTGGCTGACTATAGAACCTCTTTGCACTACTCTAGTGGTGTAAATGGACTGTAAAGCAGACATCATAATGCAGTTGCGGATTCCTCCGGCATATGCAGGTATATGCCAACCCTTTCCATCTTTCCCATGTAGGGGTGAATTAGGGACATGCCTGAGTTGAAAGGCGGTATGGCCAGAACACCTTGGATTCTTTTGATCCCTGGTAGATGCCACTGGCATGGCCCCTAGGGGCTGTTACAGTCACTGCCAAGGATCAGAGAAGGTCAGAGTTGGCATATAGCCCCCTATGCCCCTTGGTCCTGCTCCAAGCACAGTCGGCCAGACCCAAGGATCAGTGCCATTATCTGATCTCTGGTGGTGGTTTTTGCGGTAGTTTAGGTTGTCAGACAATTAGATTCCATTCTATTTAAACTGCATCGATGTTTCTTTAAATATCACCGTTGTACAGACCAACTTTTTTGGAACATTTTTGATTTCTATCATTTTTATTGAACTCATGTTGGGTTCCCTCTGAGCCTGCCTTATTAAAATCCAATATATTGTGCTGCTACCTTTTGAACTTGAACCTAAACCATCTCAGATTTCATTATATTTAGGATCCCTGGTTCCTAAATGTTCAATAATGTCCACTCAGTTTATCAAATCCAGTTTATTTCCTGTTTCCCAATAACTTCTGCTCTGTGCTTGCTTAGCAAACCTCAAGGAAAAAAATATTGTACTAACTTCAGAAGCATGCCTGAGACATTCTACAGTTCTGATGTGCAAGTAATTAAGAATCCCATCTCATCAGACTGTCACACCCCTTATTTTATTTATTTCTTGATTTGGATTTCTAAAACTCTTCCCATCCTGCCCCACCACTAGAAGCACCAACCATTTCTGGCCTGCCATGCCTGACTACCCTAAGGTTTGGAACCATTTTTAATAACCACTATTTTACTTTTCAGCCAACTCACTCAACTATAATGTCACTGCTCTCAAAAAAAGAACAGGAGTACTTGTGGCACCTTAGAGACTAACAAATTTATTAGAGCATGCTCTAATAAATTTGTTAGTCTCTAAGGTGCCACAAGTACTCCTGTTCTTTTTGCGGATACAGACTAACACGGCTGCTACTCTGAAAACTGCTCTCAAAGTATTTCCCAAAGCAGCAATGTGAGATGATATGCTGGCCTGTAGCAAAAGAAGGATAAGATGGAGCACCACAGATCTTTGCTTGAATCTTCTATGCCTTCTTATCTTCTATTTGAGAACTATGGTTGGTGTTGTGCTGGTGACTAGAGAGGTGGTAGAGAGCCTTTCCCTAGCTAGGCTGCTGTACAGAAGGCAGATACAATTTTGCAGTCTGCACTCCCTGATCATAGGGGTTGGGAGTTCTTGTAGTGCCAGAAGTATTCAGTGTCCTATAGGGGTCACAACAAGGTGCAGTTGGGGCTATGGCTATGGTCACCCCTCATCCCCCTGAATGCACCAGATGACACCTGGAAGACTGCATTGGGGGGAAAAACAAACTTTTTCAAAAGGTCTATAACATAGGCTGCTGGTGAGAGTGTTCCTTGCACCCCCCTGAATGCATTATGCTAGCTCCTGGCTTCAAACTAGCCTAATGCTCTCAGCCATCACAGCTTGTGTGATGTACCTTCCCTTCCTCCCCCATAGCTCTGCTGATAAGCACCTTGAGTTGTCCCTTGGTTTGTACATTTCTTGTGTTTCTGCAGATTGCTAGTGTGCTTCCTTTACATCTGCTAGCTGTTTCTCTCTGCTGCATGCACAATTCCTTTCTCCAAACAGATGTGCACCTCAGTCACTGGAAGGCAGCTGTATTTATTTAATGACTGGTACAGAGGTGCAGAAGTCATTGAGATGTGCCAAGCTGCACTTACTGTACTGTGATTTGGCTACAGTGAAACCTGCATGAAATTAGTTCTCACAGAAGACATTGAATTAGCAAACCTTGAAGCTGTTTTCTCTCCTCTCTATGGAAGGGGTGTAGTAAGGTCAGAGGCATTGGAAGTTTCCACCTGACTATATGCCTCAAATGTGACCTGGGTGAACCAGCCTGGGAAGCGAGAGAGTAGCTCATTCAAACATGGGCCACTCTGCTGACACTTCCAAAAATGTTTTTGGTGGCTGCTTTTTCTTCCACATAGACACTTTGCCCATTGTTAATTAGACCAGCAAACTCCCTGACACAGGTAACCAAACAGCTGTGAGATGGTAGCAGTGCGTACTTTGTGCCAGAGCTGAGCCCCGGCACCTCTTGACTTGCTGCATCAGTTAAACAAAATAATCGCTTGAGCACCAATACGTAATTGTTTGAGCCCCGCCGTCTCTTTCATTACAAATTAAGCACTACATGATAGTATCTCAATTTTTAATGTATTTTCTTGCCAGGCAAATCTTTTAGTCATAACTTTGCCTTTTGTAATTGTGCCTTTTTGCATCTTGATGGAAGAAGATTCAAGAGTACTGGCTTCAAAATTCAGGTAGTATAAATTGTGTATACAGTAGCAATGAGGACAGCATTGATGCTTAGTCATTGAAAGACACTATACAAAATGTGCACGTTATAGCTTGGAAAGCGTTTGTTTTCTGGGATGAGAGGTGAGTTAAATGGTCTCAGATAAATGTATGTAAATAGTAAAAACCAGACAACCCACCACTGAATCGTCTTTTCACTCTTATACTAGAGTTCTTGGGGGACTGTAAGCACAATTCCATATAAACCAACATATGGTGTAAATTGGTGTAACTCCATTGACTTCAATGAGTTTACACCAGATGAGGATCTGGCCTTACCAGGAGAAACAATAAGAGCTCTGGGCTGTCCTTCATTTTGCATGGTGTTAATTGTATCTTTGTGCACAGTAAGATATTGCAATTTGCCATACCCAACATCAGCATGAGATTAGCATTTTTACTTTCATTTATTCTTCAAATTGGTTAAACCTAATCTGATCCTGCAGCTCCTCTGCTATGTTGGTTATAGTCTGATTAAATTCCAACTGTTTTTATAACTGGGTCAGTAGCTGACATAATCTGTTCTTTTGTGTATAGGTCTCCAGGGCAATGTGTTAACAAAAAGTAACCCACAAGCCAGTGTGCCACAAGTCCCGATGTAACGTGTGCATTGGGTGTTTTTACGCAAAGCCTTTCTGAGGGTGTATAAAATTATTTTGACTTTTGCTTCTCCTTTATTTTGCCTTGTTACCAACATGCCTTTAGTTGCTATGCAGAGCAATTGCTTAGACTTTTGTCACATGAAAAAAGATATTAACATTGTTTAAACATCCAATTTTATGCTCTAATGCTAGGCTGGTGTTTCTTCTTCAGCTGGCTCTCATTTTGGCTTCTTGATTTTTAATGAAATGTTAGTAGGGGTGTGTGTAACTCTTATTAACATTACTAAAAGTACAGGAGTACTTGTGGCACCTTAGAGACTAAGGTGCCACATATAGCTATATGCATCCGAAGAAGTGGGCTGTAGTCCACGAAAGCTTATGCGCTAATAAATTTGTTAGTCTCTAAGGTGCCACAAGTACTCCTCTTCTTTTTGTGGATACAGACTAACACGGCTGCTACTCTGAAACCTGTCATTACTAAAAGTATATTATACATGGATTAAAGGAGAATGATAGCCGCTGGGATGTAACACCTTCTATAAATGCATGTATCAGTCACATTTTTGTATGTAAAAGATTTGAGGAAATACTGTAAATGAAGAGACAGGGTGAACAAGGCTTTTGTCCTATAGGAAATCCATGTTAGGACATAATTAAACTTGCCAAAAACATTAATTTACCGTGTAAGGAAAAAGTATAGCTTAAGTCTTCATAAGTAGAGAGAGCCTCTTAAATTTAATAGAGCAGAATGAGGCAGGTAGAAGGTAGGGCATTGGGTTAATTCTGTCTTTAACTTCTGGAGTCTTGGGTTCATATCTCAGGTTAATGAAAGTACATCCTTAAACAGCTTTCCAACATCTCCAACTGTGATAAAATTTAATGCAATCAGCAAGCTCTGCTAAAGGGCTTGCAATAGCAAGGGTGGCTGCAGGTCAGAACTGAAATACATTGGGCAGAGCTCTCCTGGGCCTGACTTTAGGTTTAGCCTCTGCCATATCTTCTCTATTTCAGTAAAGTGATTTTGGCCTTGTCTACGCACATAAGTTATACCAGTACAGTTGAAATGGTACAGCTCCCCTAGGGTGGTATAAAAATGCTTGTACTGGTATAGCTTATTCCTGTACAGGAAAGGGAATAAGCTATACTGGTATAAGGCACCTTTATGCTGATTGTACTGTGTCACCATTGCCATATGCACGGATTCCAGCAGATAGGTCTAGCACTGCTACTGCCATTTTTTCTGAAATAAATGCAGAAAAATATCATCCCTGAAAGTTGTCCATGCCTCCTTTGTCCCTGAGTGTGTCTCATCCCAGCCTGAACTATTGCTTGACCTTTGCTTTGTTTATGAGGAGTAGGAAACCTGATGATTTTAGGTATGGAATGTAATGACTTGAACTGGAATTTACGCAGGACACTGTGGTTAACATGCCTACACTAAAACCAACAAAACGCCCTGGAAGAGATCGCCAGAGACTACAAATGAGGAGATGGAGGAACTTGGGTTGTGTCTCATCTAAAAGATGTTACTTTTAGCTTCAGCAAGATGCTTCTGTGCACAGTACATTTGGCTAAGGCTATGTCTGCAGCGGAACTGGAGGTGTGATTTGCACCGTGTGTAGACATACTTGTGCTAGCTTGCTTGACAATAGAAGAGAGAGGACAGTGTAGCGTGGGCTGTTCAAGCCTGCCTGGCTCTTTCCCCCACCCCTTCCAGTGCATACTTGGATAAGCAGACCATGCTGCTGCGTCCTTGCTGCAGTTTTCAGTGAGCTAGCTAGATTAAAGCTAGCATAGGTACTTCTACATGAACTACAAATCACACCTCTAGTGGCAGTGAAGATGATGTAGCCTCTGTGTTTCTAAGGTAAATTGGTTTGACAGACACATGCTGTGAGTTAGTTAGATCCACTGTTAAAAAGTTAGGTCTTGAACTTTCCAACCTAGTGAGCGGTCCTACTGAAACCAATAGGCATTTATGTGAGTGAGGACTAAAGAGCTGGGCCACAATACTGAAGTTATTGTAGGATGAGCAGTGTGAAGGGTGGATCTGGCTGTTCAAAACCCCGGAGAGGTTATACAATGAAATATTCCCATCTTAGGGATTGTCTACAGGCACAAGTTATACTGCTTTAATTGAACCAGTATTGTTAAAGTGATACACAAGTCTCCGGTTATGTCTCCAGTAGGAATGCTATGGTGGTTTGGCTGCAGCACAGCAGCTGCGCTGCTATATGTAGAAACTTACTACAGCAATGGAAGGGGTTCTTCCATCACAGAAGTAAATCTACCTCTCTGAGAGGCGGTAATGATGGTTGACAGAAGAATTCTTCTGTCGACCAACTTAGAGGGGTCTACGCCAGGGCCTAAGTTGAGTTAACTTAGGGCATGACATTTTTCACACAACGTGTTTAACACACCGTATGTGTTAACTCCTTATGGTAAACAATCTGCTGCTCCTCGTTTTAGCTGTGACGCTCTGAGTACCTTTCCCAGACTTGAAGAAGAGCTCTGTGTAAGCTCAAAGCTGGTCTCTCACAAACAGAAGCTGGTCCAATAAAAGATATTCCCTCACCCATCCATGCTGATAAAATTAAAATCAAGGTTTTGCAGGGGAAAGATCATGTGTGTGTTGACATAAGCAGCTCATGTTGATCACTGATGAATTCTCTGTCTTTTTTTCTCCTCTAGAACTTCTATTTTGCTCTGTCTCCTTCCAAGTATTATCATGCCATTAATTTTAACAGCCGGAAAGCCTGTTGGAAGGCAGGGGCCAAATTCACTTATACTGGTGTAAATTCTGAGTAATCTTGTAGTCAGGAGTGTTACTGTGGATGTACACTGTGCAGAGCAGGACTCCTGTGTTCTAGTCTCAACTCTATTACTGACTTGCTGTGTGACCTGGTGCAAGTCACATAAACTCTCTATGCGTCAGCTCATCCATCTGCTAAATGGGAATAAGTATTCTCAATCTCCGAGGGGTGCTTAGAGGTTTAGTTAATGTTTGTGAAGTGCTTCAAGATCCTTGGATGAAAGATATTAGGCAGGTGCAAAAGTATTAGTTGCTTTGGGACCCATTCAGCACAGTACATAAGTGCCTTGCTGAGAAGAATGGACTTAAGCATATGCATAAAATTCAGTATGTGCTTAAGTGCTTTACAGTGAATGTGGGTTGTAATGCAGGTGATATCCTTTAGCCTGATCCATAGATTGTATATTAATACTATTGATTGCTTAAGAATTCCCAGTTATCACTTTGAGGGTTGAGAAGGTTCTTGTCCCAAGATCAAGCCCAGTAGGATTCAAATTATTATGTAGTTGGGTCCCCAATGTGTACAGCAGCAACACTCACTCTATACGAACTCTTCTGTATTTATCAATAGTTTATTAATACATTTAGCACAGTCACAAACACTCCAACTCAGCGCAGAATACAATGAAGGCGGGGCAGTGAATAGATTTATATTAAAGTTAATGTTTAAAATGAAATATACGCGAGTTAAGAGGCAAGGTACTGTACATCTGGGGTCAGGCTTGGGTTATGGGGGGTTACAGGTATCGTTTGCAAGGATGAGAATATACATACATATCGCATAACCTGCATAGACCCAGATTGGGGTGCAAGGGTTTTTAAAGTGTCAGTGGATTGGTGGGCTCAGGTATGCCACCCATGGAATGAATAAGGAGTCCAAGTCAGTATCGGTGTAGCGGATAAGTACATGGGTGGGGTGCGTCCCTTGGTCCGTCAGGGAAGGAAGTGGGTTATTTTCCTGGTTGGTGGTCTTGGTTACTCATTGTGATATTGACGGTGTCCTGTGATGTGTTCTGTATAAATGTCTCTGGACCACCTGATGGTGTCGGACACCATGAGCTGTCTCATGAGCCGAGCGTAGCGTCGACCGACTGTGCACGCTCTCAGAACCGGCTCGTTGTGGGGGTCCCACGAGCCCAGGGCTCCCACGATCAAGGCGTGTATCTGGACCTCATAGCCCTGGGCTCTCAAGGTCTCGGCCAGTGGGGTGTACTTAGACGCCTTCCGTGTTCAGACCTGGTGGAGGGCCGGTGACCGTTTTTCAAAAGGCACCATGACCTCTACGATGAGGACCTTCTTCTTTTCTGCATCCATCACGACGATGTCGGGTCGCAGTCTGCTGTCTGTCCCGGGGATAGCGGAGTCGAGGGTGATCTTCCCCAGGGACGGCGGGATGGCTTTCACCAGCCTGTTCTAGATGGCATTGTGGCGGTGACACCAGGCTCCGGAGTGCTGTTTGCATCCACACAGGACGTGGGGCAGGGTCTCGTTTGCATAGCCGCACTTCCTGTAGCGGTTGTCTCGGTTGCCGTGGCATATGGCTCCGTTGAGGGGAACGCAGTTGAGTCGGGCCCTGTGGACAAACTGCCAGTTGGCGAACCTGGTGAAGCTGCCCCCGGGGAGGAAGTGGTTTCTGGCGTCCCACTTGCTGGACACCTCAAACACCTTGCCCTGGTCCAACTTCCGCTTGAGGTTCTCGGCATCGTGGCAGCAGATGGTGTCTTTCAGGGTCTTTTCCAGCATAGCTCTGGTGGTCGGGGTGACGATGGTGTGGTCCAGGGTCTTTAAGCGTGGTACCAGTATTCCCAGTTCCCAGCGCTCCTCGCACCACTTCCAGCAGCAGCCGATCCTCTTATCCAGGCATCTCAAGATGTTGCGGGCGTGGGACCAGAGAGAGGATAGGTCTCCCCCCTCTCTCCCAAACTCAGCCTCCAGGGAGCCTCTGAGGTAAGTGGCGATGTACTGCTCGAAGGAGGCCCTGACAATGAGTTTCCTGACCACGGCCTGTACGGCTTCCTGCGTGATGCTCCTCACCGTTGGGTCCAGGCATGTCAAGAGGCAGAAGGCGTGGGTCATCACCGCCACGTCGCACAGGTCACCCATCCGGGGTACGTTGGCGCCGCCTTGCCTGTGGGAAATGTAGATGATGTCCGTGCTGGCCCTCTGGGGAAGGTAGAGCCACTTCTTCACCAGCTGCCTGTTGGTGTTGTCAGCCTTGTTCAGGGGCACCTTGGCTACGTCCGATCCCCTGAGGACAACGGAGATGTGGGGGATCAGGAAGATATTGAGGGTGTTGATCTTTTGCCAGGAGGCGAGCAGGGAGGAGTCGATTTGGGCCGCGTCTCGCAGGATCTCCACGATGGTGTCTTCGGGGGTCTGTTGGACGCGGACTCCTGTGGGTGTGCCAAGGTGTTGGTATACCTCTCCCTCTCCAACACTCCAACTCAGCGCACAATACAATGAAGGCAGGGCAGTGAATAAAGTCTAGCCTTATGGGCTACGATTGTACTTTAACTGAAGTCAAAGGTAGTTTTACCATTCACTCCAATGGAGACTGGATCAGTGGCATCGAATGCCTACACTGAAGAGATGGCAACTCTGCTTCTAACTCAGGGCAGGTCTTCACTACCCGCCGGATCGGCGGGTAGCAATCGATCTATCAGGGATCGATTTATTGCGTCTCATCTAGATGCGGATAAATCGATCCCTGAACACGCTCCCTGTCGACTCTGGAACTCCAGCTCGTGAGAGGCGGAAGCGGAGTCAATAGCAGAGAGGCAGCGGTCGACTCGCCGTCGTCCTCACGGCCAGGTAAGTCGACCTAAGATACGCCGACTTCAGCTATGCTATTCGCGTAGCTGAAGTTGCGTATCTTAAGTCGACCCTGCCCCAGTGTAGACCAGGGCATAGGTTAGCTGTTTGAGTTCCTGCCTGTAGGCAGCCTGGGGTTGAACTCAAGATGCTAACATGAGTTTAAAGCAGAGTTGCAATGTTCTCACTGTTCTCTTAACCTGAGTTAGCTAACATGGATTAACTCACCCGAGTTAAGAACACACTTTTTTTTCTTCAATATACCCATATCCTATAACAGTGGGAGTAGGAAGCTTAGAAGAACTAGGAGAGATATGAGAACCCATATTAATCATGTACCTTTCTGTTAGCCTAGCTGTGGCTAGGGAAGAGTCATAAAGGGAAAGTTGCCCTGCATTTTGAGCATGGTTTTAATATGTGGAAAAGAATAAACTGAACCCAATATTCCAAAAATGGAGAGAAATTCCAACAAGACCAGCATTGGACAGAAAAGTGCTTGGCAGCTCTTGGCAGCCAAGTATCAATATAGCTTTAAATTAAGATTTGCAAATCTAGATGCAATTACAGTTATTTGACTGCATGCTAAGTAAACACCAACTAATTCATAACCATGGAATTTATTGACGTATAATATATACACCTAAAATTCATATTTATTAAACCTGAGTAAACCAGTTTTAAATAATCAGTTATTTGTTTAACCTACAAGAATTATTCTTGCAACAAAAACATGTGTATTCGGGAACCTTGATTTAAACAATTGCCTTACTGTTTCCTAATAAGTATGTTTTAACAAATTCGCCAATATTGCACACATCTGTGTATCTCATTTATTATAAAATCACGAGTATGTAATGTATGGATAGAACAAGTGATTACCCTTGGAATTCATTTAGCATGGTATCTGTTGAATACAGCAAATGAACCCACAGGCAATAAATTCAGGATCTCTTTAATTTACCAACTCAATGAACACTTTGCTTAAAAATCCTGGTTAATAAGGTAATTGGAAATATCACAGGCTGAGACAGAAAGTAGAAGCACTTTTTCCTCTCCTCCCCCTTCCCCCCCATGGTGGGTTGCTTTGCAGAATGCAATGCCACTCAGTTGTCAGTCTGTGCTTTAAAAATCCTGCCCCAAAATTAAAGGTCAGTTGCGATTCAATAAAATGCACTTTCAGCTTTTACAGTGTTCAGAAAATTGAATGCTGTTTAAGTGAGCTTCTGAAGTCAATGCACAAAAGTCAATTTTAAAAACATTGGTGCACTAAGTATCTCCAGTTCAGCGTGATCTCTCCTTTTTGCATCTGTGTGGCAAAGAACTATCTTGCATCTGTACATTAAAAACACATTGATTTTTGGGAAGAGAATCTGTCCTATTGATAGGCAGCCAGGGCTGTTGTGTGAGTTGAGAGGTTTAGTCAGTGGCAGCCTTTTCTCATACTTTTCACATACTTAAAGACTTACAATAGCAAGGAGTGAAATATGCAATGATTTATTTGGCATCCAAAAATGGATGTAAATGACCAAAAGTGCATTGATATTGGAGAGCAGAAGAAAGATATGGAAAACACCCAACAGATCAGGAACTTTTCAGGAGCAATTTCCAACACGCACACAGAATGTGAGCACCCGTTCATTTGTACCAGAGCTTCCAAGAGCTGTTTGCTAGAGATATGAGTTCTGGCAAAAGGGACTTTCTCAGCCTTCCCTGAATTCTCTTCCTAAACCTGAGGTAAAAAGCTGCCAATAATTAGGGGGGTTAAAATGGGAAAGTTCAGTGTGTGGGTTTGGTTTTTTTTGTGTTTGTTTTTTAACTTGAGTGGGAGATCACTCAAGGAAGGAGAGGGAGCTTGAATTGTGCCCAGAAAAAACACAGAATTTCCAAATGCTTCTATTATTCCTTTTGGAGAGCTTCTCCTGGACTTTTAATTGTGCTCTCACAAAGTATAAAGATATTTTCCTTTCTAGTTAAGTGTTTTTTTCTCTCTGAGCTCTCACAGCTTGATACATTTTTTTCTGCCTTTGTTTAATTTGAGAGCAGTTGTATTGCTCCTTCAAGTGAGGTACTAGTAGCATTGAACTGAGTCAGTCAAAAGACTAAATCAAGTGCAGCCCTGATTCAGC
Source organism: Chrysemys picta bellii (assembly GCF_011386835.1). Classification (NCBI taxonomy): domain Eukaryota; kingdom Metazoa; phylum Chordata; order Testudines; family Emydidae; genus Chrysemys; species Chrysemys picta. The sequence goes on from NC_088800.1 coordinate 58,829,895, forward strand.
AAAGTGCTTTGAACTTAAGTCCCATGGAAGTAGGTGATTAAGTGAGTTGGTGAAATGGGAGGCCTCAGATGGAATATTGTGTCCAGTTCTGGGTGCCACACTTTAGGAAAGAGGTGGACAAATTGGAGGGAGTCCAGAGGTGAGCAAAAAAAATTATAAAAAGTTTATAAAAGCTAATATGTGAGGACAGGCTAAAAAAAAAACCCTGGGCATATTTAGTCTTGAGGGAAAAAAAGACTGGGGTGGGGACCTGATGAGTCTTCAAATATGCTGTTATAAAGAGGACTGACTGATTTTGTTCTCCATGACCACAGGAGGTAGGATAAGAAGTAATGGTCTAAATCTGCAGCAAGGCAGATTTAGGTTAGCTATCAGGAAAAACTTTCTGAATATAAGGGTAATTTAAGCTCTGGAATAAGCTTCCAAAGGAGGTTGTGAAATCCCCATCATTGGACGTTTTTAAGAACAGGTTGACTGTCAGGGTCTAGGGTTACTTGGTCTTGCCACAGCGCAGAGGGTTGGACTTGACAACTTCTCAAAGTCCCTTCCAGCTCTATGTTTCTATGCAACAGTGCAAAGTGAGTGTAAAAGTTTCCATGCTGTCTTCGTAGCATTTCACACTCACTCTGCACTGGTTTAAATTATTAGACAAGGAGCACAGCAAATTAGTATCAAGGAAGGTGTGCATGCATCGCATGCACCCTTTTAAAAAATTATTCCATGTCAGAAGAAATTTTTCTCCCCTTGTTTGTTTTTGCCCATTATGTCTTGAGAGAGAAGGCACTTTACCAATGTACAATTCATCACTAAAGTGACAATACTTTAATGATGTATTACTAATGCATCTCTGAAGTGCTTTCACACTGCTGATGGATTGCTGATCATAAACCATTGATGGGGCAGGAGTCTTGGAGGTGGACATGTCCTGTATGTTTTTTGCCTTGCTGCTCTTTCCAAGCCTTTAAAATCATTTTTATGGGGTCAGAAAGAATGACAAATGATGAGATTTCTGCCCCGTTGCATACATTTGTGCAGTGCGTACAGTTATCTGCATTCTCAATACACTGCAAGGGCTTTGCTGAGACCTGTTGAGCTCTTCCCCCAGAAGTGGTGAAGAAGGATGAGTTTGCCATGGAGACTCCTGACTTTTGATGACAGAGCCTCAAGCTATCTGGAGGCTTCATATATTAGCCTTCAAATGGTGCAGGGGCTCTTAATAAAAGGTTTAGCTGCTGCAAGTCTGGGCCTTTGTGCAGCTGTACATGTTTACAAGGTTATTTACACTTTTTAATGCACCTGGTAGACACTGAATTTCATGAGATGTATTGGGCCTTGACACAATAGTAAACAATAACAGGGCTACATGCCAAAATCCCAGTGATTCATGCCTTTAAGTATCATGGTAGGAAAATGATATGCATTCTGCTCCCAGAACAGCCCATGCTAACTTTGCTCTTTTAGTTCAGCACACAATTTCTACCTATGTTTTTGTTGCATTGTAACACAGTGTGGAGTCTCTCCTGGTATAGAAGAGACACGAGTTAGCCCACTTACTTACATATTGAAGGGGAGATGTAGTGACCCAATTATATTACTACCTTTCTCTCTACCCCCAATTTCAATAGTGTATCCAATAAAACTAAGGCATTTTATAAATTTGCCATGCAGTACCAACAACAATATTGAAAAATAATTTTCAAGTTGTACAGTAACCTACCCTCCAAACTTCCACCATACAGCACTTCAAATCCAGCGTGCATTTGATATAACCAGCATCAGAAATTAGTGCAATACGTGCAGCCATCACCGTCTGAAAGGTTGTAATCTGTCACCTTTCCAAGTGATAGAGTGCATTAGTCATAATGATCTCATTGTTACCTTGTACTCTATTTGTTGTATCTACCTGTTGTTTCTCATCATATACTTAGGTTTTAAGCTCTTTGGGGAAGGGATCAGCTTTTCATTTATTTGTGTGTACCATGCTCAAGGGGATTGGACATGGACCGGCAGCCAATACCACAATTCAAATAATAAATAATAGTGTGTGTATAGGATTGGCTCCAATTAAAAATGATCTTGATTTAGTGGCCACTGAAGAATTAGGTGACATTAAGGTGGTGGCAGAAAGACAATGTGGTATCAATGCAGTGATAGACTTTCAATATCTTGTGAATCACCTGGGCCAGAATAAAATGCTATAAATCATTGTTAATCTGGGATCCCCAGCTTTTACCAGGCAAGGTAGGAGGATCTCTCCCCACCATAAGCATCCTGGGCTTGTACACTCCTCTGAACTCTATTGCTCTTAAGATAAGTAGGAATAGAATTGACACAAAGACCGAAACCAAATATAGCAACAAATTTATGACCGACACACAAAAATTTAGCAACACTTAGAAGATTGTGAGATTTTTTTTTTTCTTTTATTAGCTGTCTCAACTAATTTATGCTTTATCAACATTACAAATACTCCAAGAAGTCCTAAAGACTTCAACTTGCTACATTGGTCTGATCGTTCTAGGGCCAAATTCTGATCTGTTGCACTAGTGTAAATCTATTTTAACTCCACTGCCTTCGGTGGGACTACTCACATCCGTAATATTAAACATATGCTTCAATGCTTTGCTGGATTTGGGCCAGCATTCCCAGTACCTTGTAGGGTTAACCTGGCAGTCAGGGCACATGGGGGAGAGGGAAGCTTTTTAACCAGCACAGCAACAGGAACTGGTCCCCATTCCAGTTTACCCTTCCCTTCTACAGTCCTGAGTCTGAGCTACTGTTGGTTCTGCATCTTCATTTGTTATGTTATATATATTGCTGGTAGCATTATATCCATATTCATGATACTGCTAGTCACGCACAACCAGTTCCTAAAGGGGATTATAAATGCAAGACAAATGAATGCTGAGTGTGTGTATTATTAATGTATTTCATGAATACAGTAGATAAATTGTCATAGAAGAGAGCTCTAAAAGCGCAGCTTAGGTGTTTGTATGCAGTGTCCGTGAGTGAAGTCCAGGAACAGCCTCTGTGGTGATATTTTTTTGGCAATAAGAGATGGGTTTAGTTCACCTGGGAACTACAGATCCAGAAGAAAATGACAGGAGTCTGTGTCCAGCAATCTCAATAACAGCTGCTGTTTGATGTCTGCAGCAACAGCATTGTGAGTTGCACAGACTTTGCTGAGGGACAAATTTGAACATTTCTTTATTTTTTTTATAATAAAGACACTAAATCCAGATTATGGCTGGGCCAGTGATGAGTGAGATTATGGGGTGGGAAATTGCCCACAGTGAGGCTTCCTTCTGCAACACCTCCATATACAAGGCATTAAGTCACTCATCTACAAGCTAGTGCTGATGCTAGCCTGCCCAAAGGAGGTGAAGAAAGGTAGGTCCAGGCAGGGCTGGCCTACATGTTTTGCTGCCCAAGATGGAAAATGTTTTGGTGCCCCCCCCCCATCGCTCCCTGAGCTGCTGAGTGAGAGGGGAAAAAAGCCAAAGGGGCACGTCACTCATGTGTTTCACTTCACTTTTCTCCCCGGATGTTGATTTGGTGCCCCAGATTGACCTCCATAATTGCTCACCCCTAATACCGGGCCTTGATCCATTGGGCCCACTTCCTTCTGCAGCTGGCACTGAAGCCAGGCTGCACAGAGGTTCACGCTGCGTTGTTTTCAAAGGATGGAGTTGTATGTTCCCTTAGAATTCCTGGAGAAATTATGGCCGAGGGAGCCAGAAATCATCTTTTGACCTTGCTGTAGCACAGTTCCTCCTCCAACCCCCTTATAATGTGAGCCGTGGCTTAAAGATATGGTCCAATGCCTAATATTCCATAACAGACACATTGGAAATGATAGACATTAGGTGCCCCTTCGCAAATTACGATGCAGCATTTTGTGATTTTTGGCAGGGTCACTATGAACGCTCACAGGGTCTGGTAGCTAAAGTTATAAAAAGTGACTTGTGGTGGATGGTGGTTCAGTTTTGGGGTACCCAATTGTAAACATCCAAAAGAGGCCTACTTTCCAGAGGGCAGGTGCTCAGCACTTATCAGGCCCCTTTAAGGTGTGTCAAATTTAAAACCAAAAATCAAAGCTCCTCAGGGTGTCTTGGCCCTGGATCTGTCCCTGAGCCTTGGCAGCACCAACAACCACTACTTCAGCCCTATTCCTTCTCTAAAACTGAGGACCTACACTTAATATAGGTGTCTGCCTGTTCTGTGATTCCCTAACCACACTGCAGGCAGAAACTCACCATCAGGCCTTTGAAGAATATATGTTATATATATATATATATATAAATAAGAGTATATTTGCCAATCTGCACCAAGGAAAAGGCATATCTGCTCGGGTTTGTGCTTGCAGCTTAGCATCCTGACATGTGATCAGGCCAGTCTACCCTGGCACTTAATGACAGGTACAGCATATGTCATACCATTCTTTCTATTTCATGGACGTTAATGTCAATCTAAAGGCCAAGTGCCTGTAGAGACATTTTTTTAACCTTACTCTATTTTAATTGCGTAAGTCCCTTAGTATCAAGAACATCTGGTCCTACAACACACAAACATTTTCCTCTGGTCTCTCTGGTACCGTAGGTTCTGTAGACATGTTTTACTGTATGCCTTTCTAAGCACCAGATTAATTACACAGTTCAGAGTGGATGGACTTTTTAAGTACTAGCTTCATTAGAATGTATCTCCTTGAAGCTTAGCAAAGTAAAATATACTTATTTGTATGTTAATAAGTTAACCTGAGCCCTGTGGAGCATGTAAAATAAGCTTCAAGTTTTTCTTAACCTTCTGCTATGAAAATATACATTATTTAAACTCATTCATATCAACTACTTCTACTTCAATAGCTCCCCAAACACTAGCATTCAGCATGTGACTCTCACATCTCTGTGGAGTCACACCAGCCTTTTTTGTAAAAATGAAAATTAAATTGCATTCGCTTAGTAGCATGGGGAATGGATTTAACTTTCCTTTCTCGTCCCCAATGGAAGGTGTCTATGGCACTAAAATTAATGTGCGGAGCAAAGCATTGTTTGATGGTATTAACCAACTACATTTGACATTATTGCAAGAGTTGTGCTGGTTCTTGAAGACTGTTGGATCATCCACATGGTTCTGGAGAAGAGCAACATTTGGACTTTGAATGGACATTTAGGATAGTGCTTATACTTGGGATGCTGTTCTGAATTAGGGCCTCTGTTTTCACTCTGTCCTTAGAGGAGAAAATTCCAACTGGAGCAAACCCTGAAGTTCTTACTCACTTTTAACTCAGGCTGATCTCCCAGTGGCTTCACTGGGAGCTCTGTTTGAGGTGAAGGACGGTCTGGTTAGCATTAATCTGTATGTTAGAGCTATGCAAAATTTTCTGAATGACATTTTTTTCATGGAAAAATTCAGATTTGGTGTCACCAAAACATTGCATGAATTCACATGGATTTGGCCAGATTGTTTCAGTTGGGGGGGAGGGGGGGAATCCTAAAAACAGTGTTTTTTGTTTTCAGTTTCTTGATTCAAAATGACTTTAAGTTTTTAAATTTCCTTTAATTTTATCTATCTATCTATTTATCTATATTTTTAAAAACTTAATTCTTGGGCTTTATGACTTCAGTGCAATTCCTTTTCTATGTTTTGATAGTGTTGGGTGAAAGACACGTGACTCTGGATCAAGCTGTTGTATCTGAGTTCGCGAACAGCAGCCACGTATTTACTGGATTACTTTCTCAACTTAATTAAATGACCAGAATATCAAAAAGCTGGTAACAGGGATAATATGCACAACAAGATCACTCAAGGAAACACAGTTTCATCAGGTTTCAGGGTAGCAGCCGTGTTAGTCTGTATCCTCAAAAAGAACAGGAGTACTTGTGGCACCTTAGAGACTAACACATTTATTAGAGCATAAGCTTTCGTGGGCTACAGCCCACTTCTTCGGATGCAGTTTCATCAGCCATTGAAAGAACAGCCTGCTGGCAGTGGGAGTGTTTGTTTACTAATTGAATTTACTATACCTTAGTATTGATTGCTTATTTGCTCACCACTTTCTTCAGTCTAATATTCATCTAGCACAGGGGTAGGCAACCTATGGCACTTGTGCCGAAGGTGGCACGCAAGTGATCTTCAGTGGCACTCACACTGCCCAGGTCCTGGCCACCGGTCCGGGGGGCTCTGCATTTTAATTTAATTTTAAATTAAGCTTCTTAAGCATTTTAAAAACCTTACTTACTCTACATACAACAATAGTATTATAGACTTCTAGAAAGAGACCTTCTAAAAACGTTAACATGTATTACTGGCACGTGAAACCTTAAATTAGAGTGAATAAATGAAGACTCGGCACAGCACTTCTGAAAGGTTGCCGACCCCTGATCTAGCACCTCATCCAGATCTGTTGATGCCAATGGCAAGATTCCAATTGGCTTCAAGGGGAGTTGGGTCAGTCTGCTGGCTTGCAAGAGGTTTGTGGGTTTGTTTTTTAAAAGTATCTTCCTCTCCTCCGACAACCTTCTGGTTCCCTGGGCTTTCCCCCACAGAGTGCCCCGGGAGCCACCAAGGAAGGATGGCGGAAGAGATAGGGTGAGCCTCCAAAGAGAGCCCCCCTTCTCCCCGCTTTCCCAGGTGGTCCGGGTTACACCCAGGGTTAAAGCCAGTGGGAGAGAGAGAGAGAGAGACAGGGCAAGGGGCCGTAAAGACCCCCCCGGCACCTCCCTTTAACTTCTCTCCCCACATTCCCCGGTGCTCCGCGTGATAGCCAGGGGAGTCTGGCAGAAGAGAGGGCGGGGGCCCTCTCACTGCTTTTTTTCCCCCCAGTGCCCTGGGTCACACCGAAGAAGGATGCTGGGAGACAGATGGAGCCGGGCCCCCTCAAGCCCCCCTTCGCCCTGCTTTTCCCTGTGGCCCTTTATGTGATGACGTGGCGCAGAGGCCGTGTCTGCCTTCCAGGCAACGCACTAGAGAAGAAGTCAGCGACCAGGTAGGGAAAGCAGCAGGGGTTACTGGGGCTCTAGTGAGAGGGCAATATGAGGGTCCCACCTTCTGCTGACGGCCACCCCACCTTCCACCGGGGTGTGTGCGTGGAGTGGGCCCGTCAGGTGTGGTGCGGGACCGCAGCGCGCTCCTGCTTGCTCTCGCGACCATGTTTGGCCCTGCTGAGCCTCACAGCTCCCTGGGTTTTTGGACCCCTGGGTGGTCTGCTGGAGCCGCTTGACCTCGCACAAAGGAGATCTCGGCCAGACGGCCCCACACACAGAAGGCCAGGCACGCACCCTGGCCACCCCGAGGAGGGAAGTCTCGATTGATCCCTGGATCCAGGTGCGCAAAAAGGAAGAGGGTCCCAATCCTGCTGAACACCGGATGCCCCCGCAGTTGGGGTGCCGGCCCGCAAAGGGCCCTTCCCATCATGAACATGAGTGCCACAACGATCGGAAGGTGAGAGAATAGATCTTACTTTTCTTCATTCACATTCCATGTATTTCAGAGGTGCTCTCCACAAAGAATAACTAGAAGGTAGGTTGAAAACGTGATTAGACATATAGAGGGTTTCAAAACCTAACAAAAAGGGTTGACAAAAGCTTTCACAGTAACTTGTATTTCCAGGTTACAGATTCAAAACAAAAAGATTTTTTAATTCATCAACAATGAGTGAAAATATGTGCTTTTGTGTTAGAAGTAATAAGGTAATTGTGTAATCTTTTGTCTCCAGATTGCTTACGGTACGTTGTTCTACTGAGTGAAATGTGTTTTTCGTGCATGTTTTTAAAAAAGATATATTAATTAATTCACTGGCTCGGTGACTAACCAAGCTCAGCACATAATTGGTAGTGTATTAGATTTGTTGTTGATTTCTTAATAGCATCATAGAAGTGGTGTACAGTTCTATGGAAAAGTAACATTACAGATCTCTGCTCCAAAGAACTTTATAATCTACATTTTTAGAACTGCTGTACATGGGTCTAGGCTGTGTGTGTCTGTCTCTCTCTGTCTTGGGGTACAGCTTAAAGGACAAATGTAGGGGAGAAGATTCTCTGTCCCCTCCACTCTGTTGGCATAGCTCAGACAACATGAAGTGAATGGAAACTGGGGCGCATCCCCCCTAGCTTATGATTCCCACAGAGCCTGCATAGCCAACTCCTTTGCTACTCTCCTTGTAGGCCCTGGTGAAATGACAAAGGGGGAGGAGTGGACAGGTCATACTGAACTCTCCTATCCTGAGCTGGCACATGATGCTTTGGGGACCTTTGCTGGCTGCTGAAACTGGAATCAGGCAGAGAACTGGGGAGCTTGTAACTAGCTCTGATGAACCACCATACTCCCATTTCTCTCATTCAAACATATAAACTTGAGAGAGCAGAGAACATGGCCTAGTTTCCATGAACTGGGTTATCACTCTTCTATTATATTCTAGCCAATAGAGAATACCCGAATCATTGGTACAGTGTGCTACAGACACTATGTACAAGTTGACTTGTCGTAATTAAATGCTAAATGCTCTAGGACCTAATAAAATCAATAGGAGTTGAATGTCCTCTCAGACTCTCCCACCAGATGTTTAGCCTCTTGCAAGAATCCGGTCTGGATTAGCAGTTATGAAACTATTTCCCATAGCCTGGATTCCTGACCTATAAGGAAACGTCCTCTCCCTAATGAGAAACATTCCCACCTCCTGCTCATCTCAAATGCATCATTCGCATCTTTGTCATTTCTACTTTTCTTTATCAACTTATCCCACCTTCCCATTTTTGGTATCCTATCTAAAGTATGATACAAGCCATGGTTCTTTACTCTTTCTATCTTTAATAAACTCAGTTCTTCATTCTGTAGACTTGTGGGTTTGGAGGGAGTGGCTTGGTGCTTTGCATTTATTCATACTTAAAATCCTGATATTGTATTTCTTATTCTGAACACCTTCAATCTCCCTAACTCAGATCTTTCCTATCCTTAGATCTGTATCATTGAGTTCATATATTCTAGATGGCATTTAGGTTTTCTCTCTTCTTCCTCCAGTGTTACATTTCCTATGACTACTATCAATTGATTTTTTCCCCCCTGCCCGGGTAAGGTGGCCTCTTTCCCCCCCCCCCCCCCCCTCAAGCTTTGGCTTTTATTTTCTAAACTTATGCGTAAGTGTTTATTTTCCAATCTACTTGATCAAGTTGTCGTTTCCCCCCCAAGCAATTCTATCTGGAATATAGCCAATCACTCTAACACATTCAAAAAGAAAAACAGAACAAGAAGAGGAGCCACTTGCAAGAGAATTTTAAATTGAAAAGAAATAACAGGAAAATAGTCTCCTGCAATATTGTCCAGCACAGGAACAAAAACACGAGAACATACGGAAAATATTCATCTTAGTTTGGAAAAGGCCTAATGTGAAGTAAAGTAAATTTCCATTAATCTGAAGATTTTTCTTAAATTATTTTTGTAAAAAAAAATTTTTTTTATAAGTGTATTCAAAGAGGAGTGACCCAGTTGGAATAAAATGAGCCATCCAACTCTTTATCCAAAATTTCAAATAAACCTTCTTTAAAGTTTTATAATAAAAAATTAAATAAAAAAATTGACTCCAGGGTGAATGAAAATCAATGGGTTTTTTTACTAATAAAAAATCGGATTTTTTTTTATTTAAATCGGATTTTTTGGATAGTTTTTTTCCTCCAAAAGCATTTTATCTAAAGATAGTTTTAATTAAGATACATTATTGCTCAAAGATATCTCATGGAATAGGGATTATAAATTCTAATTCTAAAATGAGACAATATATTCATGTAATGTTTAAGAAAAGTTTTGTAAATGAGTTCCAATAGTTCATGGATTAGGGACCCAATTTTATGAGGTTCCAGGGGCTTCTGTATAGATTATTTAGGTTAATCTTTCTATCTACCCAATGGGACTCAGTGCTCAGTCTAGAAGATACCATCAGAGATGCTTAGTTTTGCAGTTCTCAAACTGTGGATTTCTCTCTCCAGAGGTAACATGCTTGTTAACAGTAAAAATGTTTTTAAATAAATAAATAAATAATATATAGAGGTGAGAAAGAACAGACCTCAACCCTATTGTCCCTCTGCAAATTTGTGTACACAGAGTCAATCCCTTACCTCTCTCTAAAAGTGCAAAGTTTCATAAAGTTCAATGAATAGAAGATTGGTGGGGGGCGGAATAGATCTGGACCAGGAGAAGAAGTCTAGAGATAAATGTGAGAAGGGAGGGACAGGCAGTAGAAACAAAAGTGAAACTGTTTGAGCAGCATATTCCAGAAGTCTTGAGGTCTTTCTGAGGGTAGCCTCCAATGATTTGAGATCTATCATACCATTCTCTCACTAGAAGGAAAAAAACTAGAAGTTCCTCTACCTGTGGGTAAGACAGGTATGCGTGCAAACTGCAAACAGTGCAACAAAGAAATGCAAGGCCTGGTTGCCTGAATGAAACAACATCATGAAAAGTGTTCCTTCTCAGGAGGAAGCTGCTTTGAAGATGATGAAAGGAACATGTCTGAACATGCAGGATCTTCAGGTTGGTAAACTTTTTTATTTCATACTTCTTTCTTAAGGACTGTCTGTCTTCCTTCTGGACTATTCTTGAATTCTCATGTTTGAGCAAAAAATATAGTTGCTACTCTATGGTACTATCATTTTAGATGCAGTTGTGATAAAAAATAAATAGCTGAAATAGGCAGATCTTCCTTTTATAATTTCACCTTTAAAGTAGTACTGTCAGTGAATGCCATGAGTAATACTAAATGAGCAGTATGGTAATAATAATTAAATAACTGCACTGACTTATTTTGTTTAGGAGAATCCATCCTCAACATACAGGATTCTGAAGACTATCCACCTTCAAAATCACCATCATTTTCTATAGTTTCAGAGTTATCTGCTAATGATAGTGTTTCAGTCACATCATGCATGTCACATAGCCACAGTATATCATCTGTAGCAAAAACAAACAAAAAAACCTCCATCGTCCAAAAACAACCATAGATAAGTTTGTGATAAGAACCAGCAGATTACAAAAAGAGGTAATTGATGAAAAAATTGCCCAGTTTGCTTATGCAACAAACTCTCCTTTCCGTATGATTGAGAACCCACACTTCATTAATATGGTTCAGTCATTAAGACCAGGATACAGTCCACCCAAATGTCATAGGCAATTTGCTGGATAAAGTGTATGAAAGAGAAATTGAGCAGTGTGAAAAAGATCTAGAGGATGAAATTGTTAACCTGAGTCTTGATGGGTGGAGCAATGTCCACAATGATCCTGTTGTATGTGCTTACAGAAACAATTGATACACCAGGAAATGCACACACAGCAGAATACTTACAAGAAGTAGCAGTAAAAGCTATAACAAACTGTGGGGAAAAAAATTCAAATGTCTAGTACTCACCTTGGTCACAGACAATGCTGCAAATGTATCCAAGATGAGAAGAAATTATTTAGAAGAGAGTGAAGAGAGTCCCAAGCTAATAACATACGGGTGCAGTGCTCATTTGATGCACCTCCTAGCCAAAGACTTCAGTGTTCCAGGAATAAAGGCTAATGTTGTTGAAATTGCAAAATATTTCCGTAACAACCACTTTTCAGCAGCTGCTCTGAAAAAAGTGGGAGGAACCAAGCTAACTTTCCCACAAGACGTGCGATGGAACTCAGTAGTAGACTGTTTTGAGCACTATATCAAGAACTGGCCTAATCTGATGACAGTTTGTGAACAAAATTGTGAAAAAATAGATGGCACTGTCACAGCCAAAGTTCTCAACATTGGGCTTAAGAGAAATGTTGAACAGATGCTGAGTACCCTGAAGCCTATTTCTGTAGCCTTGAACAAAATGCAGGGAAATAGCTGGCTTATTGCTGACGCTGTTGAAATTTGGAAGGAACTGGGTGAGATCTTAAAAAGAGAAATATGCAATGACAGAGTTAAATTACGAACATTAAAAAAACGAATGGGACAAGCAATATCTCCAGCTCATTTTCTTGCAAATATTCTCAATACTTGGTACCAGGGTCAAACCTTAACTGCTGAAGAAGAGGAGTTGACTATGACATGGACATCCACCAATCATCGCTCCATAATGCCAACTATAATAAACTTCAGAGCTAAAGGTGAACCATTCAAGAAATATATGTTTGCTGATGATGTTTTAAAGAGAGTCACAGCAGTGAACTGGTGGAAGTCATTTAAGCACTTGGATTCAGTGACTGTTGAAGTGATGATCTCACTTTTAACAGCAGTAGCTTATTCTGCTGGTGTGGAAAGAATATTTTCTTTCTTTGGACTAATTCATTACAAATTGAGAAATCGTTTGGGACCTGAAAAAGCAGGAAGGCTTGTTTTTCTTTTCCAGATTATGAACAAACAGGAAAATGAAGGCGAAGATGACTGAGTTAGCTGCAGAAGCCAATATTTTAAGTTTCTCATGTTGACCTGGCTGACAGTCTATTTAATTTTTGTTTTTTGTTTTTAAATTTCATTTAATTATTTTAGTTAAAAACAATTTTAACAAAACAAACCTGATTTTAAAAAACTTGAATGTTTAACTAAATTAAAAAAATCATATGCTTGTTTTGTTAAAATATGTTATGTTTGCTGTTGAAGAAAAAAATCCAGAATACATAATGTTGTTGTTTTAGTTAAATAAAACAATTTAAATGTCTGTCTGGTGATGATCTTCTCCTAATACAGCATGGCAAGAAAATCCTCCAAATATTAATGATTAACCTGTTGAATTGGAGATAGTTCACCTCCCAATGACTTCATAAATATCTGCTTCAATTACCTTTGGTAAATGAAATAACCAAATAATCATTCATTTTCTGATATAGCTGTAAAACTAATCTGAAAATTTTTCAAAATAAATCACTTTAAAAATGTACAGTGTGTACCTTCTAAAAATGAAACCTATATCTCTCTCTGAGTTGTGAAGAATATGTATTAAGGTTATAACAACCAACAAGAAATGCACTTTTATGTAGAAATCCATGATTAAATCGAGTCTTCCTGACTAGTGATTTAAATCAAATCCACCCTGGTTGACTCCCTCTCTATATTCCTGATAGTATTTCTATACCCTACTAAGAAACAAAGTCCAGTTGCAAACATCTCATGTGAGCTCTTGTTTGTGAGTCTCTTATCCAAGATGCTCTGAATTCCTTATTCATCTGGGATTCACCAGTTTGCGTCACAAAAAAGCAGTAAGCCCCATGTGTCTGTCATGGGACTAAGGCAGAGAAGCAATCAAGGTGATCCCTTCCACTGCTTACATGAAAGTTACCTAGCCTTTAAGCAATAGGTAAGGCTTGAATGTCATGCTCTAGTGCACAGTGAAGGCAAGTGCTTACACAGTTTCCGTTACGTTATACAGAATTAAATGGAACATGAAAGTGTTCAGTCAGAGATGCCTCTTCTCTGGACCATTACCCAAGTGTCCAAAGACTAAAGAGTTACATACACATAGTAAGAAAAAATTGCTACCCTCAAAAGTTCACAATCGAAATAGACAAGTCAGATAAAGGGTGGGAGAGAGGAAGGTTTATTATCCCTGTTTTACATGGGGAAACTGAGGCACAGAGAGATGAAGTGACTTGCCCAAAGTCACTTCAGAAAACCTGTTGCACAGCCAGGAATTTAACCCGCATCTCCCAAATTCCCAGTTTACAGCTTTAACCAAAAGGCCAGCCTTCATGTCCCCTCGAAAGAAGGGACATATATTTAAATCTATATTTAATTTAGCAGTATGGGTCTTCTATATGAAATAGTTAATGTAGTAAGAAGAGGGCCTGAAACAAAAGGCCTTGTATTAGAGGCCTGGTATGAGCCCTGAGGCCTGGGCTAAAGTAATGGTCACAACTTGCTAATATAAAGCAAAGTTAAGTTGTGAGCAAGAGGCAGGCCCTGCTCACAGAATCTGGCACACATTCCTAAGTAGTGCTAGGCATAAGAATAATTATGCAAACACATTTCAGAAAGGTGGTACCACAACACCTTGATACCAGCACATTCCCCAAAGATAACAGAAACACACTGATCCATTCTAAAGATAAGATCAGGATTACAGCATGATGGATAGACATATTTTGATCAAACCAACATGTACGAGGTAATGAGTGGCAAACAAATACATCAGAGGGTGGCACCTAGATACGTCAGGGGTAATACAAACTAATTACGTATCTGTGCTAAAGATGTATCTCAGAGGGAGTGACTTTGACAGGCCTAGGGGATAATGGAAAATTCTGCCTTTAACTGAGTTAGTCCATTGCAACAGGCATACATGTATTAGTGTACCTGTAAACATTGAGCCAGGGCATTAGCACCGTGCTTCGTTGACAATAAACGTGACCAAGTTCCCTCGCTACGAACTGAGTCTGTGGCTTTATTGGGCAGTTTAACTGAGGCCTGCTATCTCTGCAGAGCTGGGACAGCACACTGAAAGAACACACATGCAGCCAAACATCTGATCACACTGGTGACCCCGATGTGATGTAGTAAGAAGAGTGACCATGAACAGTGGCAGGTACCTAAGGGTACATGTGTATTTTGCTCTTTGGGCCAGTGTTGGGTTAGCTGGATGCTGGTGCTATTTATGTTTACAGGAAGCAGCATGTTTGCGAGGAGCTGATCAGCTGCACCGTGGGGAGTGGGCTGCATCGTCCTAAATATTGGTGCAGCCTGAGCAGTTCTTTACTGTGCAGCCAGACGTGTAAAGGATTGCACAATCCCATCCCAAACTCCCTACAGACGGATGTAACTTTGCACCTCCTCTTATTGCAGCCAGGAACTAGATGCCACAGTTGGGCCCTTTTTTTAAATTTCTCTGTTTCTGGTGCAGCAGGGGAACTCCAAACCTCTACTGCACATTATTTCAACACAGGCAAAGGCTTTTACATCAGTTACGTCTTCCATTTGCCAAGATAACAAAACCAGTGTGAGTGAGACTCTAGAGGCTTTTCACCATCTCATTCATTCCCAATCACTTCTCTATTGTTCCCATTCCATCTTCTCTTCATCAAGAGGCAGCCATGGTAACTACATTGACACTTGCATGGTGTCAAGTATCAGGGGGTAGCCGTGTTAGTCTGTATCTACAAAAACAACAAGGAGTCTGGTGGCACCTTAAAGACTAACAGATTTATTTGGGCATAAGCTTTCGTGAGTAAAAACCTCACTTCTTCGGATGCATAGAGTGAAAGTTACAGATGCAGGCATTATATACTGACACATGGAGAGCAGGTAACTCCCTGCTCTCCATGTGTCAGTATATAATGCCTGCATCTGTAACTTTCACTCTATGCATCCGAAGAAGTGAGGGTTTTACTCACGAAAGCTTATGCCCAAATAAATCTGTTAGTCTTTAAGGTGCCACCAGACTCCTTGTTGTTTTTACATTGACACTGCCGCTCAGGAGGTATGCATACTACAGCCACAATGGGAGGCAGTGTTGCCTAATGGTTAGAATGGCATGGAGTGTTGGCACTCCTGGTTTTCTGGGTAAGTCACTTAACCTTTGTGTGCCTCAATTTACCCATTTGTTATTTGCGTCCAATGATACCTGCTTACCTCACAGAGACAGTGTGTGCCTGTAGATAGGAAGGAATCGTCCAGGAGCTGGGGTGGAATCCTGGGACCTGACGAATCCAGGTTCAATTCCCTGCTCTGCCGCAGACTGCTTGTCTGATTTTGGATGAATTGCTTAGTTGCTCTGTGCCTCAGTTTTCCATCTCTAAAATGGGAATAAAAGCAGTGCTCTGTCTCTTAGCTGTGGTGTGAGTGTAAATGCATTCAAGATTGTGAGGCGCTCAAATGTTACAATAATGGGGATCAGATAAATATTTGAGATTGATGGATTGAGGTTAAACTGATTAAAAGGGGTTTGAGGTTCCTCTGAAAAACATTGCTACATTGAGTCCAAGGTCATCTCTCATTGTGGATCTCATAATAGTTAGCACTTGTCAATAGTTACCTCACATGGAGTATGAAATACCACAGGGGCTTTCTAATCTACATATGGGTGAAATGGTGGCATCTCTTAAATCGTTGAGTAAGAACATTCACAAATGTTGACTCTTCCATGGTGACCACTTTAACCTATTATGCAAGTAAATGTGGAGAATCTGCTCTGAGATGGTGTCGACATCTTCTAAGAGAGTAATAGTCGTTAGAGGGATGTAGCGAGGCAGGAAGCTTTGCCAGATAACTACTAGTGCAATCTACTATGTCATTTAACCAGCATTTCCTTTTGTTCTCTTATCTCATTCCAGACTCTATGTTCCTTCTCACCAATCAGTATATTCATGCATGCTATAATTAGGAAGATGGGACATGTAGTTTGGAAATATTGATCCAGCGCTTTATAATAAAGTTAGATATGTTTAATTTCTTGTCAGTGTCATTGTGCCAGAAAAATCAATTCACCACTGTCTCTTTTCCATTATTCAATCTTCTAATGAGCTAGCTTGGAATCTACTCAAAATCTAATTTTTGTGATAAATCATGGCAGAACTGGAGAGTCCATGAACCAAGTTTTGTGAGGGGTAGTGACTCAAGTTTATATTAGAAGGGACGAACAATTTCCCTCCAATTAAAAATCAGCATATGCCTATCCTAATAATTTTTAACAGTGTTGGGAAGACTTTTTGATGGTTCCATTAAGATGTGCACGAGGCATTTGATTGATCTGGTTTTCCTTCATGTTTGATTCCTGATCAACCAAGTCTCTCTGAATAGGTAAAACGTTCCCAAGATCTACACTGCTAAGTATATGATTTTGTTTCCTGCCCTCGAGAATAAGACTCACAAACAGAGTAATGCTGTTTTTTTTACTGGAGGAAAGGGGACTTGTTACAAATGAAAACATCCCCCATGCAATATTCTGTCATAAAAGCCAAAACCTTATCACAAAGCAGAATAAGCGCTCTGGGACTGCCTTTTCTGTGATTTATTTGTACACTACCTCTTAGACAGTCATTCTGATCTTCCAGCATGGTTTCTAAGGACTGCCCTACTAGAAATAAGATATGGGTGAGATACAAGTATATTTATCATACTCATCTGTGTGTGTTTTTCAGTGTAAACTACTGATGTTACATATCTCCCTCTAGTGGCTTAGTCCACATAAGAGAATACAAGCCTACTATTGTTACTAGCTAAAGGTATATTAGCTCAACAATAGACGCTCAAGCTTTTATTAGAATTGAAGAATCCAATTTTAATCCCTACTAATAACTTGTAGGATAGGGGTGTATGAAGTGTTTTTTATAGTGGCATATATTGACTGGACCCTGTGTTGGAGAGTCTCAAGAAGGAAGCTAATACCAAATAGTAATATGCTGAAACAATGGCTAGCCAGTTTGTTGTATATTTGCTCGTGTTTCTATACGTTTAGGTATGCCCATTCATCTCAAAGCAGTTTCACGATGCGCTAATAATTAGTACATAACCTAGTAATGAATACATTGTTCCTAATAATTTAATTTAGTTGCCAATAATACTGCTAGCCCTGACATTTTAAAGTTCAATTTAGACCTCCACTGGTTTTGAATGATAGCTGAATAAAAAGTGCTGGATTTCCTCAGGCTCACAGATAAATGAGCCCACTTCACAAACACAATAAAAGGGACAAGATTCTTTAGTAAAATTTTGTCTAAGCACTTTTATTTCTGCATTAAATAATTCAGTGTACCGATATATCAGTAAACATGTAATATAAATGTTGTTAATTTGATATACTCTTAGCTATTGCTTTATACCTACTTATGAATCAGATAAACTTGCAAGCCATCATTGCATTTCTACAACACTCCATGTAGAAAATATAGGGTGGTTATTACAGCTTAGTTATAAGAGAGAATGGAATGGCCAAGAAAGCCCGAGGGTAAATGAGTTCAGAGGTGAGCTATTTGAATTTCCTCGCTGGTTTTAACCCAATAACAATGTAATGATGTCTTTTAAAAAGACTGTGTAATTTTACATTTTAATGAGAAGATATTTTATACAATTTATTTTTCACATGATCTTGAAGGCTTAGGCCTTGGCTACACTTACCCGGTAGTTCGGCGGCGAGCAATCGAACTTCTGGGTTCGACTTATCGCGTCTAGTCTGGACGCGATAAGTCGAACCCGGAAGTGCTCGCCGTCGACTGCGGTACTCCAGCTCGGCGAGAGGAGTACCGCGGAGTCGACGGGGGAGCCTGCCTGCCGAGTGTGGACCAAGGTAAGTTCGAACTAAGGTACTTCGAACTTCAGCTACGTTATTCACGTAGCTGAAGTTGCGTACCTTAGTTCGAATTAGGGGGGTAGTGTAGACCTGGCCTTAGTTTTCTTATTTAAACTGAATGTTTCAGTTCATTATATACATACAACAGACAACTTTAGGCCAGATTCTGTTACCCTCACTCTCTCTGGGAAGCATCTTACTTCACAAGTTTTCTGATTGACTTCAGTGGGATTATGTGAAATCTGCTACTTTGTAATATGAATAAAGTAGCAGAATGTGACCCTTATGTGAGTTTTGGAGGGATTAAGGTATTTATTGTGTGTGTTATCGGGTCCTGTGGAAAAATATTGTGATAATGTAAGCAGGCTGTTTCATAATGCATACCTACAAAGGGGCTGGCAACCTTAATTATGGCATTTCCTAACTTTTCAATGCTTGACCTTGCAACCTTAATAATCCTTTAATGTAGTTTTTTGTGTGTGAAATCCTAGATTTTTTTTAAAAGTACCTTAAAGGGGGGAAGGAAAAAATCCTGCAGAAATTCCATCATGTGGCATTATATAAACACCCACATGGGTCATCGGGGTTGGCACCTTTAGATTCCCACACAGACCTCTGCCACTTAAGCTAATGGAGTAACTGATAGCCTGGAGGATGACAACCTATTATTGATATGTGGACCAACGCTAGTGGGTGATGAGAGACACACCTTGCTAATGAGTTTCGCAGATATTTGCTGATAGCAGAGGCAGGGTGAGACTCTGGAATCTTGGGTTCCGTTGCAGGTTCTGGAGGTGTGTTGTCTACTGGTCACAGACCCTTCTGCCCCATCTCTTCCAATGTGCCCTTGTCCCAATCCTGTCTTTTCCCCACCCCTGGGTTGCTCATCTGTCTCCATTCCTTAGATTTCTCATCCAGGTTGAGGGTTTCCTTGCCCAGTCAGTCATAGTAACTTCCTACAGAATCTCCAGGACAGTCCCCTCTGAATCCCAGTGGTTTTGCTCAAATCTCAGTTCCCCCCTCCCAGCTGCTCAACACCCACATTCTCCATCCCCACTGGCTCCAAGTCTCCCTCCCCATATTCTTCATCCGATCTCAGACTCCACCCCTTTCCTGGCTCCTTCTCGCAATCTGCTTGCCCAACAAGTCCCAGTCCTCTCCCTGCGTATTGGCTTCTCATCAGGTCTCTCTCCTCTCCCATCACTCCACCCTGCTCCCAGTTTCTTTGCTCAGCTAGTCCTAGTCTCTCTGTCTCCCACACCAATTGGCCTCCAGTCTCTGTTCCACCTCTCCCTCATGGTCCTTGTTCCAATCTATTCCTCCACACCTTGGTCCAGCTCTGATCCTCTGCATTAATATCAGGCAGCTTCCTCCTCCATGCTGCCTTGACCAAGCATGACCTAGGGGTCATTGACAGCACAGGAGAGTGTCTCTGCTCAGTTTCCTGGGCTGGCCCTCAGCAGCTCCAATTACAGTGACAGTGCTGCTCAGTCCCTGGCTGGAGCATGCTAGTGGAAATGGAATCTTTAGGAAACTTAGCTGCAAAACTCTAATAAGTCTGTACTGAGCATGTGCAAACTACAGTTTTTTTCAAAGGCTTATAACTTGGCCAAATTTGCATGGATATTCCAGGAGATGGTGCAAGACACCACATTGATACAAAAGTCAGCCCCTGCCAAATTTCAAGCCACTGTTCCAAAGCATGGCAGCATGAGAGATTTTAAAAGAAAAGGTTACCAGAACTTTTTTGCACGGTCAAAACAATGTATTTTCCCCTAGTCTTGTTCTCAGAAACAGTTGAACCATTTTGGCTAAAATTCTTCAAAGATGATCAGCCTGAGACAGATACCTGACTTGCAAATTTCCAACCGAAACAGTTAGTTTGGCAAAACTATAAGCAGCGGAATACAGGACCTTACAATGGGAAGTATCAGACAATCTCAATAATACAGAGTGCTACCAGCCTTGCCCATAATAATGAGGGGAAAGTATGGAGGAGTGCTAACCTACTGCATGGAATTGATGAAAAATGTACTGTAGGATTTGGAGAGCAAGAAAAACAAACTTGGGTTTTTAATTAATGTGAAAAAAACATTGTCGCAACTTGTTGTCCAATTAAGCAGTAGAGTTGATTTAAATTTTTCTTAAAAAAACACCAGAGCCCTTTTTTACCTTTAGTGTAGTTCCCTCTGTATAACAAAAAACAAGCCAACCAATCAACCAGGGAAATGTTAGAGGAGCTCCCAGTTTTATTTTTGGCCTCAGTATATACTGTCATGCATTAAAATACTGGCATATCTTTGAGATTTTTATGAATGGTTTTACCACTTTTTAATATTCTGATGGATAAAAATAACTCAATAAATCTCATTTCTCCACATTGTCCTAATAAAATTCTAATTCTAATAATAACAGTTTGTATAAGTTATGGTATAAGTGATCTGCAGACCATGACTTTGCACTGTTCAGCAGCGAGAGGATTTTTATTCACAAATGAATTATAAAATAGTGTTATGAGGAGAGGTATTGGTAACTGCCTGGATTACAAACCTCTCTGAACGGTGCATTCACACCCATCTCAATTAACATACGTGTCAGGATCAATTAATCACAAACCCCCCAGCATGAGACAAAAGGGGTCTGATGCAACCAAGGAGTTTTGGAATGAGTGGGTGGAATTTTGCTGAGTATTTTGTGTGTGTGTGTGGGGGGGGGGTGAGTAAGGGAAGGCAGAACACAGAAAGTCAGAGCTACACTGACAGCAGGAAGGAACAGATGAAAGCATGGTGTGTGACCCTGGAAGAAACCTGGAGAAAGGTCTTTGAGTCAGGGGCAGGGGCGGCTCTAGGCACCAGCAAAGCAAGCACGTGCTTGGGGCAGCCCATTTGCAGGGGCGGCAGGGATCCAGCATGGGAGCTGAGAACCAACAGGGGGCTCTGGGAGCTGTAGTTTCCTGGTTAGCTCCCTGCCTATAGAGCAGGGGTCGGCAACCTTTCAGAAGTGGTGTGCCGAGTCTTCATTTATTCACTCTAATTTAAGGTTTCGCATGCGAGTAATACATTTTAACATTTTTAGAAGGTCTCTTTCTATAAGTCTATAATATATAACTAAACTATTGTTGTATGTAAAGTAAATAAGGTTTTTAAAATGTTCAAGAAGCTTCATTTAAAATTAAATTAAAATGCAGAGCACCTGGACCGGTGGCCAGGACCTGGGCAGTGTGAGTGCCACAGAAAATCAGCTCGCGTGCCGCCTTCGGCACACGTGCCATAGGTTGCCTACCCCTGCTATAGAGCCAGCCCTGGAGCAGGGAAAGAACTACATTTCCCAGCATTCCCTTGGCCACTACCAACAGGAAAGAGGGGGAGGGAGTGAGGAAGCTGAGACCTCATGCTGCAGCCTGCTGTGAATGGAGCGCTGCATGGGGAAGAGTAGGGACACCATATTTTAACATTAAAAAAATAGGACACTCCACGGGGAGGGAGGGTAGCCCCACCATCCACTCCTTCCAACTGCCCCCCACAGAAACCCCAACCCATCCAACACCCCTGTCCCCTGATCACCCCCTCCCGGGACCCCTGCCCCAACTGCTCCCCAGGACGCCACCCTCTATCTAAGCCCCACTGGTCCTTGTCCCCAACTGCCCCCTCCTGAGACCCCCCCCCCAGCTTTCCCCCTAGGACCCCACCCCCTACCTGTCCCCTGCCAAACTCCTGGGACTCCCATGCCTATCCAACCGCTGCCTGTCCCCTGACTGCCCCCCCGAATCCCTGACCCATCTAACCCCCCCTTCTCCCTGCCCCTGACTGCCCCCCCGAACCTTCACCCCATCCAACCCCCCCGCTCCGTCCCTTGACTGCCCCCCCAGAACCCCCTACCCCTTCTCCAACCCCCAGCCCCCTTACCATGCCACTCAGACCAGCGTGGCTGGCTTTGCACAGCGCCAGACATGCTGCTGCATACATGCTGCCATGTTCCCCTGTAGAGCCACAGCCCACCCTCCCACCCCCTCCAGCACCTGCCTTCCAGATTTGAACACCTCAAAATTCAGGAGTGCTCAAGCTCAGTTTGGGCGGCTGTTACTTCATTTCTCCCAAATCAAATATACTGATCCACTGTAACTTGCTGTAGAAAAAGTAGGATAAAATTGAGCAAGAAATGCTTCCCAGTGGTTATTAGGACTGGAATTGCTATTTTCAACAGCCATTGCCTTTTTTTGTTTGTTTGTTTAAAAGGAAGACAGTGATATTGCATTGGCAAATTCCCCCTAGAAAGAAAGAGTGGAACAAAAGAATAATAAAGGCACCTCAACTTTTCCTCATTTATGTAGGACAGTCTTATAATATGCATCCAGATATCCTCCAATCACACAAGCTGAAAATTGTTCCACTTTACTGCAGTTCTGTAACCATGCGGGAACCAGTCCTGTCTGTGTTCTGTGCACATCTAAAATTCCTGCTGAATGACCTGCCCTGGGAGCGAGTTACCAGTGACCCAGGGCTGCAGCGGAAGGAGGGTGCAGGTGGGGTTGGGGTGGGGGAGGCGGGGGGAGAGCCCAGGGCTGGAGCGGCAGCAGGTGTGTGGGTGGGGGTAGGGGGGAAAGCCCAGGGCTGGGGCAGCAGGGGGATGCGGGTGGTGGGGGAGAGCCCAGGGTTGGGGTGGCAGGGGGGTGCGGCGGGGAGCCCAGGGCTGGGACGGGGGAGAGCCAAAATTTTTTTTGCTTGGGGCGGCAAAAAAACCTAGAGTCGGCCCTGGTCAGGGGTGCACAGTGCTTAATTTGTGCTAGGGCTTGCTAGGACTGAGCCCCGGCAGCGCTAGGCTTGGCAGTTCATAGCCCTGGTATCTCTGAGCTTGCTGCATTAGTTATGAAAGTAAAAAAAAAAAAAAAATTGCTTGAGACCCAGCCCCTCTTTCATTATAAATTAAGCACCAGGTTGCAGGCTACAAAGAGTGTTGTTGGTGCTGTGAGCAAAAGAAGCTGTTCCTTGATATTTGATTCCTTCTATGTTCAGAGATCCAGGACTTTGTACATTCTTTGTAAATAAATAAAACCACATCAAAGAAATACCTAACTATCACCAATTTCTCCTCCCAGCTAGAACAACCTACTGGACCCTGAATTTGCGTCAAAAGGGGTAATGTTATAGTAAGATAGAAGGAAAATAAACTGATGAGAATGAAATAGGTAGGAACCTCTATTGCCCGCCTTGGAAAATGTGGCCTATTTGCTAGTCCAACAGACCTTGTCAGGGCCGGTAGGAGTTGTGGCTATGATACCCTCTGTGTGAACCTGCTGGTAGAAGTCCACTTGGTGGCTTGACTTTATACAAGATTTGGTTATGAAATTCTGTCATTGTGTGTGTGCAGAGCACAGGTGTCACGTGTAAGTGGGACTGAAGTGGTGGGTAGGCCTCATGCTGTCCCTCTGCACAGAGGTGAACCTCACACCTTGGGAAAATGTAGATACTGTGAAACTTCTGGCATTGGCAAAAAAACCTTTGCAGAAGGAGCAACAGCACAGCTGAAGCAACTTCCTTTAAAGATTCAAATAAATGCTTACAGAAAACTGTTGTGTGATATTTGTCCAGCTCGAAGGCTAAGCCACCATCCTGTAGTTTGTCGCTATGGCCCAACCATCTGTATCTTTGGCATTTCTTAGCATTAGTTTTCTTTAGTTTTGTTTAGATGAACTGTAAATGTGTGAGGGAAGGGTTCTATAGTTTGTACCCCAGCCAAGTAGCTCTCATACCCACAAAGGAAATACTGCATAAATGCAGCTCATTGACTTTTTATATGACAGGAATTGGTATGGGTTGTCCGTCAGTACTGACGAACAAGACAAAAAGAGTAATGCTTTAGGCAGAAATAAAATCTCTGAAATATATTGGATGCATACAGAAAAAGCCTTCAACCTGCTATAAAATCTAGCTATAAATGCATTTCAGGAAGGAGGGGAGGTTCAGCAAGACTATTTCTATCAAGTTTACAGTGCTGCAGACTATAACCTACTGTATATAAAGCATATAACAAACTTATAATCATAAATATATATATTCACATAAACCTCTGGCATTTCACATTCATGCATAGGAGGCTGTAGTTTGTCAAAATTATTTTATAAATCAAGAAGGGTTGTTCCATGGATATGTTGATCCAAACTTTGCTGTTATCCCAGTATTACCATTATTAATAATATGAAAGATAAATCTTGAATGATTGCCATTCATAGATTTTTTTTTGTAAGAAAAGAAGATACCATCCTGATCATCTACCCTGACCATTTGCATAACACAAGCCCTAGTATTTTGCCCAGTATTTCCTGTGTCAAGTCTGACAACTTGTCAAGAGCATCACCCTTTGGGATATTGTTGGTGGAGTGGGAAATACTGATGCTACCTTACTCTTTCCTCAAGAGCATAGTTAAGGTTTGTGTCTATAGTAATTTTATTGCTGTAATATTGGAGTTTATAGTGTGTATTAAGGACGTACACTAGTACTAGAAGAGCTATGATTCACAAGTACCTAAACAAAATGCCTTAGAATCTTGGCTCATTTTTAGAATATATAATTGTGACGTATGTTGCATCTTCAAGTGCCATTTATGGTCAGGCAAGTGGTTAAGTAAAAATGCCACAGTCTAACTCAAAAGATCAGCTCCCTTGTGTGTTCTGAGTTGTCACTGCTTGCTTTACTGAAACCCGCCCCCCTGAAGTTTTTAGCCCTTTTCGTTCCTGCTGGCCTGGCACAGTAGAGGTTTGGGATGGCTGAGCAGGATTTTTCACCTGACTAATGGATTGTCAACTGGATTTTGTTGAGTCTGAAATAAGCTCTTTGGGGCAGGGACCATCTTCTTGTTCTGTGTTTACACAGCACCTAGCACAGTGGGATCCTGGTCCATGACTGGCATTCCTAGATGCTACCACAATACAAATAATACATTATAATAATAATGTTACAGTTGATGCATGAACTATAAAGAACGCAGCTTGAATCTCAGATCCCTGCTGGCTTTTCCAAGGCTGGCAGTTAGAAATAGCACTTTAAAAAAAAAATGTATTACCAGAACAGACTTGATCTGAAAGTCTCCTTGAGAGACAACAAGTAGGGGACCCCACAATGCCATTATTACAGAGTAGCTCTCTAGAATAGACCTGCACTTCAAACTATTGTAGAAGAGGGCTGTTTTCACTGTAAAGAGTTTTAGTGACATCCCCTTGCAATGGATCCATACTGAGAGCCAGAAGGAAAGAGGGAACAGAGAGTTATTTAAGACTCACAAAACTTGGGGTGGCACTAAAAAGCCACAATCACACAGCCTTAGTAATGCAGCTGTTAACTTGAGTTTTCTAAAGATTCCTATCTGACGGTCTTGTTTAGTCAAGTTGCACCCAGTGCAGAAGGGGGAAGGTGACTTTATGCTACTTTTTATGTTCCCTCTTCCCTGGGCCAGGGACTGGTTTAGTCCCCATGACACCTTAGAGCAGCTGCATACTCCTTATGGTGGTATATAAAGTACAAACACTTCCCATCCCCTAGCAAGGGTATAAATATGAATGTAGATGGTGAGCCACTGTTTAGGTGAGCAAAGTAATGACATGCCAGAACCTTAAGGTATGTGCCTTACGCAGCTCTCAAATTGCCCCACGCTATGCCTCCCTTGTCTATGCTGCTATTTTTAGCTGTGTAGTGTTTCACTGCTTCCCCACTGCCTGGGCCTTTCCCTGCAGCAAAGAAAGACTTGGGTAGTAGGGAAAGGCTACAGGAGCTCCCCACTACCAGAGACTTTCCCTGCTGCTTCCCCCTGCTGGAACCTTTTGTGGCTGCAGTGAAATGCAGATTTAGCCAAACTGAAATGTTTTGCAAATTTTTGTTGATTTTTGCTACATTGTTCAATTGAAGGGGGGCGGGGAAATAGGGTTTTTAAAATTTTTGAAACAGCTTTTTTTGTTTTAAAATTTCCTTTAATTTTATTTTAAAAAATTAAACTTTTAAAAAAATGCCCAATCAAAAAGTTTTAGTTTGGATCAAACAAAATTTTTCTTTCAACCTGATTTTTTTTTAAATTGATTTGCTGACAGTTTAGAAGAATTTTCATTTTTGGTGTGGGCCAAAACTAATTTTTTGGAATTGCCAGGAAATTGAAAAATTCAGCTCTGGCTTTGAATGCTCGGGTTTAGCAACACTGGGCTGGCATAGGGCGCACCAAAGGAGTCTCCTATACAGGGGTGATTCCCAGGTAGCCAGTTAAGTGGGCTTCCCAGCCCTTTTTGCATTAATAGAGCAGTACAGTCCTGGTATAGAGAGGGGTCGGGATCTGGCCCTCTTTGCAAACTGAGCAACGAAATGATTCATTTAGTCATCTAGGAGACTTTAGGCATTTTTGACACCAGTTACCCACATACACACCCTAAAGTGGAAATGAATGATGTTCGTAATTTAATTCAGTCAAAAGACAGCAGGTTAGTCAAAGGAGAGTGAGTCATTGTTACAGTAACTGTTTCTCTTCTGCACTTACATTCATCAGATAAAATCAGCATCAGTCATTTGGCACAACTGAAATAATCATTTTAAATAAGAGACTGTTCCCATATTAATGTCCCCTGTTTTGGGAGTAAACAACCTAGCTTAGCCTTAGTTTTTAGCAGCAGGAGACCGTTATCCTGTGACTATATTCTGTTCCACTGGCCTTATTTCATAATTGCATGTGGAGAGGGTAAGGGCACTGGAAATTTTATTGAATGTCAAACCGCAGCAACATTTTCCCAAGTTCCAGGCTTGTTTCTTCCCATGAATTTGGTATTGTTCAATGAAAATGGGTTGTTGGCTCTTCCTCAAGAAAATGGACACAATGTCTATTCCCACTGGAGCAGATTTTGATACATTTTCTCACACTGAATAGTACCTTACTCTGTAAATAGTCCCATAACTTTCAACGGGAAAGGTTCCCGTTGAAAGTTATGGGACTATTTACAGAGTAAGGTACTACTCAGTTACAACCAAGGGTATTAGAAATTGGTCCATAGTGTGTTTGTCTTTGATATTAAATGAGCAAAATGGGCAAGAGACAGTGCTGGGATAACAGAAGGCATGATGTTGTGCTTAAGGCTATGACTGGGACAGAGGTTTTGTTCCCTGGTGCATTGCAGACTGACACACCTTGGCAAGTCACTTAATCTTTCTGTGCCCCTGTAACTGCATCATGAAATGTGGAATAATAATTGTTATTATGACTTATAAACTCCAATCGTGATCTGGGCCCCATTGCACTAAGCGTGTAGCAAGAGACCGATCCTGCGCCAGAGAGATTACAGTCGAAATAATCAGAAGGGTAGCCGTGTTAGTCTGGATCTGTAAAAAGCAACAGAGAGTCCTGTGGCACTTTTAAGACTAACACATGTATTGGAGCATAAGCTTTCGTGGGCATGCGTCTGACGAAGTGGGTATTCACCTGTTAGTCTTAAAGGTGCCACAGGACTCTCTGTTGCTTTTTAGTCTAAATAATAATAATCATGGTAGTTAACTAAGGTGTCATGAGGTTCAAACAGACTTACATTGTAGATGGAAGGCCCTATATAAGTACAAAGTATGGCTGTTAAACAAACCAGCACTCTATTGGTTTTTATGTAGGCAGCTGTGTTTCATGTTATCAGACATTGATACTTTGATTTGTAGAGGAGCACTGCATAATTTTGCTATCTTTATTTTTATTTTATTTTAGTTCCTCTTTGAAACTCTAGGTGTTGATTTTTCAGTGGTACTTAGGAACCTAAGTCATTTAGGCTCTTTTGAAAATGTTACCTTATATTCAACAGGGGGTCATACCTTCAACCTGTATGAAAAAAAAATTCCATTCTAAACTTCTATGTCTGGTCCAGTGATATTGTACATATTAAAATGGTTGTGTTCATATATTTTTATACTAGAAGGCACCTGCCAGCTGAGCATTTTACTGCTTCACAAACATTAATTCTCCCCCAAAACCCACCCCCACCCTGTTGAACTCTGTGCTAGTCTCAACACTTTTCAGATGTATAAAACAAGGCACAAAGAAGCTAACTGACTTGCTCAGGGTCACACAATGAGTGTGCAACAGAAATGGGAATAGAACTGAGGATTCTTGATCGCCAGCTCTCTGAGCCAATCACTGCCTCCCATGTCTATTGATTCTGTTAATATTACCTTGCATGCCCATGTTGTGTACATTGCACATTTTATATGAATTGACCTGCCTGGGAAGAAATGTTCTTTATCAGATACTGTTAAATTTCTTAACACAGAAATGGCCTATTAACAGTGAAGAAGGATTTGCTGGTTTCATTAGAAGACAGATAGTGAGAGCTAGCTGAACTTAAGTTAATGAACTAGAATGATGGAAATAACCCTTTGATTGAGTTTATTAGTCACAAGAGTTGCTCTGAATTCCAACACTTCAGACCCTGTTTCTCAGTCAGTGTTCAGCTCTGTTAGTCTTACAAGCATGTTTTAGCCTTATTGCACTCAGCTGTATTTTAATTGAAGCTCATAATTTTTTAAGACTTGTTTGTCTTTTCAGATATCTAACTACTAGATTTGACGGTCCTTCAGCTGCCTTCAAATTCCATGGGGATTCATGGGTACAAAACAGAAACAAAATGTCACTTGGCTAGGGTTTGAAATGTTAAGGGGCTCTGTATTAACTGCTTAGCAGACCTTGACTAGAAAGTGACTAAACATTATTGCTCTATAAAGAGAGTAATGGGAAACTAGAAAGATTTTAAACCAGAAGAGATTTCAACAAAGGACCCTTATAAAGTTGAAGCAGATCAGCTTTGTGAGATACTGTATCTGCTTACACAATGCTAATATATCTGATCTACAAAAGATTCATTATAATATTAACAACACAACTAGTATAATGTAGGTACCATGGGCCATTTGCAAGTTCAGAGATAGGAGATTTCCTAAGGGAGGTCTAAGAAAGAGGAATGAAAATACAGTATCAATAAGAAGGGATCTTAAATTGATTTATATAGACATTTGAGAACTGAAGTGAGTAATAACAAGAGGATAAGAAAGGTGGTCCCTTATGAACTAATTTGCCAGCTAGTTGAGGATGGAGGAGTATTGAAATAACCTTACTAGTTACTACTTATGGGCACCAGCAAATAGTTATAGTGCCCATGAGTGAGCATCCACCTCACAGCACTAAAGTGCAATCACATTTATTACTGAAAAAGTTATATTAAGGATTGTCTCATGGAGGAGGAGCGGGAAGAACAGATTACTATTAAAAATGGGGAGAAGGGATAAAGGAAGCATGAAGGGAGAAAACAGCTGCTTAGCTATGCTGTGGACACTCATTCTCAATACTCACCATTCATAAGCATAGCATCTATATCTCCAGATGTGCACATCTGTTTCTCTGGGATGTTAGAGACAAAAGGTGGGTGAGATAATATATTTTATTGGACCAACTTCTGTGGGTGAGAGACAAGCTTTTCATAGAATATCAGGGTTGGAAGGAACCTTAGGAGGTCATCTAGTCCAACCCCCTGCTCAAAACAGGACCAATCCCCAGACAGATTTTTGCCCCGGATCCCTAAATGGCCCCCTCAAGGATTGAACTCACAACCCTGGGTTTAGCAGACTAATGCTCAAGCCACTGAGCTATCCCTCCCTCTCTGTGAGCTTACATAGAGCTGCTCCTCCAGACCTGAAGAGTTCCATATAAACTTGAAAGCTTGTTTCTCTCACCAACAGAAGCTTGTGTAATAAAAGATATTACCTCACCCACCTTGTATCTCTAATATCTGGGGACCAGCATGGCCACAACAACACTATGTATCTGATATGTTGGCACGTGCTAGCTAGCTAGCCAGCCAGGGGAGGACACATTTCGTTTTGGCGTCCTGAAGAAGCTGCAAACTCCATCTTTGGAAATAGGTATTTTTGGGAAGTCTTGACATTTGCTCAAAATCATATCAATACTCAAATAGACCCACGTTTAGTTTTTATTTTCAAAAGTGCTGAGCAATTTTTAGCTCCCCTTGACTTTGGTGTATCTTGTGGATGCTCAGCTTTCCATCAAGTCAACACCATAATTAAGGAAACCAACTGGATAACTCATTTCAGGCACAGGAAGGGGAATTACAGTCCCATTTGTATATGAGCTACAATTGGTATGATCTACACTAGCACACAGGAAAAGGCATTTATTTAGATGCTGGAATTATTTTTCTTATAATCCCTTCGTTCGAGCATAAATTACCTTTGGTAGAGTAACATCTGCCCATAGAAGCATATCTGAGTAGCTTCTGGGCTCTGACTACGAAACTCAATCGCTAAGATTCTCAGAATGTTTTTAAAAATGTGTAAGATAACTTATTGTTACTTATTCATTTCTATTATCACCCACAATGTTTCGGCACTGTACAAACACAATATAGACACAGAGGTTACCAGAGTACACTTTTATTTTGGATCCTCATCACATTTGGATATACAATGTTGTTTCAAGATCTATGCATGCGTACCTTTTGTAAACTAAATCCCTTTCTCGATCTGTTCTTGCAATGGAATGCCATCATTTCAGTAACCGATGATGCTTATAGAAAGACATCGTGTGGGATTTTTCAAACCACTCAGCAATGCTCTCTCTCGTCTAGTGTGACAAACTGCAAACCCTGCTCTGCACCATGCGGAGCAAAACTTGTAGATTAGTCCCCACTGTAATGCTTTTTATCTGCTCCAAAAATTCCTAGACTCATTTAAACTACACTGATCTATCTGTGTCAACATGGTTCCTGTGGTGCATGTTTGCTTTAATAGTTATCTTAAAAAGAAATTGAATGAGAAGCTCTCTGTAGAACTGTGATCCCTTTGAACTCTCAGGTAAAACTGTTGTTCAGATGGATTTTTGTTCCCAGCACTTCTTTAATTTACTCATTTTACTGTTGGAGCTGAAGTGAAAAACAGCAACCAACTAGTAGAAAGAATATTTTTGGCTTTTTGTTGTGAAAAATGGAGATTTACTCTTTGAATTTGACTAAAATCTCATAACTTTTGTGGCAAATGAGGCTTGAAAAATATTGTCAATAGAATGGTATCTGAAACCTAGTAGCACCAGATATTTTATCTTATTGCTAATGTACTGCTAAAGGTTGGAGTGGTAAATCAGATCCTGACTCTACGGAGGTACATTAACACTCCCAGCTGAATAACAATTCCAGTCAACAATTGTTGCTTCCTGTCCATGAGTTAGGAAAGCAAAGCATAACAAAATACTCCCTACATGTTAGTTATGTTTGGGAGTATACAGAATGTTTGCCTGCTCTGGTGGAATGCTATGAAATTGTTGGTCCGATAAAAGATATTACCTCACCCACCTTGTGTCTCATGGAATTGTTAACTCCAGAATATTCTGTGTGCACCTCCCATGAAGAAAGATCAGTGGGGATAAACAGTACAGTCATCCTCTTTCAGATGAGGAATTGATCTAAACTTTCCTTCATGAGGCCCAAATATTATTCCACAATTACCCCAGCTTGGATTTCAATGAGTGAGAGAACTGTAAGATCAAAACGGGTGGTGGTTTCAGCATCTGAGAATGATTCCTTCAACACCATCACTTAAATATCCATAGCCTTTTACGGATGGAAGGGATCACTCAGACCATCTAGTCTGACCACCTGGATAACATAAGTGAGGTAATTTCATCCAGTGATTCCTGCCATGGAGGGAATTATTATTCCCTGCTAAGAAAGTGAGTGCTGTTGAGCGCACTAGCTCAATAGGCCCACTACAGTATAAAAAGATGGAGGGACTTAAAGGAATGTGGTAGATTCTCTGTCTATTGTTAATTTCTTTCACTGTTGACAGTCTGAATCTTATTTCCAATCTGAATGTTTCTAGCTTCATCTTTCAACCATTTGGTCTTGTTCTGCCCTTGTCTTCTAGACATAACTTGATATAGTGTACCATATCTCTTAATGGTCTATTGTATATTTATGTCCATGCTGCCAAATGGAAAATTGACCAGTGCCTTAAGCTCTTAGGATCGAGATGGTATTGGCTTTTGAATGACCATTGCAAAAGATGGAAGGCGGCACTTTTCATAGGAATTTTCTCTCTCTGGTTGGTTTGAAACATTGACTCTTTGCAATTAAAAATAATTTAATAACATAATTGACAAAAAGATATTTTCAAAATGTTTCCAGCTTATGCACTGAACATCCCAGATTGTACTTATCCAAGATTTAACATCCAGAAAGAATAGCAAATATGGCAGGTGACCAGCTTGGCTTAACAGTGAAATCTTCAGTGAGCTTAAACACAAAAAGGAAGCTTACAAGAAGTGAAAACTTGGTCGAATGACTAGGGAGGAGTATAAAAATATTGCTTGAGCATTAAGGGGTCTAATCAGGAAGGCCAAAACACAACTGGAGCTGCAGCTAGCAAGGGATGTGAAGGGTAACAAGAAGAGTTTCCACAAGTATGTTAGCAAAAAGAAAAAGGTCAGGGAAAGTATGGGACCCTTAATGAATGGGGGAGGCAACCTAGAGACAGATGATGTGGAAAAAGCTGAAGTATCAATGCTTGTTTTGCCTTGGTCTTCACAGACAACGTCAGCTCCCACACTGCTGTCCTAGGCAACACAGTATGGGGAGGAGATGAGCAGCCCTCAGTGGTGAAAGAATAGGTTAAGGACTATTTAGAAAAGCTGGACATGCACAAGTCCATGGGTCCAGATCTAATGCATCTGAGGGTGCTGAGGGAATTGGCTGATGTGATTGCAGAGCCATTGGCCATTGTCTTTGAAAACTCATGGTGATCGGGGGAGGTCCCAGACAATTGGAAAAAGGCAAATATAGTGCCCAGCTCTAAAAAAAGGAAGAAGGAGAACCCGGGGAACTACAGACTGGTCAGCCTCACCTCAGTCCCTGGAAAAATCATGGAGCAGGTCCTCAAGGAAACCATTTTGAAGCACTTGGAGGAGAGGAAGGTGATCAGGAACAGTCAACAAGGGCAAGTCATGCCTGACCAACCTGATTGCTTTCTACGATGAGATAACTGGCTCTGTGGATATGGGGAAAGCGGTGGACGTGATCTATATCTCGACTTTGGCAAAGCTTTTTATACAGTCTCCCACAGTATTCTTGCCAGAAAATTAAAGACGTATGGATTGGATGAATGGACTATAAGGTGGATAGAAATCTGGCTAGATTGTTGGGCTCAACGGGTAGTGATCAACGGCTCAATGTCTAGTTGGCAGCCGGTATCAAGCAGTGTGCCCCAGGGGTCAGCCCTGGGGCAGGTTTTGTTCAACACCTTTATTAATGATCTAGATGATGGGATAAATTGCATCCTCAGCAAGTTCGTGGATGACACTAAGCTGGGGGGAGAGGTAGATATGCTGGAGGGTAGGGATAGGGTCCAGAGTGACCCAGACAAATTGGAGGATTGGGCCAAAAGAAATGTGATGAGGTTCAACAAGGACAAGTGCAGAGTCCCGTAGTTAGGATGGAAGAATCCCATGCACTGGTACAGGCTGGGGACCGACTAGCTATGCAGCAGTTCTGCAGAAAAGGACCTGGGGATTACAGTGGATGAGAAGCTAGATATGAGTCAGCAGTGTGCCCTTGTTGCCAAAAAGGCTAACGGCATATTGGGCTGTATTAGTAGGAGCATTGCCCAGCAGATCGCGGGAAGTGATTATTCCCCTCTATTCGGCACTGGTGAGGCCACATCTGGAGTATTGCATCCAGTTTTGGGACCCCCCAAACAGAAAGGATGTGAACAAATTGGAGAGAGTCCAGTGGAGGGCAACGAAAATGATCAGGGGGCTGGAGCACATGACTTAGGAGGAGAGGCTGAGGAAACTGGGCTTGTTTAGCTTGTGTAGTCTGCAGAAGAGGGGGGATTTGATAGCAGCCTTCAACTACCTGAAGGAGGGTTCCAAAGAGGATGGAGCTCGGCTGTTCTCAATGGTGGCAGATGACAGAACAAGGAGCAATGGTCTCAAAATGCAGTGGAGGAGCTCTAGGTTGGATACTAGGAAACACTATTTCACTAGGAAGGTGGTGAAGCACTGGAACGAGTTACCTAGGGATGTGTGGAATCTCCATCCTTAGAGGGTTTTTAAGGCCCGGCTTGACAAAGCCCTGGCTGGGATGATTTAGTTTGTGTTGGTCCTGCTTTGAGCAGGGGGTTGGAGTGGATGACCTCCTGAGGTCTCTTCCAACCCTAATCTTCTATGATTTATGATCCTTAGCAAAATGTACCTCTTACACACCAGATAACTTTTATTTGGAATCTCCTTACATTCTAATGACTATTTTTATTAACTACTGTACAGTATTTTTTAAGCTATTGTCTCCTAAATGATCCATATTTTCAAACTTCACTGAAGCTTAAAAAACAGAGACTTTTCTCTTGGAATGTAGGTGACTGGTACAGGCAAGCCATTTGGAGGCTTTCCCCAATATTAACTTTTTAAAATTTGCATTGGGTTTGTGATTATTCTTGTTAATTGACTTTTGTATAGTGAAGGCTAACAGAGAGGAAAGATGGACCAATGGTTATGGTCTAGTCTAGGATATGGGAAAGGTATGGTCAAGTCATTGCCTTGCCACAGATGTACCTTGGGCCCTCGATGTCTCAGCTCATTATCTGTAAAATGGGTTAATAATACTTTCCTGCCTCATAAGGGTATTGTGAAGATACATATATTAACAAGACTGTGAGATGCTCATATACTATGGTAACAGATGCCATATAATTACCTACGATAGATTTGTGTTCATGGCATGTTAAAATGGGCAATTATTATGGTTCCTACTCAGTTTTTGTGTAAACAAAACTCCCATTGACTTCAATGGGAATTGATTGAGTTTAAGTCCTTGTTGTTTGGCCCTAACAGTCTAGCCTTTGTAAGCAATTTGGATGGAGATGCTTAGTGCAAAAGGCGTGAAAGCAGTTGCCAGAGTCAGCAAGAAGGACAAGTTACGCGGAGTTGTTTTAAGCATCGTGGTCCCAGGTTATTTAAGAGACAAGGTGGGTGAGGTCAGGGACGGCGCTTCCACTAGGCGACCCTAGGCGGTCGCCGAGGGCGGCAGGATTTGGGGGGCGGCATTTTGCCATTCGCGGCGGAAATTCGGCGGCGGGGGGTCCTTCCGCTCCGGGTCTTCGACGGAAATACAGCGGCGGGGGGTCCTTCCGCTCCGGGACCCGCCGCCGAAGTGCCCCGAAGACGCGGAGCGGAAGGACCCCCACCACCGAATGCTCAGAGGAGGAGCGCTGCCGCCTAGGGTGGCAAAAACCCTGGCGCCGCTCCTGTGTGAGGTAACATCTTTTAAGTTGGTCCAGTAAAAGACATTCCCTCACCTTGCCTCTCTGTTGTGTAGACTTTCTCAGGAGGGAGCCATGTGCTGGCTTTTGAGGGGTAATGATTTGGGATAGCAACAAGTTTCATCTCCCATGCTCTTGCTGTCTGTTACTGCTCACCCTGAGTCTATTTGGATTTCTGGAAGATTTCACCTTTGTTCTGCTGTTTGTTTTTCAAACACTGAATATATGGGGCCAGATCCTCAGTGGGTTTAAATCAGCCAGATACCACTGACTTCAGCAGAACTCTGCCAATGCACACCAGCTGACGATCTGATCCACAGTGTTTGTTTTTTTTGTAAGAGCTACCCCCTTTTTTCACTTAATGATTGCTGGCATTTCCTGAGTATTACAATTTAGCTCAGTTTGTATCACTTCTGTATATACATTATATTTAATTGCAAGGCCACTTATTTTTTCCCCTCCTGCTAAAATTTACAATAAATGAAGAAAAAGAGCCTCTGCCACCAGGATTTCTACTTAATGTTTGTTACAGAAATATTTCAGAAATGAAGATAAATGGTTAGTAAAATGGAACAAATTCTCCTTGCAGAATAACTATTTTATGCATGCAAAATTCTAATGGCTGGAGTAGTTAATCACGGAGGAGCCTCCTGTGCTTCTGCTGACTGGTCTGGTCCTACCCTCTTCCCACACTGTATCCTTGCTGACTGGTAGCAGAAATTGACCAAGGACATTTCCAAAGAGCATTTGAACAGCCTTCCCACCCGCCAGCTCTGATATACAGCACTGCCTGTAAGCCTGACCTTGGTGGACCCAAGTGATTTTTCTCCATGTCTGCTTCCATGTTTCCAGGACAATCTACTCCACTGCTAATCTGAAAGCAGCACAATATCCAGGATGAAGCAAATTTTTAAGCAGAAAATCCTTCAGCACTCATGCAGCTCTCTCCTTCACTGTAATGGTACTGGAGACTAAAGGTATGAGTGGTTTTTGAATCAGTGAGGTGATCAGGGTTACTTAGCAGTTAACGTGAAAAAGCCTGACTTAGCACTCCCACTGAGTGGGGCTTTGCATCAATTTTCCCATAGTGCTTCTCCCCCCTCGCCTTCCCCCATGCTGTTGAGAGAGTTGCACAGAACTTGCTGTATTTGCAAGACTTTGTTGATTCATGCTGTTAATGGGCAAGTCAAGTGTAGCTGCATTATTAGTTTAGCAGTGACAATTCACTGGGATGTTGATGTTCCTCTGAGGAAATCATGACAATCTCTAGGGCACGTGTCCCAAAGGCTGGGGGAGGGTGGCGGTGAGAGTATCCAGAAGAAAAATGATTGACCCGTGCTTTGCACAATTGAGTCAGGACATGGGGATGGATTGTTGGCTTGCATTAGAGGTCATTAAGGCAGGGAAGCTCACTGGATAATTGCCTTCTTAACAGTAAACATCTGTCTAACTTTAAACAGTTATCAAAGTGAGCTGGATGCCAGGTAGGGGGGAAGTTCAAGGATACAAACAGAGAAAGCAAGCAAATGGAGTCACTTATACAAGCTTTTATCAAATGGAAAAATGGCTCAGTCTAAAACCTTGGCTCTCGGGTTGAGCAAGGGGAAAAAAGGCAGATTTGCATCCCAGGAGTTATGTGGAAACCTTTTTATTTATACATTTATTTTGGTTATTGTTTAGGGTTACCATATTTAACAAATAAAAAAAGAGGCCCCTCCATGGGGCCCTGGCCCCGCCCATTTCCCACCCCAGCCCCGCCCCAACCCCGCCCCTTCCCACCCCAACCCCGCCCTAACTCCGCCCCCTCCTCCCTCCCACTCCCAGCCACGCGAAAAGGGCTGCCCGAGCGCTACTGGCTTCACGGTTTGCTGGGCAGCCCCCAGACCCTGCACTCCAGGCTGGCGCTTCCCCAGCGCAGCTGGAGCCCGGGAGGGGAAGCGCCCAGCTGGGGGCACAGGGTCTGGAGGCTGCCCGGCAAACCGTGAAGCTTGGGCTTCGGGCAGCCCCTATGCCTCCGGACCCTGCGCCCCGGCCGGGCACTTCCCCTTCCAGGCTCCGGCGGCGCAGGGTCCGGAGGCATGGGGGCTGCCCAAAGCCCGTAGCACTCGGCTCTTAAACAGAGTCGAAGAGTCAGGGGAGGAGCAGAGCCGCCGCGGCCGGAGGCTCTGCTCCTCTCCTGATTCTTCGGCTCTGTTTAAGAGCCGAGCTGCCTGAGCGCTACCGGCTTTGGGCAGCCCCCATGCCTCCGGACCCTGCTCCCCCGGAGCCCGGGAGTGGAAGTGCCTGGCCAGCGGCTGGGGTCCGGAGGCAAGGGGGCTGCCTGAAGCCCATAGCGCTCGGGCAGCTAGGCTCTTAAACAGAGCCGAAGAGTCAGGGGAGGAGCAGAGCCACCGCGGGAGGGGAAGTGCCTGGCCGGCATTTTCCCGGACATGTTCGGCTTTTTGGCAATTCCCCCCGGACGGGGGTTTGATTGCCGAAAAGCCGGACATGTCCGGGAAAAACCGGACATGTCCGGGAAAAACCGGACGTATGGTAACCCTATTATTGTTTATTCAGCTCCTGAATTTTGTTTTGAGTTTGAAGGAACCCCCAGCTTCAATGATCTTATCCCTTTGCTGAGCAGCAGCAGGATTCAAAGTGTTGCCTGTCAGTTTCCAGTTTGCAGCAACTATCAGTGCTGTGGAAGTCAGGTGCTGTCTTATGGTAACTTGTTTATTTACAAAATGTACACAAGTCCTGTTTCCTCAAACAGGAGGTGACAAATGGCACCCAGGCAACTCCCTCTTGCAGGTAAGGTGCCTCTGCACTGTCCCCTGAAGCAGTTCTCCTGTGCCAGTCTCTCTTTACAGGGCCTCACTGCTTCACAAGCAATCATCTCCTCCTGCTCTAGTCCAAGGCTAATAACAAGCGACAAAATATCCTAGAATGGTGAGTCTGGGCTCCTTTTGTGCTCTTCCTCTATAATGCAAAGGAGCCTCACAACATCAAGTTCCAGACATCAGAGAATGCTGGAGCACACACAATACCCACAATGACACTCAGGATGCAGTTACTGCTTGGTATCTTTGGCTGTGTCTTTACTGCCAAAAAGAGGTGTGTTCATAGCCAGATAACTAACTGTAAAATCCTAGTGCAGACAAGGCAGAGGTAGTTTTTATCTTGTTGTAGCTAGGTGAGGTCAACACTCTACCCCTCCACCCAAAGTGCAAATGAGTGGTTTCCTGCAAAGCAAGTGGCTGCCTAGTAAGAATGAAGGAGAGGCAGCAGAGTACGGAGGGCAGAGTTTGGATGTGAGAGAACTAAAGCTTCTAATACGGGAACACCATTTTTCAAATAATCCTCCCCGAATTAAACATTCAGCAGCATTTTACAAAGACAATGACAGAGAAGGACCCAAACACACCACTACAAAAGAGAAATGATCACCTAGTATTAATCAAAAGAGTGTTTTGTCTGACCTGAGAGTCTCTGCTCACATACATGAACTATAGATATCTAGGAGGTGGTTTTCTTTGCATGGGTTTTCAATCATGAAGTATGTTTCCGAACAGATCAGGGACGTTTGAGAACGCGGATTAACTCTTTTACCCAGTAGATTTGCTGTATCCTCTTCTACCAATGACACGGCCACGGATGGTCAGATTGAGTGTTCTATTGCAACTTTTTGTTGTTTGTACTTAACTTAAAAATATTTTTTTTACTAGTGACATTCCCCATTAAGCCTGTTTTTTTTCACGGTCTTTGCTTAGAGGTGGGCTCTTTGGAAGGAGGTAGCAGTTCTGTCAGAGATTGCACACTGCCTCTGCTGAGCTTGTTTGGTGGACAGTGTATTTGTTTCCATTGCTACCTTAATTTAGCACCCAGCATGCAGGGCCGGCACTTCCATTTAGGCAACCTAGGTGGTCGCCTAGGACACCAGGATTTGGGGGCGGGTGGCATTTTGCCGCTGTTGGCGGCAATTCGGTGGCGGGGGGTCCTTCCACGTTCCAGATCTTCGGCGGCAATTCTGCAGCGGGTCCTTCACTCGCTCCCATCGAAGTGCCCTGAAGATTGGGAGTGTGGAAGGACCCCCCCGCCGCAGAATTGCCGACGATGACCGGGAGGGCAGAAGGACCCCCGCCTAGGGCGCCAAAAACCCTGGTGCTACTCCTGCCAGCATGAGGACTAGAAGTGGGAATTTCAAAAGCTCCTAAATGATTATGGAACTCAACTCCCTTTGTTTTTTTCAATAAGACTTGGTGTAAAAAATTTGTGAAGTGCCTAAGTGACTTAGGAGCTTAGGTGTCCTTTCAAAATTGGTCTTAGGCTCCTAGGCCACTTAGACATTTTTGAAAATCGTAGCCCTGTGCTTCTAAGTAACTTGGGCATTTTTGAAAATTCCACCCTAAATCCATTTTAAAAATGTCTTTAGCTATTGATTTTGAGTCTGTTTTTAATGAAAAGGTAGTGTGATCGAGAGAATAAGACACTGGACTGGGGGTTAGGAGACCCGGATTCTATTCCACCTCTGCCATTGGCTTATAGTGTGACCTCGTCACTGCTCTTTGCCTCAGTTTCCCCATGTGTTAAATAGGGCTAATGATGCTTACCTTCCTTTACAAAATGTTTTTTGAGTTCTGCTGATGAAAAACATTATATAGAAGGTATTATTGTGGAAGTTCAGGAAACTTTAGGAAGCAAAAGAATTGACAAGTCAGATTTTTACCACTTTTTGTGCCCATTAAAGTATCTATCTATCTCACTGAGCCCACAGATAGCTGTTAAAGTGACTGTTAAAATGGCATTAAATACCAGCAGACAAATGTGGGTGCAAAACTGTACTTGCCCAAGAAAAGTGGTGGCTGTGAACAAGGAAGTCTGATTGGGGCTGGCACTTGAAAAATCTGTAAAAAGAACAGGAGTACTTGTGGCACCTTAGAGACTAACAAATTTATTAGAGCATAAGCTTTCGTGGACTACAGCCCACTTCTTCGGATGCATACAGAGTGGAATAAATATTGAGGAGATATATATACACACATACAGAGAGCATAAACAGGTGGGAGTTGTCTTACCAACTCTGAGAGGCCAATTAAGTAAGAGAAAAAAAAATCCCTAAAATCTGTAGTCCTGTGTTTTGGTTTTTTTTTTAAAGAAACCCCCCAAAGCATTTAACATTGCTACCTTAGTTTCATCCCAATGCATTGTTCCTACAGTCGCAATAGGTTCTCCACCCCTCCATCACGATCACCACGTCAATTCCTCCTGGGATTCAGTGTGGCCATCGGGTAGACATTTCTCTAATGATTCAATATTAAACTGCTCTGTGTTCCTTGCATCATCAGGGAAGTGGCAGCCTTGATAAAGTACAGCCTGCCCATCAGTAACACTATATCAATGGAGAGACAAGATGCTGGGGCAATATATTACACCGCAATGTGTGATTATGAAAGATGCATCTGGGGGCGTTGGGGAAAGAATTGTCTTTTTATTTCAACCTTCATAGAGTAATGTAATTCAGAGATCCCTGGGCCTTTATTGCATATTACTTGCATAGCACCGGGGTACAACCTGGAACTGTGGGACGGCAGTGCCTCCTTAACTCTCCAGCCTGGGGTGTCTCTCTCAATGTTATTCCAGGGACAAACAGCAAATCCTTCCAGGAGTTCTCACTCAGCCATCAGCATGGGGAGCCCCACACTGAGTTAAACTGCATGAAGGCTCACTAAGCCACTGATGAATTATACAGAGAGAGGCACCAGCCAATCACCCCAGCCTTGCATCTCCAGTGCAAGCTCATTAATTAGTTCACCACTCCAATAAAGGGTAGTGGACATGCAACAGTCCTTGTTAACCTGAGCTGAGATTTCCCAAGCACGTCAACCAAAAACACACAGTTTTAGATAAAATATACAACAGATTTATTAACTACAGAAAGATAGATTTTAAGTGATTATAAGTAGCAGGCATAGAGATCAAAGCTGTTTACATAAGAAATACAAATAAATGTGCAGTCTAAACTCTATAAACTAATTAGGACTTGAATCAAGCACTTTCTCACCCTAATAAATCTTAAAGGCAGCTCAAAGTTCTCAATATGCAGGCTGGATTCCCTTCCCATCCTGGGATCACCCTTCCTCAATTCAAAGTCTTTGTCCTCCAGATGTTATTCCAGGTGTTGAAATGGGGGAGGAGAGAGGCCTAGTGATGTCACTATCCCTCTTTTATACTTTCTTCCAGCTGCTAAAAGATCCTTTCTGTGACGTGGGGTTTAGGTAGCCCTCATTGCGTATGTGTCCTCGGAGGACTTTCTGGGATTGCCATTGGGAGAGTGATTGCCCCATAATGGCCCATCAACACATGTCTGGCTGGTCCTGATGTAAATCTGTCTTTCTAGGCGCTCCTTTGTTGCCACTGGAAGGCTGGCTGTGTGCATTTCCCAACCTCACAATATATTTCAGTAACACACACAAAGTAATACTTCATAGCTTCACATAACATAAAATTGAACAAGATATTAATGTTCAGCTGATCAAGACTTTAAATGTATCCTCTCAAGGCAGACTTTACAAAACATATCATAATCATATCACAGTGGTGAATATGGGGTCCAGGGTGCCACTTTGAGGTACAGAGTGTCACAGTGACTTCTAATGATAGATGAGAAGGAGGAAAGGATAGCAGTGTAGCAAGCCAGGTCAATCAGTGGGTGCCCAGATACTGGGGCCATGTAGAATAAGGTCCAGAGATGAATGAGCAAGGGAAGAAAGGAGGGATGGGTGCACATTGTAAAGCAGGTCAGCATAGAAATAGAAGGTAAATAATAAAGTTCTCCAGTCCCTGACTTATTGTAGGGTTTCTCTATATGGGACACTACTGTACAGCAGGTCAGGGTGTGAATCTACTGTGCACTAGTTTGCCATGCAGTGATGTCCTATGTGGGCATCGCTACAGCACACTAAAAGTCCCAGACGGCCATTTGGCTTACTACCCTTTACCAATAGTAATCTGCTAAACTGCTAAGTGCACTGTACCGGTGACCACATGGGGCATTACTGCGCAGCAAACTAGAGCACTGTAGATTCACACCTTGGCTTGTCACACAGTAATTTCCCATGTAGACAAGCTGGTAAAACAGTATGTGGGACACACCTGCGTGATGCCAACAGGACACCCTTGCTCAGCATTCCATAGGAATAAGGGTCTCCTACCTCCCTGCTGCACAGCCTCTAAAATATTTGCATATATACCAGTATACCACTGGGGGAGGGAGTGGGGAAAGAGGGAATTCTATTCTGACTTCAAAGTTAAGGAATGTTTGCTCATGGACATCTAGTATTCTTGGGTCTGTTTACTCGAGTCTTACCATTTCACCAGTCCTACAGAAAGTAGCATCTCTATGCCTACTACAGAGAGAGGAACTCCGTGCTTGTCAGTGGAATTGACCTTGCAGAAAGGAATCCTTTGTGGGACAGTTGGAGTTCTAATGTTCCATCCATGTAGGGCAATACCTGTTGCACCCCGGGGAACCTGTCACAACTTGGAACTGGGATACTTCTGAGCCTTCTGTCTTACCAACCTGGGCTCCCTCTCACACTGTGATGCTGTGACAAGCTGCAAACCCCTTCAGGTCCTGCACTCACATGGCCATCCATAGACAGGGACACACCCATTTGAGTTACATAAATGCTTTTGCCAGCCGCCCATGAACCAGCAATAGAGAGGCTCTAGCCAATTCCCCACAGCTCCCCAGCCTAGGACTCCAGAGCTGTACTGTCCTGACCTGGTCAGAAGCCTGACCAGTGTACATTTATTGCCCAGTCCGCTCTTCCCTCAATGTGGAGAAGACATGCACCGGCCCTTGTTACTGAGCAGATTTCCCTTGCACTTCAAGCAGCACACTGTTTTAGGTTAAAAAATATAAAACAGATTTATTAACTACAGAAAGATAGATTTTAAGTGATTATAAGTAGTGAATGTACAGCTCAAAGTTGATTACCTAAGAAATAAAAGTAAAAACACAATCTGAGTTCTATAAACTAGACAGGATTTGAATCAAGCAGTGTTTCACCCTGATGGTATAGATCCTTCACACAAAGGCTGAGATTCTCCTTTCCAGGCTGGGACCACCTCCCCAGGTCAGTCTTTGTTCTCCAGATGTGCTTCCAGGTGTTGAGTTGTGGGGGGAGTGAAGCCAAGCGATGATGTCATTGGCCCTTTTATAGCTTCTTCCAGCTTGCTGGAAAGATCCTTTGCTATGACATGAGTCAAACAGTCTGTATTGTTTCATGCTTTCCCTGATAGGTCTCCATTGCATACAATTCCTGGAGTAGTCCTTGTGGGTGTGCATTTCCCTTAATGGGCCATCATCAGTGTCTGGCTTCTCCATTGTTGTACCTGAAAAGCTGGTTGTGGGTGGAACATATTTCAGTAGCATACACATAGCAAAACTTCATAACTCCACATACATTGATAGCAGATACAATTTAACAGGATATTAATGTTCAACAGTTTAAGGCTTTTAAAATAATACTTTACAAGGCATAGTTTGTACAAAATATATCCTAATCATATCACAGAGGTAAGTATAGGGGTGCCGGAGTGTTGTTTTGAGGTACAGACTGTCACACCTGTACAGCTGCAACATGAGTTGCCTAACAATGCACCCCATTGGTTTCTAACTTGTTGATTTGGAAAGTAGTTCTTAAAAAGTCTGTCGGCCACAGATGACATTTCCAAAAGTGCCTGAATGATTTAGGGGTCTAATAACACTTTTTAAATGATTTAGGCACTTAGGAGCCTAACTCCCATTGACTTTCAAAGAGTTGTAGGTTCCTAAGCCTCTTAGACATGTTTACAAATTTTACCCCATAACTCATCTCCTGAGAGATGATTGGAATATCCAGCTCTTGACCTTGAGTAAAGGCGCCTTTTAATTCAAATAAGAAATGAAGAGTTAGTGTACATCTTCTTAGCTCAAGGAAGCATTAAATGACTGAGCTAAGGCAAGACAGTTGTCGTT
This sequence comes from Chrysemys picta bellii, assembly GCF_011386835.1. Lineage (NCBI taxonomy): Eukaryota > Metazoa > Chordata > Testudines > Emydidae > Chrysemys > Chrysemys picta. The sequence goes on from NC_088800.1 coordinate 58,874,439, forward strand.
AGGGATGAAAATAACATGAGCCACATCTTGTAACAAATCAGTTCATACTATTAGATTTGTCATAAATGTATGATGAATGGTAATTCCCTGATCTAATATCAAACCTTTGGGAGCAATATATTTGAATGATGTCATTGCGTAATGTTTGAAGCTGCTAATATGATTATCCTGAATCAGTGCAGAAACATGAGACTTGAGGAGATTACATAATAAGTTAGCTACACTTGTTCTTACAGGGTAACCACTCTGAAACATCTCAGTGTTTTATAGCTGAAATCTATTCTGTCTTCTAAACTGTGCTACATTTGTGTTGGTAAAAATTGTTTTGGCAACAGCATAGTGTGACTGATAAATGGTTTTCCAGTTGCAGTTCTGCAAAGCATGAATAGAAAGGGAGAAAATATCATAACCTACAATCAATGGGCTCTCTAGCTGTGTTTCATGGTGAACTAGTAGGTGGCTTTTGGAGAACTGGTGGGCTGCTCCTTTCTGCTTGCTACATTTCATTAAAAGTAGAGCTGGTCAGAAATTTTTAACAAACTTAATTGAAAGCCAAACTGTCCACTGTTTGGTTGTGACAAATCTAATTTAAAAAAAAAATGGAAAAAGAATTTTTGAAACTTGTCAAAATGTTCCATGTTTTAAAATGAAAAATTTTGGTTTTCTGGTTCAAAACTTTTCATTTTGAAATTTTAGCTAAGTAGATTGAAATTGAAGCAAAACATTCCAAAATGATCAAAACAGAATGTTTTGATGGATGTGAATTAGAAAAATGTTTTGGCTTTTTGGTTTCTGAAAATGTTCAAGATTTTGTCTTTTCATTCCAATTTGGGGTGGTACAAATTCTTGGCCTCTCAAATCTTAGCTGGATGGGAAAATCATTTCATGCCTAGCTCTAATTAAAAGTTAGTATCTAAAATACTTTGATAATATTACTTTCCCATATACATATTTTCTGTAATTGCTATAGAGATGTTAAACGATGATGCAGCTGACAGTTTGGGAAAGGGGCAGAAGGTGGTGCATGTATGATACCTGGAGAAGACGCAGCCATGAGATGATCTTTGCATTAAGATGTGGTCCACACTATGAATGGGTTTGGGAATCCCTTCTTTAAACCATCAATACAGAAAATCCAGCTAAGGAAATGTGTGGACAGATGAAAATGTGTTTGCTTATTTCCAGCTACATGTTGCTCGTATTGCTTAAATGCTTTTGCCCTGATTCTCAGTAGTTTAATCAATAAGACACATTACATTGTTCTTTCTCAGAAACTGAGGTTAATGCCCACTGGAAAAAAAATACAAAAGCTTGATCTTCAAATGTCATAATGGTGAAGAATCACAGAAAGTGTTGCTTATTCTGTTTCTGAATAAGGAGCTTTATTAGAATAAGGAAAACCTCTGAGGTGGATATTCTTTGATTGTAGAGATTCTGCCAGGATTCTTCCCCATCCCTGTCCTGCTTGGCTTTCTGCTACAGACTTACAGAACCAATACACATTTTGGAAGGATGGTCTTCTGATTTGGGTATTGGACTAGGATGCAGGAGATTGGACTAGGATGCAGGGCCTGATGAAATGCATCCTAGAATACTCAAGGAGCTAATAGAGGAGGTATCTGAGCCTCTAGCTATTATCTTTGGAAAATCATGGGAGACAGGAGAGATTCCAGAAGACTGGAAAAGGGCAAATATAGTGCTCATCTATAAAAAGGGAAATAAAAACAACCCAGGAAACTACAGACCAGTTAGTTTAACTTCTGTGCCAGGGAAGATAATGGAGCAAGTAATTAAGGAAATAATCTGCAAACACTTGGAAGGTGGTAAGGTGATAAGGAATAGCCAGCATGGATTTGTAAAGAACAAATCATGTCAAACCAATCTAATAGCTTTCTTTGATGGGATAACGAGTCTTGTGGATAAGGGAGAAGCGGTGGATGTGGTATGCCTAGATTTTTAGTAAGGCATTTGATACGCTCTCGCATGATATTTTTATCGATAAACTAGGCAAATACAACTTAGATGGGGCTACTATAAGGTGGGTGCATAACTGGCTGGATAACCGTACTCAGAGAGTTGTTATTAATGGTTCCCAATCCTGCTGGAAAGGTATAACAAGTGGGGTTCCGCAGGGGTCTGTTTTGGGACTGGCTCTGTTCAATATCTTCATCAATGACTTAGATATTGGCATAGAAAGTACGCTCATTAAGTTTGCAGATGATACCAAACTGAGAGGCATTGCAACTGCTTTGGAGGATAGGGTCATAATTCAAAATGATCTAGACAAATTGGAGAAATGATCTGAGGTAAACAGGATGATGTTTAACAAAGACAAATGCAAAGTGCTCCACTTAGGACAGAACAATTAGTTTCACACATACAGAATGGGAAGAGACTGTCTAGGAAGGAGTACGGCAGAAAGGGATCTAGGGGTTATAGTGGACCACAAGCTAAATATGAGTCAACAGTGTGATGCTGTTGCAAAAAAAGCAAACATGATTCTGGGATGCATTAACAGGTGTGTTGTGAGCAAGACACGAGAAGTCATTCTTCCGCTCTACTCTGCGCTGGTTAGGCCTCAACTGGAGTATTGTGTCCAGTTCTGGACACTGCATTTCAAGAAAGATGTGGAGAAATTGGAGAGGGTCCAGAGAAGAGCAACAAGAATGATTAAAGGTGTTGAGAACATGACCTATGAAGGAAGGCTGAAAGAATTGGGTTTGTTTAGTTTGGAAAAGAGAAGACTGAGAGGGGACTTGATAGCAGTTTTCAGGTATCTAAAAGAGTGTCATAAGGAGGAGGGAGAAAACTTGTTCACCTTAGCCTCTAAGGACAAAAGAAGAAGCAATGGGCTTAAACTGAAGCAAGGGAGGTTTAGGTTGGACATTAGGAAAAAGTTCCTAACTGTCAGGGTGGTTAAACACTGGAATAAACTGCCTAGGGAGGTTGTGGAATCTCCATCTCTGGAGATATTTAAGAGTAGGTTAGATAAATGTCTATCCGGGATGATCTAGACAGTATTTGGTCCTGCCATGAGGGCAGGGGACTGGACTTGATGACCTCTCGAGGTCCCTTCCAGTCCTAGAATCTATGAATTTAGGTTCAGTTCCTATCTCTGCCACAGACTTCATGTGTGGTCCTGGGAAAGTCACTTAATCTCTTCCCCTGTAAAATTGGGATAATAACTTCCTTTTGCCCTTATTCAGAGTATAAGTTCTTCAGGGGATGGCCTCTCTACTACCTTGCGTATGTACAGTGTTTAACACAAGAACATATCCTGTTATTAGCTGAAGCCTCTATAGACTACTATAATACACATAACAGTACTAGTCTGAGGCTCAGTTTTGCTAGATTTCCAGCAATGTGAAATGTATATTAGAGATGGCTGGGCTGAGTGGTGTACTTCTGTACAACCCAAATTTAAATTTATAGTTCAGATTCTTGTCCAGATCCTGCTAGACAGCCCAGACCTAGTTGCAGATTTGGCCATTGCCCCATCAGGCTTAAGGAGGGATAGCTGACCCCCTATAAAGGTCAGTGAGGAAGTTCAGTAGAAAGGAAGTGAGGGAAAATCTGACAGAAGCCCAGGGTGGGTTGGGGAAAGGAACTGCAGGGACAGTGGAGGCTCCTGTAGGAATTGCTCAAAGAGGAGGAAGAACAAGGGTGAAGGACAGAATGAGAGCAGTGGATAACATGGTAGGAAGCCCAAATGAAGTGAAAGACTTTGTTTATTGCAACAACATGGTATAAAGCTGTACAAAGGTCTGCTGAGGTGGAGAATGTTCTGTTCCCAATAACTCTGGTGGAGAAAATAAAAGGACAAAGTCTGGAAGAGAGGGGCCTGGATCATACCTTGCTTGGGAAGAATGGGGCCAGTGACCAGGAGCGGGCCCTCTGGAAACGCTAACCGTGACACTGACATTGTCCACAATAGGAGTAGCATCATAGGATGGAAACAGAGAGAGAGAGAGACCTAAAAGGCCTAAACCCATCCTATATTGTGTTGAAAAGCATATTTTAAGCTGTAAATAACCAATGAAAAATCATAAAACTCCTTTATCTTATTCAAAGATTGTGTTTGGAGTGATATATATCTGCACTTATCTGATGTAAATGCCAGAGAGGAGGCAGGGGAATCTGTCTATATAGTGCCTTTCAGATGCACAAGAGTGAAAACTGTAATAATATTGTGACCATCTATAATATCTTTCATGCCAGGATCTTGCAATATTTTGCAAACAGAAATTACCCTGCCTTCATAACGCCTTGTGAGGCAGGCAAGTCTTATCCTCATTTTACAGAGGAGCCAACTGAGAAAGTGTGTGTGTGTACAGCTCCTAATGCAATGGGGTCCTGGTCCAGAACTGGGAATTCTAGTATTTGTATTTCTACTATCATACAAATAATTAGGATGACCAGCTGTCCTGTTTTTAACAGGACAGTCCTGTATTTAAGGTCTCCTGCAGGTGTCCTGACTTTCTTAAAAATGGGCAAATTGTCCTGTATTTTCTGCCTCCCCCCGTCAATCAGTACCAGCGGGTCCTGCTGCTGGCCAGATACCTGCTCACCAGCCGCCCGCCCACCAGTGGTGAGTGGGGGGTCCTGTGGACAATGGTGGGTGTGGATGTGCAAGGCTGGTGGCGGGGTGAAGCTGCAGTGAGCGGGGCCAGCCACTCCCCACGCCAGTCCATCAGCACAGCCCCTGCTGCGTGCCAGCTCAGGAGGTGAAGGCGGGGGAAAGCCATTTCCAGCTGTTCCCACCCTGAAGCCACAGGGGCTCCCCGGACAGGGGCTTAGCACCCTCTTCACCCACCCCCTCTCTCACTGTCCTGGGTCCTTCCCCCAGGGAGCGCAGAGCTGCTCCATCCCCTAGGCACCCTCTCCCACTGAGCCACCTCATTGGCCAGGCTCCGTGGCCACTGAAGCCCCTGCAGTCAGGTTCCCTGGGCCCTGGTGCACAATGTGTCCTTAGGACTTAACCCCTTCCTGCCTGCACTGTAGCCAGGGGACAGGAGGCAACTGGGTTATGTCGGTGGCCAGCAGCAGCTGGAGGTGTTAGCTGCCTTTCGACACTGTGCAGGCAGGAAGGGATGAGCTCTGCGAAGACACAGGCTGGGTCGTCCCTCCCCACTGTGGCTGGAAGCAGCTCCCATCCTTTCCCTCCTGCACAGTGCCAAAAGGGTGCTGCTGGCCACATTCTGGTGTGAATCCTGGGCAGAAATTGGGAGTGGAGGGGTGAAAACCATTCAAGCCTTTTATGCTTGTCTTCAACCTTCAGTAGTGGGTGGAATACACGTTATGTTTACATAGAATATGTTTCTTCAGCTAACTCAAGGCTTTACAAATATTATAGTGTTCCAATGTGGTCCAATCAAAAGTGTAGTATTTATTTCCCCAGTATTTCCTGTTCTATTTAAAACATACAGCCAGATTCATCCTGTCTGTGGCAGTGACAGCAAGGAAGGGTGGCAGTTTACATCCATACTTTTCAGGAGTTATGGGGGACTTGAGGAGCTCCTAGAACAGGGTAGGGAAGCCTTAATGCTGCCCTAATTTATACCCCTGCTTCAGTGGCTTATGTGGGGCTTTGGGGAAGTCCAGAACAGCTAGGGTGCAATTCTGCCTCGGATCTCTTCTCTTGTTTCTCTGCCCTGCTCCTGCTCCGCCCACACAGCCTGAATGGCAGGCTGAAATCTAGTTGCAAAGGCCCGCTGCACCAGGGCTTGCACCTGCCCTAGGGGTGCTTTTTGCCAACTTAGCTGGTGCAAAAGCCCTTATGAGAACAATGAATACAGCACATACAATTAAATCAAACCTTACGACCCACACAGGATGGCTAAATGACCACAACTCCTGTAGTTCATTAACTAGCTTCTCTAGCTGTAAGATCTCTCTGTATCAACATGCAAAAAATAATCTAGCCGCTAATAATAATTTCAGAGAAGTCTGTTGGTTATTATAATGTATTGGCTGGATCTTGAATATTCATCCGTGTGCTGTTTGCTACATTATTTTTATACTCTAACATTAATCAAAAGAATTCTGAAATTATTAAAATACATTCTAATTTGTCAATAGAAGCAAAAGGATAAAGAGTTAGTGGGTGATTCTTCAAAGCACAAATGACAGAAAGATGCCTGACTCCAACTGACTTAGGTGCCTAACTCCTGTTTGTACCTATGAAACGCATCTCCTTAAACCATTTGTGTGAAATGTTGTGCATCCAAATGTACTCTCAGGTCCAATATTTCTATAAGGAAAGCAAAATATTGAAACTTACTTTCACACGTTAAGAATGTGTAGGCTTTGTTAAAGGCAAAGTATGGTTAGTAAAGTCAAAGGGCATGTTGGTATATTATGTGTAAGCTTCTTTTGCCTGTACCAAAGCAGTGACACCAGGTTCTGGGTTGTTAAATATTTTAGATAATTGATTACCAGACATGTTGAATTGATTTCTATGGCTCTAAAATACCATAGTACATTATCTTCTTTTCCTACTCCCCACTAGCCATGAAATCTTATTTATCTGCAAACTGCAGAAGAATTGTTTGCCTTTTGAAGCTTCTGTTACCCAGCATGGGTTACTTTGTGATGTGAGATACCAGTATATTTTTTCCTCCGGTTGAGTTCTTTAAAGGAATCAGTAGGAAATGACTGCTTTTTACCTCAAAGCTAAGTATTGTGTCTCAGTTACCAATGCATCAAAAGGGAAAGGGGGGAAGGGGAGATAAGGCAAAGTATATTGCTAGGAGTGAGGTCACACAGTAGACTAGGAGATTAAGAAAGTGGCCTAAATTTGATTAAAGCTGAAGTTGAGCTAGTTTGAAAATGTGCGTGATCTGTTCTATCGAAGAAAGACTTTCACAGAGAGAAACTTTCAGATACCCCACACACATCCATTCACCTTCCAAGTATTTTTCTCAGTGCTCATTAATTGCCAAAGCTATTTGTGTTAGAACCACCCTTGCAACTTTCTTCCTCTAAATGCTACTAAACTGAAGTTATCATAATGCAGGTTTTGAGATAGACTGTTGCTATGGAAATAACTGCTATGATATCTTAAGCACAGGATAATGACTTCATTCACTCAGCTACAGGATCAAACAGGAGGAGAAGCAAAGATGTGAGGGTAAAATTTGTTTATTGCTCATGTCTTTACCCAACTTCTTTTTTTCTGTATATTAATATAATGTATACCCTAATAACAACAAAAGAAATTTTATATTGAGAAAACCAAACATTTTCACTAGTGACAAAACATGTAATTTTGGGATTTATTATTAATAATTTGTATGGCAATATTACCTAGAGGCCCCATTTGAGATGAGGCCCCATTGTGCTAGGTGCTGTATGTACAACTAGGAAGAGATGATCCAACCCCAGATATCCTACAATCTAAACATACAACACAGACTAAGAGTGGGAGGGAAATTGAAGAACACAGAGTAAGTGACACAGTTGCCAGTGGCAAGGCCAGGAATAGAACCCCGGTTGGCTGAACCACACTTCCTCTCTACAGAGAAAATATTTGCCAGGTTTATCTTCTCTGTGTATTAAATCATAAGTGTTTTCTCTCTCCACCTCTCCACCCCTCCCCCCACCAATTTATTATAGAGCAATATTAAGAAAAGAGAAAATCCAGATTCAAGTTTAACCCCGTGTAACAGACTGGCTTTCCTAATTTTTATGTGAAATTTTTTATTTGCTACTGTAAAATGTGTCCTTTGTTTATAGTATAGTGACAAATATTTTAATTACAGCCATACTTGAAGTTTATTATGTTTAAATACCTAAAAAGTTTAAAATCTAGAGCTGGCCAGGAAATGACTTTTCTTTTTCCCGGTGAAAAAAAATCAACAAAGAATATCGTGGGTTTTTTTCAGCAAGTAAAATTCAAACAATTTTCATTTTTGGGGTACTGCATTTTTCAGTAAAAGCCAGAAACCTTGTGATGAAAACAGTATTTTTCCACAAACATTTCTATTTAATCATAAAGTCCTCCCACCAATATAATTTTCCATTAAAAAGAAATCCTCATTGATGGAAAAATTTTGACCACTCTCATTTGGAAGAAAGAGCTGATTTTGATTTTTTTAACTATCATAATAATGTAATGACATGGCTAGTATGGGTACAGCAGTGCCCATACTAGCCATGTCCAGTAGGTAGGCCACTAGCCCTAGGTCTTGGGAGACTCATGTTCAATTCTCTGCGCAGCAATAGACTTCCTGTGTGACATTGGGCAAGTCACTTAGTCTCTCTGTGCCTTAGTTCCCCATCTGTACAAAAAAAAGGGGGGGGGATGTTTGTGAGGATAAATACATTAAAGATTGTTTTTGTAGATACAGACTAACATGGCTACCCCCTGATATTAAAGATTATGAAGTCCTTTGAGATCTACTGATACCTAGCTGTTATATAGGGCTTTTTATTATTACTCTGCTATTCACCTGTGTGTCATAGCACTTATGCTGCTAGCAGGTCTTATAAAGCACTTGTTAGCAGGAGATCTCAAAGTGCTTCACAAAGGAAGGCATTAGCTTTAGCCCCATTTTTCAAAAGGGGAAACTGAGGCACGTACTGGTGAAGTGACTTGCCTAGGGTCTCCCAGCTGGTCAGTGGCAGAACAAGAAATAGAACCAGGTCTTCTGAGCCACAATGCTCCTGTCTCAAGTGGGAGGGGCCTAGGAATTTCTTGATTGTGCATCAGAGTGGTAAACATAAGCTTCATCAATAGCATGGATTTGTTACAGTATAAATAAGCTTGGCAGAATTCAATTTTTATTTTTGTATGATTTTGACAAATAATGCCATCTTATTTTTAAGCATTTTAAATTTTTTTATTGATTTTAAATTTTCTTAATAGTCCAAAATAATGAGTTTTAAGCATTTGTTTTCAATTTTTAAAAAATCACTTTTTAATTCCGAGTTGCAGGAAATCGTGGTGGTGTATGTCACACAATGATTATTCAATGAAAGTAGACACTAAGATTCAAAAAGTTAAATCTTTATAGCCATTAAAACAAAAATTGTCAACATCATCTGTGAAAACTTACATAGTAAATATCCTTAAATCAAACTCTTAAGTTCTCAAGCAGCATTTTTCTTTCTTTGCTTATTTGTAAATTTAGATTATTGATGGAAATATTTTTGTCAGTTTGTATGTGGATGGTGAAATCAACATTTACCAATATTTACCGATAAAAATCTAATCCTTCCAAGCTTAGGTATGGTATGATATGATAGTTGTTTTAAGAAACACAGTCCTTCAGTTCGTAGATCAAGAGTAATAGAGATGTTATGAGAAAGATATACTGCAAGGAAAAGGCAAAATGTTGTGCTGAGTTACCTCAAATGCATCATTTTCAGGTCTGTACTTTAAATGCAGGATCTATTGGTGTTGGTGTGCCCTGATTGTTTAGCTCACCTTTGTTACTGTGGCATTCTTCCAATGCTAGTAGGGGGTAAAAAGAAATAGATCCCCAGGGTTCAGTAGCTTTAGGAGGCATCTGTTTTGTGATTCACTGAGCATTCCTGTGAGAAGTTGCTGAAACATGGTTTTGTGGAGGATACTGAGAGAGAGTGTTACAGATGGTACAGTAAAGTCCAGCCATCCTTTCAATCCATTTATCAAAGAAACAAACATTCCTACTTCAAGACTGGTGAAACAATAAATATGGAGTGAAGGAAGCTCATCTCTTGATCAGTGCAGATCTCTGAGCCTTTGCGAGCCCATGATTTAGTATTTGACCTGAACTTTCTTGCCTTTGGCAATTACCTTTTCAAGGATTTTTGAAGGTGTTGTATTTTTTAATTTAAATGAATTTATTCTAATACAGCCCTTTAAGGTTTGAGAATCAAACAGAATAAACTTAGCAGTATAATATACTGGGCTCATTAAGGCAAAACCTAAATGAGAAGAAAATCAGCATGGAAATTTATAGATATAGATTTTTAGTATTCTACCTGTGTCCTACAACACAATGGGTGTGTTGTCTGTACCTTTTGACATATGTAGTCATTTTGCTCCAAATGTCATATCCTTGGGACATCCATTCCGGATTCCTCACTATGAATTTGGATCAATGGAAGTTGTGACTGCCTTTAGAGGACACATTAGGTTTAAACAGAGCATGCTGGAACTAGACTTTGTGAGTTTTGATCAATACTCTGTAGATATTGGTGCATGTCACGCTGTCTGGAACGGCTCACATTGTTTCTCTGCTTCCAGATATCTTAGCCAGACCATTTCTGGGAGTGCCCAGACCCTGCTTTTTGGTCATGGTTCATGAGCGTAGCTCTCGGTTCCTGATCTGAGGCTTCCTTCTTAAAGGATATCCCCATATCTTTACATAATTTTTAAGTTCTTTTGAGTCAAATATGATTGTGATTCACCCATTATGACTAATCTTTAACCTTTAAAACTCTCAATATCAAATTTAAACTTTTAACAATGTTGGGTTCTGATCTTTAAGCCCAGTTGACCCGTGGCATGTGAATCCTGCCGACTACGCCAATTGCCACATTGTCTGGAATGGCTCACAACTGTGAATGCCAATCATAGGTAAACAGGGCAGACATCCCAAACCGGTGGTGTGTTCTATAATTAAATTTCACCAGGCCAGTAACAAATGTGAACTCCTGGATTACTGTACCAGTCTTATCATGGAGTCACAGACGGTCCCCTTAGGCTCTCCAGCCTATCTTGCCACCCAGACAAACTGGACTTAATGATAATGGTCACAGAAACCAAAAATTACACCACTTCAGGTTACTTTCAACCCCAACGGGTCAGTCACTTACCCCTAAGTCAGTTGGTACTCTGGATCTTACCAAAGACAACGCTGACAGCCAATTCTCTAGTAAACTATCTAAAAAATTATTAGCTAAGAAAAAGAGGTGAGATAATGTATTTACCTGCTTTAAATTTTCAATAACAGGTGAGTCAAAGTTTGTAAGTCCAAACTGATAGCAGAGTTGTAGTAATGTCAGACTCCAAAAGCCTCTCAGGGTTACCCAGAATAGCTCTGGGGATCTCTGTCAACTCACTCAATAATTCCACCCTGTTGGAATCCAAACAGTCAGAGTACAGAATACAGGATCATTCCTTGAAATCCATTTTATAGCTTCTCCAGAAAACAATCTGAACAGTTTCTTCACCCTCATGGGTTTTGATGAGTAGGAAATGCAGAGTGAGTCTGAGTTTCCGTGTCAAACACAATAGCCCTTGCTTTGAAGTTTGCATTGCCTGTTACAGCCATTAAGTCCTTCACTTACACTTCACAAGGTTTCTTTGAGGAATAAATGTAATGTAGCAACAAACAACAATCTTTCATTAGTTTTCATAAAGTTTACACGTTACATATCTCATCTTAACACTAACACACACTTTAATCTAGGGTTATCTAATTACAGGAATATACATAATGTAAGGTGATAGCAATCAACAGGTTATAGATAAGTGAAGACAATACCATTTACTACATCAGTGAATTAATCTATGCATACTAGTACACTTAACATTTATTTGATATTCACAAAGTGAATTGGCCTATGGCTCTGACCTGCTGGCCTGTCAGCGTCACAGTGCAATACAGACCTGGAATAAAATTTTAAAAAGTACCTAAACAGCAAGCATCATTTCCAAATCTGTCTGGCAGGCAGGGTTCCATCAGCGCCTTGTCTGGGTTTGCTAGGAACCTCAGCTAAATTGGGCCATCTCTGTGAAACAACCTATTTTGTTGAATCAGCAAATTCTGATGAAATACAATTTTGTCAGAATTTTTTCAACCAGTTCTACTTGTAAGTCTCTGTACCCTAGGCTATTTAACTGACATTTTCTGAGATACAATTGGGGCTAGTTTATATCCATCACTCATACCCTAGCACTCATATATACCACATTTGGGAGGTCTGAATTTATCACTCTACATTTCTCTAAGACCACCCATCCTGTGGCATATGAACTCGTTAGCTTGTTTCTGTTCTTTTAACTATTTGAGTAGATTCTATATGTTGCCTTAAGTAGTAATATAGCAGAATTCAAGAAAATTCCAGCATTCTAAAGTGAACTTAATCAAATGGCTACCTTTGTTGTAATGTGGCTGCTTGTGTAGATAGCACATCCTCATATGGTTGAACTGTTTCTCTAAATGCAAAAAGTTTTGAGCCATATATATTATATTTGGTGCTACAGCAAGCATCCTTAGGTTTTTTGGTCATTTCAAGGTTCTGCTGTGCTTCCTTTCTGACTTTCCATCCTGTTTTCTTTGCTCTCTGGAATATATCATCTTCATTAAAACTTGAAATTATGCTGGAAATCCACAGTCTTCTATACAGAATTTAACATAGTGTTTAAGAACTTCTCCCATCTAATTGACATTCTTATCTTGCCTCCTTCCTTATGGTTCATCAGCCTGAGATTATGAAGCAAAGTTTCATTAAAGAAAATTTGCCTTATTTATGGCACAGTCTGATTGACTGGGTTCAAATAAATCACATTGACCTCCATATAATTATTTGTTTTAGAGACCAGGGTCTGATTCAGCCCTTTGAGACCTTTATTTCCTCTGCATATATGTCTGTTTATTTTCAAAATAAGATAGCCGCAAACTCAGAAAGAGACAGAACAGGGACTAAGAATCCATCTGAGAATTATAAGCTCCTGACATTAAACCTGATCAGTTCCAGAACCTAGCAGCCATTTGTGACGGGTTGGATCACAGAAACGCCCTTGGGAGCTGCCACCTGATGTACCAAGACTTCCCCTGCTCCTGCTTTCCCTGCCAGCTCAGTACTCCAGCACCCTGTCTTGCTGAGCCAGACACTCCTGTCTGCTCCAACATAGACCCAGGGTCTGAATCACTTGCCCCAAAGCTGCAAGTTTACCTGAAAACAGCTCACAGAAGTGTGCTTGTCTTTAGCACTCAGATGCCCAACTCCCAATGGGGTCTAAACCCAAATAAATCTGTTTTACCCTGCATAAAGCTTATGTAGGGCAAACTCATAAATTGTTCGCCCTCTATAACACTGCTAGAGAGATATGCACAGCTGTTTGCTCCCCCACATACTCTGAGTTAATTAATAAGGAAAAAGTGATTTTATTAAATGCAGAGAATAGGATTTAAGTGGTTCCAAGTGGTAACAGACAGAACAAAGTAAGTCACCAAGCAAAATAAAATAAAATGCGCAAATCTATGTCTAATCAAACTAAATACAGATAAGATCCTCACCAGTTCCAGAATGCTCCCTTTTACAGGCTAATCTCCTTTTAGCCTGGGTCCAGCAATCACTCACACCCCCTGTAGTTACTGTCCTTTGTCCCAGTTTCCTTCAAGTATCCTGCGGGGGTGGAGAGGCTCCTTCTTTAGCCAGCTGAAGACAAAATGGAGGGGGTCTCCCACGGGTTTAAATAGACTCTCTCTTGTGGGTGGAGACCCCCCTCCTCCCTCCTATGCAAAGTCCAGCTCCAAGATGGAGTTCTGGAGTCACCTGGGCAAGTCACATGTCCCTGCATTACTCAGTCTTTACAGGCCGAAGCCATTGTCCACATGGTATCTTGCATGTCTCCAGAAAGACTTCTTATGTGGATTGGAGCATTCCAAGATGCATTGTTCCCCAAGTGTTTCCTGATCAGGTACTTAACCTGGCGAATTCCTTCCTAAAGAAGCTGACCAAATGCCTCACAAAGCTTACTTAGAAACCAAGCCAGTATACAGCCCATATTCTTAACCTCAAGTAGAAAATGATATATATGTACAAATAGGATGAATAGATATAGTAGACCATAACCTTTACGGAGATATGTTACATGGCACAGGCAGCACAAAACATATTCCAGTTATATCATACATACATTTATAAGCACCCCCCCATAAAGCCTTATGGGGTACACTGTCACACCACTCATTAATGGAAATGTCTCATCCCACTCTATTTCTTGCAACCAGTTAAGTAACAGGGCTATACTTTTACGTGCACAGATGTCCTCATTTCTCGGGATTCTGTAAGTATCTCTGCTAATCTCATCTTCATTTAAAGTTAATATAAAACAAAGTTTTTAAACACACTCTGGTAGACACAACCTTCAAAATATAAGACAATAGCTAGGGCTGATACTAATCTTCTTTTTAAAGCTCTTGGAGATCTATGGATGAAAAGCACATCTCTATATACAAGCTAGGTATTATTAATTATGATAATGATTATTATTACTATTTATCATTCACCAGAGCCAGTGTCTCAGACCTATGTAGTTCACCCTACATTTCAAATCTAATATCTTATTGGCTAGACTGGTGCCCATTTGTGACTACAGAGACCACAGTTACAACTACTTTATTCAGACACACCTGTCTATATTAAAACTTTGCTTTCCCATCCCCTCTTGTCTCCAAGTTGTCTGTTTATTCATCTGTGGTCTCTAATCTGAATTCTAGATTGTGAATCCTCTGGGGCAGGATTGTCTTTGTGTCATTTATTTGGACAGCACCTAGAACAATGGGGCTCCACGCTTGGGCTACCACAATAAAAATAATAAGTGGTTACAAAGCTGTGCAGCAGCAGGTGCCCTGATCGCAGAGAGGAGCAGTGACTTAGGCCAGATTGAGGCTTTGGATGGGAAGAAGTTTGCCTGGGGTGGGGCCACTGGTATTAGAATCATCACAATTAAAGCTGAACAATATTTGTTTTTTTTATTTATTTATTTTTGTTCAGGGACCAAAATGAACAAAATGTTTTATTTGACCTAAGACACATTTTTCCTTTTGTTTTTTGTTTTCAGTTGTTTTGGGGTGATTTTTTTCCCTTTTTAAAACTAAATTTCCAAACAAAATGCTCTTTAGAGATAAACAGACAAAATGAAACATGTTGAAATGAAACATTTTGACTGTTCAAAAAAATCAAAATTTGACACAAGTTCATGAATAGTTTTGGTCCATGAAAAAAGTACTCTTGGGAAATTTATTATTTGCCAAAAAATGCCAGCTGGCTATAATCACAAGCTCTCCCCCACAACCACCATAGCTGAGTTAGCTCCCCGGCTGAGCTTCCGGGTGTAACTAAGGGATCGTCTATGCAGAGACATCCAGGAAAGTTAATCCAAATGAACTAAAGATGTTAATTTGAAGTGGATTAGTTAAATCATATTAAATCTCCTGTGTGGACACTATTATTCAGAATGGCCTTAATTTGGTTTAGCTGAATTCACTTAAGAAGTGAATTGCTAGCCTTCAACTTCAGTGTACACAAACAGGCAAACTCATCTAGCTTACAGTTGAATGTACCTGAATGCTGTGGGTTTGAAAGCTGAATTCAAACAACATTGGTTTTATGTTCCATTGGGAGAGTCTGTGAGAAATGATAAGAGGGGGAAAAGGGAACTATTGTAATGAAATGATAAATACAGTTAATATAGTGAACTCCAATAACAGTTCTTGATTTATTATTTGAATGTTGGTAGGGTCTAGAAGCCCCAGCTGAGATTGGGGGCCCATTGTGCTAGATGCTGTGAGGTAAACCCACAGCAGGATCAGGGCTGCCCGCTCAGCAACAATAACTCGCCCCTTCTGAGCCTGCAGGAACTTCTCCCTTGGGAATGCAGCAGCCTATCCCTGGGCAGGGCCCGGGTCAGATGAACCCCAGGCACAGGTATTTCACTCTCACTGCCAAACCTCCAAGGTAGTCTGTGCAATAGCACCACTCAGCTGAGAACCTTCCTGCTGCCTGGTGGTGTTTTAAGACTCCCTAGACTTCCAGCCTGCCCTTGACCCTGTTCCTGTCCCAGCCTTGTCCAAGCCTGCTTCAACCTTGTCCATGTCATATTCCAATCCTGCCCCAGCCCTGTTCCTGACACACTCCTGCCCTGGACCTGCCTCCTGACCCCCAGCCCCTTGGACTGACTCCAACCTGGTTTTGACCTTTGGCCTGCTTCTGAACTCTGACTGTGATCCTGATTTGGCTTGTCTACAGACTTTGACCCTGGTTCTGTCTCTGGATCCCAGTTTCAGCACTGGCCTTGGTCCGGTCCTGACTCTACAGCCAGCTTTGACTCTTGGTGTCTGTTCTTGACCACTGCTCTAAACACCAGGCCTGACCACCTAGAACCCAAAGCCTGACAGATGCTGTCCATACACATAGTATGAGACAGTCCCTGTTCCAAAGAATTTACAATCTAAATAGGCAAGATGGACAAAAGGTAAGAGATGGGGAACAGAGATTAAATAACTTGTCCGAGGTCACACAGGAAGTATGTGGCAGAACTGGGAATTGATCAGTCACCTTTGCTCTACTCCACTTACCTGCATTGTTCCAGAATCCTCATGAAAGTAATCCTTTAAAAGGAGCATGCCCTAATCCAGTGTAAGGCAGTCTTGCACGTATGTGATTCCAAAGAAGGTTAGAATGAATTTTTCAGTTTTATTAAAAAACATCCAATACACGTGTGCTTGAGTGCCATATGTCAAAGTTAGGGTAACCAGATGACAAAGATGAACTATCGGGATGCGGGGGTGGAGCAAAAAAAAAACCGGAGTGCCCCCCCTGCCAGGCGGCAGTGGCACAGCCCCGTCTCCACCCAACTCTCGGCTCTGACCCCTGATACACCCCCAGTTCCCCATCCCCTCGCTCCCGGGCCCAGCCTGGGCTCCGAGCTGTGCAGCCGAGCCATGCTCCGGGCCCCTCCTGCAGCTCCCGGCCCAGCCGCTCCCGGGCTCTGTGTCACGGCCCCACAGCAGAGGCTGCTCCACTCCGCCCTGCCTGGGACACTCGCCCCTGCAGCCCCGGGCAGCCCCTCTCCGGCTGCGGGGAGCTCGGCGACCTACCCGGACAGGGAGCGAACCAAGCAGCCGGGCCCGACCCCTCCGAGCAGGAGTGTGTCCGCCCCACACGTGTCTCTGCCCACCTGGGCCCTGCCCACTCCGCGCTGCCCCCAGACCCACCGCGCTGCCCCGCGGGCTGCAGAGCTGGAGCAGCCGCCGCGCTGCGCTCCCAGCCACAGCCATGGCCCATGTGCAAACCTGGGAGGGAGGAGGAATGCCACGTGCTTGGGGAAGAAGCGGGGCCAGGGCGGGGATTTGGGGAGGGATCCAATGGGGGAAGGAAGGGGCAAAGTCAGGGCGGGGCGGGGGGGGGCGAGAGTCCCTCCGGGCTCCGCCTGTGCGCCGGAGCAGAAGGCAAAATTGCTTTTTTTCCAGTGTCCTGACCGAACATCGGTCGGGACGCGAGACAAACAAGCAAATATCGGGACAGTCCCGATTAAATCGGGACGTCTGGTCACCCTAGTCAAAGTGCAGGAATGCTGTGTTGATAATGTACCATAATATGGTTTCTGTCTTTTTAAACAACAATGATAATACCTCTCTGCTATGTTTAGTAATTTGCAAATCCTTGTCATTGCTGTACTGATGTCTGTAATTTTCCACTGATGGTCTGTCTTGTTCATATGCACTTAGCTGGAGACAGCATTCAGCTGAGAGCAGCTTGGGGCTATATTAATGTGTATGTACTTCGCCCAATAATGCATTTAATTTATACACAAGTTGGGTCACATATAGTCTGTCTTGTAGCAAAAAATTGGGACTGGGTGACATGCACTCAAATGGAGAGGGTTATGTACCGAACCCCCACTTGTGCCAGCACTGCTTTTGGGGATGGTATGCTTATTGCTAACCCTAATACAGCGCTCCTTTTTGCAAGACTTTTCCTTTCAATTAAACCAACTTTGGAGGGGAAAACCCTGAGTTTAAATGACAGTACAAAAAAACAAAAAGTGGGGAGTGTGTGTATGTATTGTGAACCCAGTATATAGCTGGAGAGGTTTCCAAAACATCTTGCTCCATAGTGTTGATCTATCCTTTTTAACCAGTCACAGACTAAACAATAATACTTGGATGTGAGCTATAATTAGCTACAAATTCCCATGGAATTCGCCTTCTGCCTGTGAATCTAAAATAAAGCTCTTGGTGGGGCTAAGCTATTTCCAATAGGAGGCTGGTGGAATTCAGTACTTCATCAGAGGTGTCCATTTATTAAAAGCTACTCACTTTCCTTTTCTCCAACCCTTGTGGCCAGTAGGAATGACAGACCTTTGCTTGCCATTTAAAATTAGGCCAAAAGGGTAGGAGGAGATTTATTTAATAACCAAAATGGCTCAGTGCTAGACTTATAGTTGGACAGCTCCCCACAACCATGGTTAAGCTGTTGGGATTGATGATCTGTCTGCCTCTTTCCTGGTCTGCTTTTCTCCCTTGTGAGCTTGAATGAAGCCAATAGCCTGTAAGGAAATGGGACATTTCAGTGAGTGAGTGTTGGATCAAGCCATAAATGAGCCTTTCAGTGCATTGAAATTTCAGCCTCTGAATGTATAGAAATATTCTTTCTCCGCCCCAGGCCGGGTTCCAGTGTAGCTGCTGCATGGCAAGCTCATGTTGTGGGAAGGAGTTAGGCAATACTCATGTTAAACTATTTATATCTGTCATAGGGGGACAGAAGAACAAGTTGGAAGGGACAGACACAATCAGACCACCGCAAGCAACCCTTTTAAAATGGTCTGTCCTCTGACAAGTGCCATGGGAAGAAAGGAATATTTGCTGACTGGCTCAGAGGAAAGAGGCATCAGTTATTTGGAGTTAATGCTTGTTAATGTTGTATATTTATGGCCCAGAATTTTTCAAATAAACAAATTATTCATCTGAAAAAAATTCCCAGTTAGTGGGGAGGGAGTTTGTAGCCCAGGAAATGTATTAAACTACCATAGTTGATAAACAATTGTTTATATATGGTATTACTACAGGTCATTCCATATTGATAATGTGATGGGAATTTGGGGAAGAAATTGTATTGTACACGTTTAGGATGCACTTACTAAATATGGAATACCCCTGTTCAGATCCTATATCTCCTCTGCTTTCAGTCATGCTGACTTTCTTTCTAGCAAGCATTGTCCTCAAGTTTTTTTTTAAAACTCCACAAACTCTTTAAAACTAATCAAATAAAACTAGCACTTTTCTTGCTGCCTCTTGCAATTTTTAGCCTCCTTTGTGGTCAGCTTCATTCAGCTATTTCCCTGGTTCTGTGAGGATGATCTGCACCTCAGCATCTACCCTGGTTAGTTCCTCTTGCTGTTCCTGTGATGGCCTCTGCACGCACTTGGGCTTTCTTTGTCACTCTGTTTCCTTCTGCTAAATTTCCAGTACTCCCAGCATTCTTTTGCTCCTTGCAGCTGTTCTGTGATCTGCGGCTGCTCCAGTCATCTGATGTATTTACAACTCATGCAGAAATAGTGTTGCCTGTAAACTAATGGTGGGATTTTGTTGTTTGCCATTAGCGTCTCAGGAAAACGGTTCTTAATTTTGTGGTAGACCTCTGATAAATTGCAAGGCGAAGAGTGTTTAGTTCCATTAGGGCCGAGACTATTTGAGTTCATTTAATCTATTCACCTACATGAATGAGAAGATGGTCTTAGATTACTTGGCTTTGAATGTTCAACCTCCTCTTTTATTACTTATAATCCCCAATCCAATGGAAGTGTGTAGTATCTTAACCATACTTTCAAAAGATTTGCTGCTTATCTGAACCAGGGACTCTGTTTCACTGTGACTTACATGTGAGCTGGTGTTAAAGTGGGGGCAAACAAAATCCACTATGTTTTGGTCAATATTTTAAAACTTCGTTGAAATTTGAAACTCTTCAACAAACTGTATAGTTGGTTGGAAAATGAGAGGTAGGGAAATAACAAAAATGTTGACCAACTCTTATCACTAGAGATGAGCAAATAATAATAGACTTTTTTTGGTTCAGTGGCCTAAATCAGTATGTAAATGAGAGAGGAAAGTTATTGTTTGGTAAAGACTTTTTTTTAACAAAAAAACCATACAATCCTTCCACACACACACCTGACTCATCCTAAATCATAAAATAACTATCATGGCAAAATGTTGAAATAAACATTTACTTAATGATACTGTGCATCACTGGCCATTTATTTCAATATATATAATTGGCAGCTGATGATCGTACTGATCCACAACAGTTCTGCAATGTTGTAAGTGTATGTAATATCTGCATTATTGGATTTATATACCTATCAGTGCTATGAAATAATTTTATCAATGTAGTTTTTGTGTAAAATTAAACTCTGGAAATTCTTGGGTAAGTGCAAATTCTGTAACAATTTCCCCAGAAGCCTAGTAACCAGTGAGATTTGCAGATGTTTCAAGTGACAACTTTGGACTTATTCTGTGAACCTCCAAAATAAGGATTTGTGCAGAATAACGGAAGTGGAAAAATGAAACTCTGTCATCTGTAATCTGAGTAGAAGTAACTAGTGCTCATTTTTAATGACACATTCTGAATTTGTGCTAATGGATGTGCAGATTTCCATCGTCTTCAGTACATTAGTTTAGATCTCGTGTACCTGTTGAGTGCCAGGTGCTTTGAAGATTATTTGGCTGGGTTTCAATAAGCAATAGCAGTTGTTGGAGAAAGCTGGTGTGCCTATATGTTTAAAACACAGCATCATGGAAGCTGTTTTGCTTACAGAGGTGAGAACTAGATTTACCTGAGATTAACTAATTAATTAGTTTTCACTCATCCAAATCTGGAATTTGTATTATGCTTCTAGCTTCTAGCATGGGATTGCCGTACCCATTCTAAGATTGACTGAATGATATTAATGTCCATGGTATTTAATAAACTTCACTAGCGGGTTTGAGACACTTGGGCAGTAGCCAGCTTACTCCCTGTAAAATCTCTGATTTCTCAATTCCGTGTTGCTCTCCCAAGTGAAGGTTGTCCTGGGATGGAGTAGAGTGGTGGGAGATTCCCTGTTGCCACAGGTGCTGTAGAATTAATTCATTAATATTATTTATTTGTCTCGTTAGTTACACAATTGCAATCAGGGCCCGGTTGTGTTAGGCACTGTACATACCCATAGGAAGTGACAGCCCCTACCTCAAAGAGCCTTACAGACAAGAATGTGCAGATAGGCCCAGAGAGGGGAAGTGGTTCGCTCAGTCACACAGCAGGACCAATCTAGAGCCCAGGTCGCCGAAGTCCCAGCCCAATAGCCTAGGCAGTAGACCTTAAACCAAAGCCCTCGTGTCAGTGCGTCCCAACTCCCACCTCTCAAAGAGATGAAGCATGCTTAGATTTCCAGAAAGCCTTTGACAAGGTCCCTCACCAAAGCCTCTTATGTAAATTAAATTGTCATGGGATAAGAGGGAAGATCCTTTCATGGATTAAGAACTGGTTAAAAGACAGGGAACAAAGGGTAGGAATAAATGGTAAATTTTCAGAATGGAGAGGGGTAACTAGTGGTGTTCCCCAATGGTCAGTCTTAGGACCAATCCTATTCAATTTATTCATAAATGATCTGGAAAAAGGGGTAAAAAGTGAGGTGGCAAAGTTTGCAGATGATCTTAAACTGCTCAAGATAGTTAAGACCAAAGCAGACTGTGAAGAACTTCAAAAAGATCTCACAAAACTAAGTGATTGGGCAACAAAATGGCAAATGAAATTTAATGTGGATAAATGTAAAGTAATGCACATTGGGAAAAATAACCCCAACTATACATATAATATGATGGGGGCTAATTTAGCTACAACTAATCATGAAAAAGATCTTGGAGTCATTGTGGATAGTTCTCTGAAGACATCCACATACTGTGCAGCGGCAGTCAAAAAAGCAAACAGGATGTTAGGAATCATTAAAAAGGGGATAGAGAATAAGACAGAGAATATTTTATTGCCATTACATAAATCCATGGTACACCCACATCTTGAATACTGCGTACAGATGTGGTCTCCTCATCTCAAAAAAGATATACTGGCATTAGAAAAGGTTCAGAGAAGGGCAACTAAAATGATTAGGGGTTTGGAACGGGTCCCATATGAGGAGAGATTAAAGAGGCTAGGACTTTTCAGCTTGGAAAAGAGGAGACTAAGGGGGGATCTGATAGAGGTATATAAAATCATGAGTGATGTGGAGAAAGTGAATAAGGAAAAGTTATTTACTTGTTCCCATAATTAAGAACTAGGGGCCACCAAATGAAATTAATGGGCAGCAGGTTTAAAACAAATAAAAGGAAATTCTTCTTCACGCAGCGCACAGTCAACTTGTGGAACTCCTTGCCTGAGGAGGTTGTGAAGACTAGGCTATAACAGGGTTTAAAATAGAACTGGATAAATTAATGGAAGTTAAGTCCATTAATGGCTGTTAGCCAGGATGGAAAAGGAATGGCGTCCCTAGCCTCTGTTTGTCAAAGGATGGAGATGGATGGCAGGAGAGAGATCACTTGATCATTACCTGTTAGGTTCACTCCTGCTGGGGCACTTGGCATTGGCCACTGTCAGTAGACAGGATACTGGGCTGGATGGACCTTTGGTCTGACCCAGTATGGCCATTCTTATGTTCTTAGCAGCTATTAATTTTTTATTCATTTTTCTGAAGGATTTGTTTCTCTGAGTCTTTGTTTGTTTGTTTCTGTGTTGAGCTGAAAGGTCCATTTTCAGTTAGCAAAAAGCGGTTTCCCCTGAGAAAACTGCTTTTAGCTACAGAGAACTTAATAATTCATGGTGGTTTGTCTTGGTTTCATGTAGCAGACTCCCTGGTATTCCTGCCTGTGTGTTAATGAGAGTCAGCTATTATGACTCGAATGTTAAATTCAAAGCTCTCTGAATAGTAACTCTTTTTGTATTTTTCCAGTGTCCATTTCTTTTGGGCCCAGATATGCTTTTGCATGCACCATGAAAGACTGTCACAGGCAAACTGTTGAAACTGCCTTAAAATGTTGTAAATCATGCATAGAATTCTAGAAATCCGGACTGAGATTTTAAAGCTGCCTAGGGGATCTGAACAAGCAATTCGTATACATTTGAATGGAAACTGTGGATCCAAATCCATTAGGCAGTTTTAAAAATAACAGCCTGAAAACAAAATTTTCAAAAGTGGCTAAGTGGATTAGGGTCTAGGGCCAGATTTGTAAAGATATTTAGGCACCAGTTGGGATTTTTTTAAAAAACAGCTAGTATGTACAGTGCTATATTAATCCTAATTTCTTAGTAGAAATGCAGGTATTTGCAATCCTGAGTGCTTTAAAACCAAAACTCCAAAGGGCAAAGTTTTTAGAGATCTGATTCCTACAGGAATTACATTTAGCAAGGTCTAATTGTCATGCATCTTCAGTGTGAAACTCTTTAAACACCTCTCTTCCTCTCATTTTGGTGCAAAAATAATTTCCCCTGATCAGTGCTTGTTACCACACAAGGAGACATTCTTTCAGGGTAAGGTAGAAGTCCTGGATCAGAAAGGAAAGGAAAAATAGATAGGAGAAACCCAGCACAAATGAGTGAGCGCACTGATTCAAAGGTTAGAAACACCTTGGAGCAGCTTTAATGTGCATGAGCTGTGCTCATATGGTTGAGAACACAGAACTTAGCAGCATTAGGGAATCAATTTGTATACAAAATGTGAACAATTGTGTTCATTGTATTGGGAACAATTTTTTCTATTTCCCCTCTTTGGCATGGGGCTTGTACCTTATTTCTTTTCTATATAGTACTTTCTTGAACAAAGAATAAAGGGCGGGGGAGGGGGTGGAAGTACAAAGTTGTAGGCATTTTATTGAGCTCTCTAAAAATAAAAGGGCAGGCTTTCAAGATGCAGTTACTATTCATCAGGCCACAGGAACACGGAGCAACATGGGGCAGAAAATTCAGTGGCAAGGTTTTGGTTTTTAGCCTTAATTGAATTCAGATTGCTTTGATCAAAGAGGAAGTGGGAAGAAAAAGATATGAACATAGTAAGGCACAGATGGGGATTTAAGTTTCTTTTCTTTATGTTTCTGTCCAGATTACAATGACTGGAGGTTTGTATGAAACCAGAATAACAGGCCCAATGTACAATTAGGGATGGGTATATATAGTTTCAGAGGGGGAAAAGTTTTACAGAGAGGAGGCTTCAATGACTAAGGTACAAGCCTGGATCATGGGAGAGCTGGGTTCAATTCCCTGCTCTGCCAGAGACACCAAGTGACCACGGGCAAGTCACTTAGTCTCTCTGTACTCCATCTGTATAATCAGGATAATGGTACATTCCTGGATCCCCGGGTGTTGAGGGTCAATATGTTAGACTGCGAGATGTTCAGATATTAAGGTAATGGGAGCCTGATAAGTGCCTTAGAAAGAAAACATTCACAAATATTCCTCCATTTTTAGAATCAGACCTTTCTCTAAAAGTGCTAGAATGTTTGGCCTGCCATTTGTGCTTCTGAGTTCCCACAAGAATCAGCAAGCCTGTTGCATGATTTGAAAATACAAACACTTATGTAGATGCCTAAATGGAAGCTGTGTTGGTGCAAAGTGCTTTAGAACAGCTGGCCCTAGATAGCCGAGCTGTCCCTGGAGTATTTTCTCTGTTTCTCTTTTGGTACAAAACATACTTTTTCTTTATGCCCTTTCACTGTCCTCACTTCATTTTCTTTGTTTCTACTTCTCTGTCCACTCCACTATATTTCCCTATCATTCCCATCCTATTTTTCTATCTATTTAATCGGTCTCCATCCACCCATGGAGTAGTATCTGAACAGCTCCCAAGTAATCAGAAATAAGTTAGTCTCTCTTCCTTCCCAGCCAGGAGAAATAGCTTGCTTACTGTATGTTCTTTATTCCTTTCCTCAACTTCTTGCCCATCCTGTCCCTTAAGTGTTAATACTGCTTTTGGATGAACCTTCCTATCTTAGTGTTGTACGAGCACTTCCAGAGACCAAAGGTTCCTTGTCAGTGTTATAAGTCACCAATCACACAGAGTGAGAGCATCTCAGAAGTGCTAGTTCAGCACTAGGCCGGCTCTGGCTTTTTTGCCGCCCCAAGCAGGGGAAAAAAAAAAAAAGAAACCTGCGGCGCGGCCGGAGCGGCAAAGCAGGAAAAAAAGAAAAAACCTGCGGGGCAGTTGGAGCCAGGGTGCAGGGGGACTCCCTGCACTGCAGACGTGCCCCGGCTAGCGGGGGGAGGGAGAGAGAGACGGGGGGCGGCCAGGGCTTCAGTGAGGCGCGCATCACGCGGCCCTGACTACCGCGCCACCTGCCGGGAGGGCTCTGTGCTGCTCTGGTTAGCGGGGAGGGAAGGACGCGGGCTGCTCTGCCAGGCTTACTACAGACCTGGCACCAGCTGGGGCAGACGAAGCGCGCAGTCCACTCCCAGCAGGGCGCTTCCCTACTCCGCGCTGCCGCCCCCTACAGGGTGGCCAGATCGGCAAACAAAACAAAACAAACAAACAAAAAGAAAAAAAAAAGCAGCCGTGCCGCCCTAGGGTTGGACGGAATGCCGCCCCGTAGAATCTGCTGCCCCAAGCATGAGCTTGCTTGGCTGGTGCCTGGAGCCAGCCCTGGTTCAGCACCAGGAGAATAAAGGCAGCCTGGCAGCTGTTAGTGTTTGGTTTTTTTTTTTAAATTGGTGAACAAGAGCCCCAAAAATTGCAAAGCCAAGTGAAATGACGCTATTTTTATCTAGCTCTCAAATTTTTGATGGCCCAGGCAGTGCCATTCTCAATCATTGTTGTCAGCCTGGCCCCTGCAACAGAATAGCCATTAACAAATTAGATTAAAAATCCTACAAGGTAAATACCTTGGGACATGAGATCCTCACTCTGAGTGAATTTAATAGTCTATGTCATCTTATGTCAGGGAAGGAGCTTTTTGCTGGCATTGTTGCAAAGTTTGGTGGACACACCACCGAAATAAAAGGAAGATTCACAGGGGATAATGAATATTAGGATTATTTTCTTCTTTAAAGCAAAATAAAAACCTACCAGACTCATTGTTTCATGAATGGTTTGTATTTTCCTGCCTTGCTGCTGTTAATTTGTATTTCAGTTGGCCCTCGGTGCTGCAACTTAGGTCAGAACATCAGTGTACTAAGCACTGTACAAACACAGAAAAAGAGACAGATCTTCCCCAGAAGAGCTTAACATTTGAATAGACCGAAGGTGAGAGAAAGGAAGTTCTTTTGTCCCCATTTTACAGACAGAGAAGTGAAGAATAGAAGGCCCTATTTTCAAAGGTATTTAGGCCTATAAACATGCAGATAAATGCTACTGTAAATTCCATTGGGCACCTAACTCCCATTGAAAGTCAACAGGTAGGCACCTATCTGCATCTTTAGAGGCCTAAACATCTTTGAAAATCTGGCCTCTAGATATTAGATGTCTTGCCAAAGGCTACACACTGTCTGACAGAGCCAGGGTTTGAACCCATAGCTCTTGCATTCCAGCCTAATATTCCCACCATAAGACCATGCTGTGTCTTTACCATACTATATGTTCAAATATCACTTGTACTTCATACCTGTGGTGTATATAAAGTGTGACCCAAATTCATCCTACTGGTAAGTGTGTACAACTCCACTGACAAAAGGGCTGAGTTTGACCAGAATCTAAGTAAAAGTGAATAAATCTTACATTAATACTATCTCTCCACCCAAAAATCCCACCGAAGAGCAAAATAGGTGCCCCGATCCTGTCTTTATGCATGTGTCCCATAAGATATCCCATTGGCCCTCACTTACTCAAGTGAGCGAGGGATAGTGGGATCAGGACCCAAATGCAGCACACAAAAATCCATTCTGTCATTGCAGGGTCTGCCGCTCAGGAATTTCATACAGATGCATTTCCCAAGAAATGTGTAGGACAGTGAGTGAAATTGTAGGGGAAATTTATGTAGCTAAAAATGTAAGTTCAGATCCAACAGAGATTTAGGCATGTTTGTAACTATATTTATCTGAATCATTTGAATGGGACCACTCCCAGGCATAAAGCTAGTTACATGGGTAGGTGTGTGCAGGATTGATCCCCTACATAAGAATTTTGGACCAGGATATGGGGGCTTTTTATTACATTATTTTTGGAATAATACATTATCTGTGTTTTACAAAGTGTGATGGAGATTCTAGCCCCCATAGTAAGGCTGAGACAGGGAAAGGGCTGGAGCAGTACGGGGCCAGAGAAGCTCCACCACTTAGACACTGCCAAGCCTGTGCCTGGGGAAAATACCAGTGTAAAGAGAGCTCCACTCACCCAGGGAAGGGAAGAAAAAAGAAAAGCTGTTTCCTGGAGGAGCACTGTTCTGCAGCAGCAGGAAAAGAAACTGCTACTGAGGGGTTGAGTCTTCCCCTACCTCCCTCTTGACATTAGCCAAGAGGGAGCTAGAACAAGTGGCAAGGGCACCAGAGGCATCAGCCCTAGACTGTGTGGTGGGGATTCGAGGCAAGGACTTTATCTCAAGTGTGGCCACACCCCAAATTGAAATACAAGGAGTCGTAGGAAGTGACCCAAGGGAACGTGAGCTGAGGCAGGCCAAACCCATGCCATTCCATGCTGCTACATTTGCAGGGCCCTGTGCTAGGACCCGGTGGAACAGGAGGGCCTGGGTCCTCCTATCCCATGCCAAGCCTTGACTCTTGGCCTCAGTAAAGGCAGGGCAAGAAGTTACCAGCACAGCAGCCACTCCAGTGTGGACCTCATCCTCCAGGCTTGGGATCTATAGAACTGCGAGAGAGACTGAGGTTGGAGGCCCAGACCACTATATCTGCTGACTGACCAAACCACCCCCCTACAAAATGATAAAACAATTATACATCAGCATAATCACTTCCCATTGATTACACTGTAAACAAAACTAAAGACCTCAAAAACATTTGTACAAGCATCTTAAAATGAGATTAGAGAACAGAGGGAGGTGGTGGAAGCTCCTTCGCTGCAGGTTTTCAAAAGGAGGCTGGATAACCATTTGTCTTGGATGGTTTAGACACAACAAATTCTGAATCTTGGCAAGGGGTTAGATGACTCTGGTGGTCCCCTTTTAACCCTATGAGTCTACATATTAAACATTATTTTTTATGGCATAAGAAACCGAAACAAAGCTCAGTCAGATATTTCAAATATTCAGTAATAAAGAATCGGATAAATCACCATCAGAACTAGTTTAATAATTGCCAAAATTATCTGCTCTCTTCTGGGATATCAAACATTCTTCCCCTCATTGCACTCACAAAGTATATATGTTTTTTGATTAGTGAGTAACCTCAGCATTGCAGGAAAAAGGTGGAATGAAAAATCCTGACAGAACAAATGCTCTTGAGCAGAAGTAAAGATTTAAAGGACGGTCCAGTGATTAAGGCACCAGCCTGGGACTTAGGCGCCCTGGGCTTAATTCCCTGCTGTGTCTCAAACTTCCGGTGTGACGTGGGCATATCACTTAGGGTAACATTTTCAAAAGTGACTCAGGGCCAGATTTGTAAAGGTGTTAGGTACCTAAAGATGCAGATAGGCACTTAGGTGCTTTTGAAAATCCCACTAGAACCATAGAACTGGAAGGGACCTCAAGAGGTCTTCTAGTCCAGTCCCCTGCACTGAGGCAGGAGTAATTATTATCTAGACCATCCCTGATAGGCATTTGTCTAATCTGTTCTTAAAACCTTCTAATGACAGAGATTGTACACCCTCCCTAGATAATTTGTTCCCGTGCTTAACTACCCTCACAGTTAGCAAGTTTTTTCTAATGTCTCCCTTGCTGCAATTTAAGCCCATTATTTCTTGTCCTGATCTCAGTGGCTAAGAGGAACAATTTATCACCCTTCTCTTTATAACAACCTTTTACATACTTGCAGTCTGTTCTCATGTCCCCTCTCAGTCTTCTCTTCTCCAGACTAAACGTACCCAATTTTTTCAATCTTTCCTCCTAGGTCATGTTTTCTAGATATTTTTTTTTAATTGTTGCTCTCTGCTGGACTTTCTCCAGTTTGTCCCCATTTTTCCTGAAGTGTGGTGCCCAGAACTGGACACAATACTCCAGTTGAGGCCTTATCAGTGCTGAGTAGAATGAAAGAATTACTTCTCGTGTCTTGCTTATACTAATACATCCCAGAAAGATGTTCACTTTTTTTGCAGTAGTGTTACATTGTCGACTCATGTTTCATTTGTGATCCACTATAACCCCGAAATCCTTTTCTGCACCACTCCTTCAGGGGCAGTCATTTCCCATTTTGTATGTGTGCAATTGATGTATTCCTTCCTCAATGTAGTACTTTTGGATTGTCCTTAATGATTTTCATCCTATTTATTTCAGAACATTTTCCCAGTTTGTCATGATCATTTTGAATTCTCATCCTGTCCTCCAAAGCACTTGCAACCCCTCCAAGCTTGGCATCATCCACAGACTTCATAATTGGATTCTCCGTTTGCCATTTTTCAAATAATTTACAAAGATATTGAATAGAACGACCCAGGACAGATCCCTACATGACTCCACTCGATATGCCCTTCCAGCTTGACTCTATCTGTAGCTTTGTGTCCAAATACCTTTAAAAATCAGGCACTTTGGCTCCTAAGTCTCATTGCAAGCCAAGGGGACATAGACACATAACTGCCTAAGTCACTTGTGAAAATGGGACTTAGACATCTTTGAATATTTTACCCTTAATATCGTGTACCTCAGTTCACTCTCAGTAAAATGGGGACAATAGCGCTTCCCTAGTTCACAGGGGCATTGTGAGGATAAATACATTAAAGATTGCGAGGCGCTCCGTTTTTACAGTAATGAGGGCCATATAAGTACCTGAGATAGATAGCATAAGTGGCTTTCAAAATTCTGGAAATATAAAGCAAAAATAATGATTTGGTTGCAGCTTATACACCACTAATGTCCCATTAAGTCATACTTTGATTTACCTATTTTGAAAATGGAACATAATTGGTGGATACATCCTGTGCTCATTCTCTGTAGAGGGCCACAACTCACTCACTAAAAATAGGCTCATAAGACTGAAAAGTCCTATTTGGAGAGGCAGTTTTCCAGCAGCAAAGCAGTGTGAAGTGGCACCAGTATAGAGAAAATGTGGCCATTATCTCTGATTAATAAAATAATTAACAGAAGGGGAGGGGATTCATGACTTACTTACGGTTATACACAGCAGAGTCATGTTTAGGACTCAGGAGATCTTGAATTTCAGCCTTTTGCTCAATCAACTAGGTCATGCTAGAAATCTTGAATCTAGTTCCCGAAACACCTGATCTGGGGTGAACATGCTGGAATAAATGCAGCCGTCTGGGAGTGATTTCCATTTTCAGTAAATTAATTCTCTCATACCATGAAATAAGAAGACCAGAGCATGATGTTAAGTCTCATTATATACTTTCAATTACCATGAGATAAAGTGAGGTTTTTTACCCACGAAAGCTTATGCCCAAATAAATCTGTTAGTCTTTAAGGTGCCACCGGACTCCTTATTGTTTTTGTGGATACAGACTAACACGGCTACCTCCTAATACATGAGATATTTATTTTCTTTTTAAATCTTGGAGAGATGACAAGATTTGAATGACCAGATATTTATCACTTCCACTTGTCATCCTTGAAGCAGAGTGAAACCAGGGTATTTCCAATGGGGACAAAGTCTAGCACACCTCGGGTTTTTTTTGTAACTCAACAAGACCCTATACATGACAATTTTGAAGCAAGGGTAGCACTTAATTTCAGTTTTGGTAACATGGGGCTTTATAAAAGGCTCATAAAGCAAAATGTTGTGACTGAGAGTTATAGATATGGGGATAGTGGCAAGTGGCTTAGGAAAATGGTTCAATATTGAGCGAACAACAATAGGGCCAGATTTCTACTCACTACTTCTGTCTCACCTCTGTTTGTGCATGTGAGTAACACACAGTGGCTATCAGGCAAAAATCACCATACAGTGGTATTTAAAATAAGTA
The DNA here is from genome assembly GCF_011386835.1 of Chrysemys picta bellii. Taxonomy (NCBI): domain Eukaryota; kingdom Metazoa; phylum Chordata; order Testudines; family Emydidae; genus Chrysemys; species Chrysemys picta. Next base: position 58,905,196 of record NC_088800.1, read on the forward strand.
TTTGCCTATCCGTAGAATAGGAGCCACCTTTTTTTAGTTCCAAGCTCTGTGTGTGTGTGAGAGACAGAGAGTGATTATGTATGGAATGTATGTGTGAGAGATTATGTACGGTGTCTGTATAAATAAGTTCTAGCTACAGAAACTACTCACATAAACCAAAAATCACAGCCTGAGGAAGATGGAAAGCGTTCAGATGTGCATATGACAGTGGATGATCAAATCCATTGGGAAGTCACCTACTTGATGGTTCAAATTCTGTTGGCCAAAAAGAGTACATCCATAGCTACCTGGAAAGTACAAACTCTAAATAGTGAAGGAAAATTAGCATAGGTAATCAAAGAAATGGATAGATATAAAATTGACATCCTAGGACTTTGTGACGTTAGATGGAAAGATCAAGGTGAGATATCATCTGGATAAAAACCAATGTTATATTCAGGTGGAACTGAACATGAGAGAGGTGTAGGAATCATCATGAATAGCACTGCAAAGAAATCACTTACGAATTGGCAGCCAATATCAGATAAGCTACGGGTAGCCCAATGTGCAGCAAAGCACGGGCTGGACTAAGCAATAAGCTAAGCGTATATATATTTACACATACTCTCTCTCTCTCTCTCCGTGTATATTTATATATACAGAGAGAGAGCTTAATTTTCTTCATACTTACACCAATCCAAAACTAATGCAGCTCCATTGATTTCAAAGAAATTGTGCCTGATTTATGCTAATATAAGTAAAAGGTGAATGAAGCCAAATATGTATGCAATGGAAAAGAAAATATCACCTGATTTAGCTCAGATAATAGTGTTTCAGGCTGATAGAATTCAAAACGAGCTGTATGAGAAATGACACCAGTAATACAATTTGAATTAAGCAGGACCTAACTAATGCCATGCAAAATAATTACAGTTTTAAAAACATAGCAGGACACTTTAATCCTTTTCTGTCCTACCTCTTGACTCTAGAGACTTGAAATTTGTATGCTAAAGCTTTCATCTTAAGCGCTTCTCTGGATGCAGCGAATTACACCTAATTTGGCAACAATTCTTGCTTCTCTCATTTCTTCACTACCTTGGGCTCAGTTTAAGGTAAGAGGTGGAATATGTTAGATTGCTAATAATGCTTTCAGCTTTTCAGAGAGCATTGTAATGTTAAGATTCACCTTGGGCAGAAAATGAGAGGTCAGGAATGTGAAAAGATTCCTAAGAACACACATTTAGAAAAAAGTATCTTCTATTAATAGTCTTCTGATGGAATTTTGCTTATTGATATGTAGTGCTAGAGATTATGGATTCTACATGTATATTGTCCCTTTACAATGAAATAGTCACTGGAAAAGACTAATAACATTGAGCAAAATAAACCCATGACACAATGTACTCTGTTAGAGGCTGGATATTAGTTATAGACACAACTTTGATGGTGGCCTTTTAACTTAAATGGATGGAGATGATACTTAATTAATTTCTCAGTTGCTGCTGGTCAAAACAGAAAGATGACATTGCCACCTCATGCATTCATTCTCTGTCTCTCTCTTTCTATCATTCCTATAGCAACTAACTAGGGTTAAAATGCAACATCCATTACAGCCCCTGTTTTTCAGTTACCCTTAACTTTCTCACATCCATTGTTTTGGAGTTGAAATGTCCCAAGTGTAGTATCCCCACAGAAGGGAATATTTTTAAAAAGTTTCAGTAAAAGGCATTCAATCACTTTTGAGTTTTGCTAGTGATTAGAAAAAAATCAAAACTTAATTTCTTACAGGAAATCTGACTTGTTTTATATATCTCAGTGAGATCTGAAGAGCAAGCCCAGTTTAGAGACAGTTGGGAGAGGGAGGTTAAGTGACTTCCCTGGGGGATGTGCCTCTTGCAGATTTCTACCATTTTCCCATAAAACACTTATGGCTCCTTTTCCTGTTCAAAAGGTAGGTTGCTTGAGTGGGATTTAATAGACTTTTTAGAAAATACTAAGAAAGGAGGAAGCTTCATGTTACAAACACACAATCAGCTCTATTAGTCAGGTGTAGAATTACAAAGATGTCATTTCCTGTCTAGAAACCTTTTTGCAAAGGTAACAACTGTCCCTTAGCCAGGTCTGTTTGTATATTTGCTGAAATGTACTGTGTGTATTGTTCCTATTAATGTCGGAAAAAAACAGAAAGAGAAGTAAAAAATAGTGACAATCTAAGACTATAATTAGCTGGATCAGTTATTATGGCAATTGCAACATCAGCTATGAGATTTTAGGCTTTTTCCAATTACTGTATTCTAGAAGGCCCCAATCCTCTTATGCAAGCTGAAACTCACAATTTCTTTGCGCTTCAAATCGATATTTTCAAAAAAAGAAAGTGAAATAAAAGTTGCTTGTATATACACTGCATCTGTAAAATAGATTTTCTTTTAACTCCTGGAGAACAGAAATCCTGCACATAATAAGGTATATTTAGGACCTCAGGAGCAGCTTGATGTGGATTGTATTTTAATCAAAAGATCATTTTGCATTTTAGGGGAAAACTGTGTGTGGACACCTGAAAATTATCTATTTGATCTAGCTAGCTCTGTATTTTTATGCTATACCCAGCGGTGAGGAAGAAAGGTCTTGTGGTTAAAGCACTGCAGTGTAATTCAGGAGGTCTGGGTTCAAATTTTGTCTCTGCTGCATATGTCATCAGTAACTTTGTGCAAGTCACTTAGTGTAACATTTTCAGAAGCATCTAAATTACTTAGGAGCCTAAATCCCATTTTCAAAAATGACTTGGACACTTAATCTAAAGCTTACTGAAAGTCTATGGGTTTTAGGCTGCTAACTAATTAAGGTACTTTTGAAAATGTTACTCTTAATCTCACTGTGCATCAGTTTCCTATCTGTAAAATGGGAATTCATAGGTTCCAAGACCAAAAGGAACGATTATGATCATCTTCTGACGTTTTGTATAACACCGGTCATAGAACTTCCCCAAAATAATTCCTAAAGCAGATCTTTTAAAAGAACATCCAATCTTGATTTAAAAATTATCAGTGATGGAGACTGTACCATGAACCCTGGTACATTGTTCCAATGGTTAATTACTCTCACGCTTAAAAATTTTCCAGTCTCATTTGGTCTAGCTTCGACCTCCAGCCACTGGATCATATACCTTTCTCTGCTAGAATGAAGAGCCCATTATTAAATATTTGTAGCAATTTATATGGACTGTAATCAAGGCTCTTGTTAATCTTCTTTGTTAAACTAAATACCTTGAGCTCCTTGAGTTTATCATAAAGCATGTGTAACTTTAACGCCCTTGTGGCCAAGATGGAGTCTGCTCTGCAGGCAGCTCTGGCCAAGAGAGGGCATGCGCAGGAATGCAGCAAGAAAAATCCCTTCCACCCCAGGGGCACCTGTTCCAAACCCCTCAGAGTGAACACACACACCCACAGGAAAAGTACAATGGATATAACAAGGGAAATATTTATTTACAGAGGGATGAGAGGAAAAAAACAACAAGGGGAAATATAAGGGGAGCAGTAAAACAGGGCTGCATCCAAGCCAAGGCCCCACAGGCCCAATGGTAGCACAGTCTGGAAGGGCAGACACTGAGCAATGTGTCTGCACACAGAGTTCAGGAGTCCTGAGCAAAGTTCCAGTCCAGTGGTGAGCCTTGGGTGCTCCTGATCGTCTTCGGCACCAGTGAACTTTCCCCCAACAAACCCTTCCAGTGCCCTCTTCTGCCATTCTCTGCAAAGCCACACAGAGCAACCACCTCCCCACTTAACTATCTAGCAACCTCCCTCCTTGTTCCCAATGCAGAGTCCCAAGCTTCAGTACTCACAGCCCCATGCAGTTCTGGGCAGCAGTGATACTGGGTCCAGCTCCGGCCTGTCCTTCTCGGGCAATTCCTCCCTGGCACAGTGCTCCTCCTGGGCTGTCCCTGATCGGCCCTGTCCTTCTCAGGCTTCAGGCAGGTTCTCTCTGCTGCTTCACTTTTCCAGGGCCTGCAGGCTGCCTCTCCCTCTCCTTGGAGCTCTAGGGCTGCCCCCTGGAGTTTCCCTCCTTTTTTCTTACTCTGCCCTCCCCCTTAGGAAAAAGATTTAAAGGGGCCAAGCTTTCTAAACTCCAAAGGGGTAACACATGTTTTCCAATCCTCTAAACCCTCTCCAATTTGTCAACATCCTTTGTGCATTGTGGACACCAGAACTAGACACAGTTTTCCAGCATTTATCTCACCAGTGCCAAATATAGCAGTAAAATAACTGTTGTACTGATACTCAAGATTCCCTTGTTTATGTATCTGAGGATTGCATTGGCTCTTTTAGCCACAGCATCACAATGGGAGCTCATGTTCAGCGGATTATCTGCCACAACCCTCACATCTTTTTTGGAGTCACTGCTTCCCAGGATAGAGTCCCCCATTGCGTAAGTATGGCCTACATTCTTTGTTCCTGGATGTACATATTTACATTTAGCCATATTAAAACACACAATTTGCTTGTATCCAATTTACTAAACAATCCAGATTGCTGTGAATCAGTGACTTGTCCTCTTCATTATTTACCACTTCCCCAATTCATTTGTAATCTGCAAATTTTATCAGTGATTTTGGTTTTTTCCAGGTCATTGATAAAAATGTTAAATAGCATAGGGCCAAGAACCAATCCCTGTGTGACCCCACTGGAAATATATGCGCTCAGTGATGGTTCCCCATTTATAGTCACATTTTGGGACTTATCAGTTAGCCACTTTTTAATCCGTTTAATGTGTGCCATGTTAATTTTATATCCTTCTAGGTTTTTTCATCAAAATGTCATGCGGTACCAAGTCAAACGCCTTACAGAAGTTGATTGTGCGAATACTATTGCCTTTATCAACCAAACATGTAATCACATCTAAAAAAGATATTGAATTAGTTTGATAGAATCCGTTTTCCATAAACCCATGTTGATCTGCATATTACATTACCTTCCTTTAGTTCTTTATTAATCAAGTCCCACCTCAGCTGCTCCGCTAATTTCCCTGGGATCAATGTCAAGCTGACAGGCTTACAATCACGTGGGTCATCCTGTTTTACCCATTTTGGAAATTGGCACAACATTAGCTTTCTTCCAGTCTTCTGGCCCTTCCCCAGTGCTCCAAGACTCACTGAAAATCAATATCAATGGTCCAGCAAGTTCCTCACCCAGCTCTTTTAAAACTCTTGGATGTAAGTTACCTGCTCATTTAAAAATGTCTAATTTTAGCAGCTTCTGTTTAACATCTTCCGGAGATACTAGTGGAATAATCGATCTTTTGTCTTGTTTAAGTAGACTGTAAACTCTTTGGGACAAGGATTGTCTTTTATCATAGAATCATAGAATATCAGGGTTGGAAGGGACCTCACGAGGTCATCTAGTCCAACCCCCTACTCAAAGCAGGACTTAATCCTCAACTAAATCAGCCCAGCCAGGGCTTTGTCAAGCCTGACCTTAAAAACCTCTAAGGAAGGAGATTCCACCACCTTTCTAGGTAACCCATTCCAGTGTTTCACCACCCTCCTAGTGAAAAAGTTTTTCCTAATATCCAACCTAAACCTCCCCCACTGCAACTTGAGACCATTACACCTTGTTCTGTCATCTAGTACCACTGAGAACAGTCTAGATCCATCCTCTTTGGAACTCCCTTTCAGGTAACTGAAAGCAGCTATCAAATCCCCCCTCTTTCTTCTCTTCTGCAGACTAAACAATCCCAGTTCCCTCAGCCTCTCCTCATAAGTCATGTGCTCCAGACCCCTAATCATTTTTGTTGCCCTCCGCTGGACTGTTTCCAATTTTTCCAAATCCTTCTTGTAGAGTGGGGCCCAAAACTGGACACAGTACTCCGGATGAGTCCTCACCAATGTCGAATAGAGAGGACTGATCACATCCCTCAATCTGCTGGAAATTCCCCTACTTATACAGCCCAAAATGCTGTTAGCCTTCTTGGCAACAAGGGCACACTGTCGACTCATATCCAGCTTCTCGTCCACTGTAATCCCTAGGTCCTTTTCTGCAGAACTGCTGCCTAGCCATTCGGTTCCTAGGCTGTAGCAGTGCATGGGGTTCTTCCATCCTAAGTGCAGGACTCTGCACTTGTCCTTGTTGAACCTCATCAGATTTCTTTTGGCCCATTCCTCTAATTTGTCTAGGTTACTCTGTATCCTATCCCTACCCTCCAGCATATCTACCACTCCTCCCAGTTTAGTGTCATCTGCAAACTTGCTGTGGGTGCAGTCATCGCCATCCTCCAGATCATTAATGAAGTTATTGAACAAAACCAGCCCCAGGACCGACCCGTGGGCCATTCCGCTTGATACTGGCTGCCAACTAGACATGGAGCCATTGATCACTACCCGTTGAGCCTGACGATCTAGCCAGCTTTCTATCCACCTTATAGTCCATTCATCCAGCCCATACTTCTTTAACTTGCCAGCAAGAATACTGTGGGAGACCGTATCAAAAGCTTTGCTAAAGTCAAGGAATAACACATCCACTGCTTTCCTCTCATCCACAGAGCCAGTTATCTCATCATAGAAGGCAATTAGGTTAGTCAGGCATGACTTGCCCTGGGTGAAACCATGCTGACTGTTCCTGATCACTTTCCTCTCCTCTAAGTGCTTCAGAATTGATTCCTTGAGGACCTGCTCCATGATTTTTCCAGGGACTGAGGTGAGGCTGACTAGCCTGTAATTCCCCGGATCATCCTCCTTCCCTTTTTTAAAGATGGGCACTACATTAGCCTTTTTCCATCATCCGGGACCTCCCCCAATCGACATGAGTTTTCAAAGATAATGGCCAATGACTCCGCAATCATATCCGCCAACTCCTTTAGGACCCTCGGATGCAGCGCATCTGGCCCCATGGACTTGTGTTCATCCAGCTTTTCTAAATAGTACTGAACCACTTCTTTCTCCACAGAGGGCTGGTCACCTCCTCCCCATACTGTGCTGTCCAGTGCAGTAGTCTGGGAGCTGACCTTGTTCATGAAGACAGAGGCAAAAAAAAGCATTGAGTAGATTAGCTTTTTTCACATCCTCTGTCACTAGGTTGCCTCCCTCATTCAGTAAGGGGCCTACACTTTCCTTGACCACCTTCTTGTTGCTAACATACCTGAAGAAACCCGTCTTGTTACTCTTAAAATCTCTTGCTAGCTGCAACCCCAAGTGTGATTTGGCCTTCCTGATTTCACTCCTGCACGCTTGAGCAATATTTTTATACTCCTCCCTGGTCATTTGTCCAATTTTCCACTTCTTGTAAGCTTTTTTTTTTTGCGTTTAAGATCAGCAAGGATTTCACTGTTGAGCCATGCTGGTCACCTGCCATATTTACTATTCTTTCTACACATTGGGATGGTTTGTTCCTGCAACCTCAATAAGGATTCTTTAAAATACAGCCAGCTCTCCTGGACTCTTTTCCCCCTCATGTTATTCTCCCAGGGGATCCTGCCCATCAGTTCCCAGAGGGAGTCAAAGTCTGCTTTTCTGAAGTACAGGGTCCATATTCTGCTGCTCTCCTTTTTTCCTTGTGTCAGGATCCTGAACTCGACCACCTCATGGTCACTGTCTCCCAGGTTCCTATCTAGTTTTGCTTCCCCTACTAATTCTTCCCTGTTTGTGAGCAGCAGGTCAAGAAGAGCTCTGCCCCTAGTTGGTTCCTCTAGCACTTGCACCAGGAAATTGTCCCCTACACTTTCCAAAAACTTCCTGGATTGTTTGTGCACCGCTGTATTGCTCTCCGAGCAGATATCAGGGTGATTGAAGCCTCCCATGAGAACCAGGGCCTGTGATCTAGTAACTTCTGTTAGTTGCCAGAAGAAAGCCTCATCCACCTCATCCCCCTGGTCTGGTGGTCTGTAGCAGACTCCAACCACGACATCACCCTTGTTGCTCACACTTCTAAACTTAATCCAGGGACTCTCAGGTTTTTCTGCAGTTCCATACTGGAGCTCTGAGCAGTCATACTGCTCTCTTACATACAATGCAACTCCCCCACCTTTTCTGCCCTGCCTGTCCTTCCTGAACAGTTTATATCCATCCATGACAGTACTCCAGTCATGTGAGTTATACCACCAAGTCTCTGTTATTCCAATCACATCATAATTCCTTGACTGTGCCAGGACTTCCAGTTCTCCCTGCTTGTTTCCCAGGCTTCTTGCATTTGTGTATAGGCACTTAAGATAACTCACTGAGCATCCTGCTTTCTCAGTATGAGGCAGGAGTCCTCCCCTCTTGCGCTTTCCTGCTCGTGCTTCCTCCCGGTATCCCTCTTCCCCACTTACCTCAGGGCTTTGGTCTCCTTTCCCCAGTGAACCTAGTTTAAAGCCCTCCTTACTAGATTAGCCAGCCTGCTTGTGAAGATGCTCTTCCCTCTCTTCGTTAAGTGGAGCCCATCGCTGCCTAGCACTCCTTCTTGGAACACCATCCCATGGTCAAAGAATCCAAAGCCTTCTCTCCGACACCACCTGCGTAGCCATTCATTGATTTCCACGATTCGACGGTCTCTGCCCGGGCCTTTTCCTTCCACAGGGAGGATGGATGAGAACACCACTTGTGTCTCAAACTCCTTTATCCTTCTTCTCAGAGCCACGTAGTCTGCAGTGATCCACTCAGGGTTATTATTGGCAGTATCATTGGTGCCCACGTGGAGAAGCAGGAAGGGGTAGCGATATGAGGGCTTGATGCGTCTCAGCAGTCTCTCCATCACATCATGAATCCTAGCTCCTGGCAAGCAGCACACTTCTCAGTTTTCCTGGTTGAGGCGGCAGATAGATGACTCAGTCCTCCCGAGGAGGGAGTCCCTGACCACCACCACCCACCGCCTCATCTTGGGAGCGGTGGTCGTGGAACCCCCATCCCGAGGACAGTGCATCTCATGCCTTCCAATTAGTGGAGTCTCCTTCTGCTCCCTTCCCTCAGATGTATCATCTAGTCCACTCTCCGCATTAGTACCTGTGGAGAGAACATGAAAATGATTGCTCACCTGTATCTGCATTGCTGGTACATGGACGCTCCTCTTTCTTCTTCTGGAGGTCACATGCTGCCAATTTTCTTCACCATCCTTCTGTCCCTGCTGCGCAGCCTGCTCTGATTTTTCAGAATGTTGTGCCCATAGAAGCATATCCTGATATCTGTCCAGGAAATCTTAATTTTCTCTTATGCAATGCAGGGTTGATACTTGTTTGTACTATAGTTGTGCAAACAGTTTATACTAAAGTTATGCAAACAACCAATTTTTTGATTCAGTGGTCAAATAAATAATTACGGTGGGGAGGAGGGGTATTGTTTCAGGTCAACCCCAAACCCCTCAGTTCCAGCTCTGGGACAATTCCCTTGGTGCAGGCACTCTGGAAGACCATTGTAAGGCCACTTTGCAAGTCCCACTGTAGGGGTATGCTGGAGGTGGGCTGGGGGAGGGATGGGCATGTTGGGACAGAGCATGCAGTGCTGCAGATATTCTGGGACAAAAGGCTGCTGTAACTTACACATGCCCTCAAGGCTGTCTAAATTACACTGGGGGCCTCTCTGGCCAGGATCAGCAGGGTGCTATGGTGGTTTAAAGTCATGTGAGCTTATCCTCCCACTGGACAGCAAGTTTTGTGCTGAGCCTTTTTGAGTTGCAGCACAGAACCACATCTCAGGACTTCAATGTGTTTTGACAAAGTGGAGAGGCATCACCTAGTTTCTGGGGAGCAATAACCTCAGTTTAGTTTCCCATTCCCAATTGTCTGGGGAAATCTCATGAATTGATTGTTTGGAGACAAAAGACCTGATTTGTTGTTGTCCTTTTCAGCTATGTAAAGAGATTGTAAAATGCTACCAAATCAGAAGGGCATTATACGTATTTATGATTTGTGTTACCATAGCACGTAGGAGCCCTAGTCATTGACCAGGACCCCATTGTACTAGGAATTGTACCAATACAGGGAAAAGTAGACAGGTCCTGCCCTAAAAGAGCTTGCACTGTAAGTATAAGATGAGACAAGAGGTGGCGTCAGACACATGAGGGTACAAAGAAACAATCAATCAATATTGGTTATCATGATAGGCAGTGGTCTCTGCCCAGCAGCAGCCTAGCTGTTGTCAAGTTGGTTAGGAATCATGGCAAGGGAGAGTTTTAAGAAGGGATTTGAAGGAGGATAATGAGTGGCTTTGTGGATGTTCCCAGGGAGCTCCTCCCGAGCATGAGGGTCGGCAGGAGAGAAGGCACAGAGGTGTTTGTTTGAAAATTTAATGAGTGGGAGATGGAGGCTGGCATCATGGGCCAATCAGAGACAGGAGTCAACATCTCTATAATGAATGAGAGATGATAGGTGGGATAGAGATAGTCCAGGAAGGTCCTTGAAAGAAAAGACAAGTAGCTTATGTTTGATGCAATAGAGAAGGGAGAGTCAATGGAGGGATGCAAAGAGAGGGGTGATGTGGCCAAAACAGTGGAGAAAGAAATGATCTTTCCAGCAGCATTCAGGAGGGTTATGAGTGGGGCAAGATTGCATTTGTCATAATGTAATGGAGTGTGTGCCCCACACAGGCCCTGAAGGGGTTAATTTGGGCTTGAGGGGCCAATGAGGGTATTTGGATGCACCTGGAGGGAGAGCCAGGCTGGAATGAACAAGAAATCCAGGTGGGCCGGAGTTGGCTGGATTATAAAGCCAGGAAGTTTGTAGCAGAAGGGGGCTGCAGGCAGAGAGTCTGTAGTCACTCTTTGGGAAATGAAAGCCCACCTAGCTTAACTACATCTCTCAGGAGCGTGAATTTTTCAGTGCCTCTAGAGTCAAAGGACTAGTTTGAACCATAAGCTCGGGAGAGATCTGTTACTCTTCTTCCAGCATATGTGATTGACTTCTGATTCTAAACTTTGGGCCAGATCCCCAGCTGGTGTAAATTATTCATTTGTATTGCAGATGCACCAAGGGGCCCTGTGATGCTAGGCATGGTACACACATACTACAGTGCAACTCCACTAAAGTCAGTTGAGGTACAGTGATTTACACCAGTTGAGGATCTGGCCTGTTAGCCCTTGAGAAACAGCCATTGCTAGCTGTGCCTATATTTTGTGTCCGCTGAGCCATCCAATGCTTCTCTTACACTGTGCAGAAATTCTTTTAAAATCGAAACTTCACCTGGAGCAGTTTGGGTTCAGGCACCATGTTGTGCAATTTCACATTTTGTTCTGTATACAAAGCAACCCAAAACTCTTTAGAGGTTGGTAGAATATAAAGTGACTCTCAAAGAGAGTGGAAGTGACGTGCAAAGACTGAACAGCGTCTAAAAGAAAATACAGCAGGCATTTTGAAAGGGATGTGGATAATAATAGGGATTCTTGCTGACTGCTTGCTCTGAGGAGGTGGGGAAATGGGAAGAAACTAGTGTTAATCATAAGCTAATGAGAAGCTCTCAGGAAAGGCTTTCTTTATGGATGAGCTTGAGCTGCCAAGTTTGGCTCTGAATTACCCCATGGGCAGCTGCAACCTGGGGCGTAATTCATTTCGGAGGGTAGGCAAGGTTTGCATGAGCATCCTCCCTCCAGGGCTTGTGGGGAGGGCAGCGGAGTGGAGACCTCAAGCAGCTTGTTGCTATTGCAATTGTCTTCTGGGAGGTGGTGTGGTCCAGTGGCCAGAGCACTGGTCTGGAATCTAGGAGATCTGGGTTTTATTCTTGTCTCTGTCACTGGCTTGCTGAGTGACCTAGGATGAGTCACTTACACTTCCCTGTGCCTCTGTTTCCCCATCTGTAAAATGGGGATAATGATACTGGCCTCCATTTAAAGTGCTTTGAGATCTATAGAAGGGAAGCGCCAGCTAAGAGTTATGTATTATTGTGGTGGACAGACTTTCCCTTTCTGGGAACCCGGCACCCTGTGGAATCCAGTATAACCCAGGGCTGAAGGGCTAAGGGTATTGCTTGGTGTGAGTGCTTGGCGGTAGTGCTGCTGTTGAGTGCTGTCATGTAATCACAGAGCCCTGAATTCATGTCTTGGCAGCAAATGGAAGGCAGAATTTATTTACCTTGTTAAAAAAGCATTAATGCATAATACTGTGTAATGGTCTCTAAATTGGGCCAGACTGTTACTTTTTAATCCACCACCCACGCTGGAGAGAAGTAGACAAGGGCTGCACTGCAAAGGATCAGCCACAATTCCTTCTGGGTCTCCCAGGGAGTGAGCCCCTCCAACAGCTGTCCCACACCCCAGCTTCCTGTCAGGGGTGCAGTGCAACCTTCCCTCAGCATGATCAGCTCCACAATATGGTGCAAACAGAGGCCATAGCCCCATCCCCAGTCTACATCTCTCTGCTCCTTTTCTAGTATCTAGCCTGCACACCCCAACAGGATCATGCCTGGTACCCATTAGAGGAGAGGAGGAAGGAGAAGCTTCTTGTGCTGTCTTCCACACTCAGTTACTCTCTTACGCCTGTATATGAATTAGGATTTTATAATGACTTGTATATTTAAAAAGGGCCATATTCTGCCCTCAGCAGCATTCATAGTTTCCATTGACTTCTGTGGGTGTTGCATACGCATGTCAGAGCCAAATTCTGCCTTCAATATGAGCTTTTCCAGTCACCTTAATAGCTATTTCGCCTCCTCAGATTGTATCATGATATAAATTGCAGGGAAGGAGACAGCCAGACCTTATGCTGTTGCTGCCATAAAGCTGTCTTAAAGATGAATTATTGAAATTGACAAGAAGTCTGGCCAAGACTGAGTCATCCTAGCTGAGAACGTTTTCTTAAATCAGGAAACATGTTTCAAGTTTAATTTAGACCAGGGCAGTATGGACAATCAGTTTCCCACAATCTGTAACAAACTAGACAGTAGTAGTAGTAGTAGAGCTGGTACAGCGTCTGAGTATTGGGTGCCACTGGTTTTTTTGGATGTTGAAATTGGGACAGATTGTCAGTGGGGCTGAGTAACCTGCAATTCTAGTTAAGACCAATGTAAACTATGGGTATTCATTTTTCCTCCAGGGCAGATTGGCAGAGACCCTGGGGTTTTTTCGCCTTCCTCTGCAGCATGGGGCACGGGTCACTTGCTGGAGGATTCTCTGCACCTTCAACAGTTCAGACATAGGTCAGGGGTGTGTTACAGGAGTGGGTGGGTGAGATTCTATGGCCTACATTGTGCAGGAGGTCAGACTAGAATATCATAATGGTCCCTTCTGACCTTAAAATCTATGAGTCTATTCAGTATACCCGATAATTAGGATCTACGTGTTTCAAGCAGGGTACACAAATTTTTCAGGCAACTAGTGTTTTAGCCTGAAAGCATTTCCTTTTTCGCTGTGTTTGTGCCAATTTTGTGTTCCCTTTCTCTAGACATTTGCAGAAACTCAGGAAAGGCAAATTTTTAAACAGAAACCTGACTATGAAAGTTATGCTCATCTATTCAGGGAACAGAAACAATACTCAGTGACTTATGTAGCTAATCACAGCTAAGCAACACAGCATTTTTTTTTATTTTGAATAGCCAGTAATAGACTAAACAGAAAATCATGAATAATGTTTATGGAATATTTTAAGTTAACAAAGATTTCAAGGGAAATTAACCTAAAAATATCCATGATAATTTATTTGCTCTTCATAAATTACTGGAGTAAGTAAACAGAACAGGAGCCATGTAGACATAAAAAATTTGAAACTAGTACGTTATACCAAAACACATACTGATCCCTAAATTACTTACTGTAAATAACCCTTGGAGAGAATAAATTCTTTCCCACTCTTTCTATACTTATAAAGATTGGAGCGTGTCAAGTAGAGCTATGTGAATCATATTTGTAATGAATAATTTATTTGAATTTCAACTCATTTCCTGCTTGTGGAATGTCCACAAATAGATTGCAACCTTCTCATAACAATTTCTTATTCAAAATTGTTCAAAGTAGCTTTTAGCTATGTTTGTTCTCCCTGTGTCTTACTATTAGATTCTTGGCGTGAAAACTCGGCTCTGTGACATCAATGGCAAAACTTCCATTGATTTCAATTCGGCCACAATTTCACCTTTGACAGAATCAAAATTCTAGTTCAGTTGCTTGGTTTCGGCTAGTTGCATGATGCTTCTTTTACTCCTTGGCTTCCAAATTATTGCATATTCTGGGATCTGGAGTGGTATACTACCAAGCATCCTGAATTACATTTCAGATCTTTCCAGCACAGATCCCTGTCGGGGGTTGGCTATGCGTTCCAGGCTGGCAGTACTGCCTAATGGTGATACTCCATGGTACGCCTAGTAGCGGCAGTCAAAAGGCTGCATTACCTAGCAGCTATAGCTCAGGGGAAATGTCACCCACTGGCGAGAGTCCAAAGGCTGCTTTGCCTAGCATCTACACTTCAGGGAAGTGGTGGTGGGGTAGGGTAGGGGAACCCAGGCCCACCCTACTTCACTGGTTTTGACCCAGGGCCCTTTGAAATAGTAGCTCTTGTACAGGACCTAGGGTCTGATACACCTGAGCATGCTACCTGGGTCACTTCCTACCCTTATTCCAGTCCTATGTTCCCCTCTGATCTGTCTCCGGAGTCTCTTCCACTGGCAACAGCAAGTTGTCACCTTCAGCTCACGTAGTCAAAGGGCTTCCAGTGGCTTGGCTATGAGGCTCAGTCCTGGTGGCTTGGAGTCTTGGTAGCTTCCTGGCAGGAGGCTGCTGCACCCAACTGCCCTCCTCCTCGGTCAGCCCAGGCTGAGGTGAGCTGCTCCCTTTTGAGTGCTCTCACCACTGGAAGCATGCCCAGCAGAGGCGAGGAGGGTGTGGCTTCCTACATCCAGAGTAGTTCCTTAACCCTCACCTCTCCGGTACAGGGTTGATACTCTCCATCACAACCCCATAAAGGGAAGTGTTACGTTACAACTCCTACAATCAAATTCTTGGTGCAAATCCTTCTGGAAAGCCACTGTAACATTCACCATCTGTTTATATGCACACAAGTCTGTTTTAAAATGAGTTTCCAGGGAGCGTGCTTGTGAATAAAACTCCATTGTATGGATGTTGGTGGAATGTGAATGTGAAAATGGTGTGAACATAGCTGTAGTGAACTTGTATTTTACTTTAAATGAATGTTTACAGCAACTATTCTGCTTTATTTGCCCACCTTTAGTGTCATGTATTCTGATGGTACTTGCAGTTACTATTGTTTTCATATTCTCTCTCAATGAGGCCTTGATCTGGTAAGATGCTGAGTACCCTAGCCTCAATCAGTAAAGCACTTAAGTACATGCTTAACCTCTGTACATGTGTAGTCCTAGTGAAATTCCATTTAATCTCACATCAGGACAAAACACTGATTTTTGAATTTTTTGTGAAATGAAATATTTCAAAAATATTCGTTTTTGATCTTACTGATAACGTCAAACTGTTTTATTTTACTCATTTTGATGTTTATAATATACATAATAGAAACTCAAAACAATAAAGAGAAAACAAAGCAGTTCAACCTTATTGAAATAAATCATTTCAGCCTTATTGAAATGTTTCAGTAAGGTTGAAACAAAATATTTTGACATTTCAACGAATTCAAATCAGCTATTTTTTTTCCAGTGGAAAATGTTCCATCAGAAAATTTGTCAGCCAGCTCTCATATTTTTATATTTTTGTATTCTTAAGATGGAGGGATAATTGTTGCATCTATTTTCTTTATATTATTAGACCCCGATCCAATAAAGATTTTGAAATAATAATACATACATTATACACACACACCATGTGTGTATAAGTGTACATAGTGTATGGTCAGAAGTTATATGAGAAACTTTAACATAAAAAACAGCTGGACAATTTTAATATTTTTTAAAAATATGGATCTCCTAAAAATTAGGCCTTCAGCATTAGATTCCACTACTTTATTAAAATGAAAAGAAAAGGAAGAAGCTATTTGGAATGGAAGGCAACAGAGATGAAAAACTGGAGAAATTACATAAACCTTTACCCATTGTGCAAACAGCAATAGAACAGTCAGATAATTAAGATGCATATGCCACATGACAGTAAACAGCCTTTTGTGAACTGTTAATTAAGTTTTAATCAGTCACATATTTTATTCTTGCTGAATTAGAAGATTAGTGTTAATTTCTGGCTGTGTTCCCCTATTCCCTGTTGAAGGAAATCAATGTATCTGAACGAATTTAGTGAGCATAGGCTGGCATGGAAATAAAAACAGGCTAGGGAGACATTATCTTGACATTTTGGGTAATGCTGTGAGTTCAGTGCAAGTGGGGTGACTGAAGTCCCTGTTTTTTTTCTTTTGGAGAATTTAAAATACAATATCCAAAGGTATCTAAATATGTCACATGTTAAAATGGCACCATGGTTGTTAATGCCAAAAAGAATGAATGCAAAACTCTCTCTTGAACTTCTTTTATTAAAAAGCAAATTGTTGTGTATGCTAGGATCTGGACTGGCATATTGCTAAGCAGCCTGAATTACATTTGAGATCTTTCCAGCACAGACCCTAAAAAGGAAAGTGGTACGTCAAAGCTGTTGCAGACTAGTTTTGCCCATGCAGAGCATTATTATCAATTAGGGCCAATCAGGCAAAGCTTCATTGTTTAGTTTCGTGGGTTTCACTGCAGAAAATCCAAACCCACATGGAAAATGTACAGCTAAAAACAAGTCTCCCTTCCCTCTTCTCTCCCCCTTATTTTGCTTTTTCTCGCTAGTTGTTGTATAGTTGTGCTTTTGTTGGTATATGGCCATTCTTGCAGAAGTATCACACCATTTCTGCTACACTCAGTGTCACTTTGTTAAACAACCCCCATGTCTGTCACACCAAAGCAAAGAGATTTAAAAAAAATCAGCAAGGGCATTGGTCCAAAACCAACTGAAGTCAATCCATTGACTTCCACTGGACACTGAATCAGGCCCACGATCTGTATAATCTTGATGGCCCCCATGCAGCAAGGCAGTAAGAATTCCACTAAAATCAGTGGGACTACTCACTTGCTTCAAGTTCGATATTTCCCTATCTTGCTGAGTTGGGGCCTGTATTACTCTTAGCTTTGGCCACACTCTTGGGTGTCCTCTCTTTTTGTAAAGTAGGGTGCTCTTTTTTCCTACATTGAACGAGGAAAAAAAAATGGGGGAGGTAAACTGAAGCAAGGTAACTTTCAGAGGAAAGTTTTACAAAGAGAGCAATGCAGGGTGAAAGCCAAATAATTGCAATGCCATTACGTTAGAGTGAAATTGAATAAGAAAAAAATCTTCCACTTTTCTTTTCTGACTCCTACCTTCTTTCTTAAGGTAAAAATCTTTTGAATAATTAGTCGTGCCAGTTTAAACCTACCTTTTGAATTATGAGTAACTCTATCTTTAAGGTGTTTCAGTAGGTGATAAAATAAGAATCCCTCAATATTTTATTCCCACTAATAAATAATAACTAACTAGCTGTTAAATGCAGTTTTCATCTGCAGAGCTCAAAGCATTTTACAAAGGAACATAAGTATTAGTCTTTGCAGATGGGGAAACTGAGGCACGGAGTAGTGAAGTCACATAGAAGGTCCAGTCATAGTACTTTCTATCTACTTCCAAAGCCTTTGGGTGCCATCAATTGTGGATTTTCAGATAAAAGTATAGTAGTATTGCCATGCTTTACACACATGGTTGAAACCCCACAATTGTCTAATTTTAACTACTTGCATAAAAAGTAGAATCCTAAAATATGGGTAGCATTCTGATATTTAGGTCAATCCACAGGACAGCAATCAAGAGTTGTGTATTTAGAAGAGTTCAGTCCTTGACTCCATGTCTGTACATACTGTGGTCTTGAAAACCAGTTCTTAGTCTCAGTCTGGTCCTGCGAGGTTCAGAGCTCCTGCAAATAACCCACTAAGCAGTGAACTGTTTCAGCATTATGAAAATGCACAGACTGTGTATACAACTTTCCATGGCCTAGATTTTTTTGTTGCATATATTTATTGACTACAGAATAACGACTCATGAGGATTTGTGCTTTGAGAGAGAGAATTTTTCCCCACAATGTGCCAGAGACACCAGCTGGGGTCAGGAAGAAATTTCCCTTCCTGGTATAGTATTGCATAATTAGTGTCTTATAAAAGTCTAACTCCTTCCACTTAAGCATCTAATATTGGCCACAAAAGATATTGGACTAATGGACTGCTGCTCTGTTCCTTTATGACAATTCATACCTTTGATAATGTGCACAAAAAATGAATGTTAGGCTTAAGATCTCTTAGATGTCAGTATACCATGCACATTTTAGACATTGGAAAAGCAGAATATATACCCCTCAAGCCACATAGAAAAGGAAAGGCTGAGGCAGCCTTATTGTTTATGGGTTCTACAATGAAATCAAATCTGATCTAATTTTAGAAATAGGCTTGTGCATTATAGCCTTGATCCAAAGCCTATTAAAATCAATGGAAAAATCCCATTGACTTCACTGGGCTTTGGATCAGGCCCTAGGAATGCAGAACTTAGAAACCATATAGGGTTAGGGAGAACCTTGTACTGGCTCAGGGGTATTACTAGTCAAGGATTTTTATTACACAACAAATATTTTTGAATGGTAGAGCTCATAAAGCACTCTGATTCCACCTCCTCCCATCCCCATGAGTCCCATTACAATATCTTTCCCCATGTTTTTCCACTCAGTAAGATATAAGGAACATCACTCATGAAGAGAAGCCCACAATGCTATTATTAAAATACCCTAGATGGGTAAAGTGATTGTGGTAAATATAATAAGATGCTCAGGGCTGGGATGGGAGATATAAATGGCCTGGCTGATACCTCCTAAGAAGTCCACCAAGTTCTGAGTAATGTGAATACGGGACAAAGTTCATGCAGAAGGATTTAGGGATATCCTGCCCTGGGAATTTTCTTTCCAGTTCATGATCTGTCTAGTTTAATCTATCTAGGCTTTTATACTGAAGCATTTTGCAGAAGTATTATATAATCAAGTATCAGAGGGGTAACCGTGTTAGTCTGAATCTGTAAAAAGCAACAGAGGGTCCTGTGGCACCTTTAAGACTAACAGAAGTATTGGAGCATAAGCTTTCGTGGGTGAATGCCCACTTCATCAGACGCAAGTAATGGAAATTTCCAGAGGCAGGTATAAATCAGTATGGAGATAACGAGGTTAGTTCAATCAGGGAGGGTGAGGTGCTCTGCTAGCAGTTGAGGTGTGAACACCAAGGGAGGAGAAACTGCTTCTGTAGTTGGATAGCCATTCACAGTCTTTGTTTAATCCTGATCTGATGGTGTCAAATTTGCAAATGAACTGGAGCTCAGCATCTGCTGTTGTGTGGCCAGGGAGGTTGAAGTGTTCTCCTACAGGTTTTTGTATATTGCCATTTCTGATATCTGACTTGTGTCCATTTATCCTCTTGCATAGTGACTGTCCAGTTTGGCCAATGTACATAGCAGAGGGGCATTGCTGGCACATGATGGCATATATAACATTGGTGGACGTGCAGGTGAATGAGCCGGTGATGTTGTAGCTGCTCTGGTTAGGTCCTGTGATGGTGTTGCTGGTATAGATATGTGGGCAGAATTGGCATCGAGGTTTGTTGCATGGGTTGGTTCCTGAGTTAGAGTTGTTATGGTGCGGTGCGTGGTTGCTGGTGAGAATATGCTTAAGGTTGGCGGGTTGTCTGTGGGTAAGGACTGGCCTGCCTCCCAAGGTCTGTGAAAGTGAGGGATCATTGTCCAGGATGGGTTGTAGATCACTGATGATGCGTTGGAGAGGTTTAAGCTGAGGACTGTAGGTGATGGCCAGTGGAGTTCTGTTGGTTTCTTTTTTGGGCCTGTCTTGTAGCAGGAGGTTTCTGGGTACACGTCTGGCTCTGTTGATTTGTTTCTTTATTTCCTTGTGTGGGTATCGTAGTTTTAAGAATGCTTGATGAAGATCTTGTAGGTGTTGGTCTCTGTCTGAGGAGTTGGAGCAGATGCGGTTGTACCTCAGCGCTTGGCTGTAGACGATGGGTCGTGTGGTGTGTCCGGGGTGGAAGCTGGAGGCATGAAGGTAGGCATAGCGGTCGGTGGGTTTTCGGTATAGGGTGGTGGTAATGTGGTCGTAGCTTATTTGTACTGTGGTGTCTAGGCTCTCTCCTCCTCTTCCACATAGCAGGGAAGATGCAACAAAGTGTGGCAAATTGTATTGTGGAATATACATAGTCTGGATGTGTGTGTGTCACTATTAAATAAGTAGTATGCATTTTATTCTGGTGGGGAAACTTTGTCAATGAGGTAAGAGTTGCATTTGGACCTGAGAGAAGTGAATTCTCTTGCCCCAAACCAGTCCTTTCAACCCAGTATTGCCAACCCCAAACATTAAAAAATCTTGGGGGACATCTTAAAAACCATGACAGCTGCATAGTGAGGGCACAGGAAAGGAAAATTCAGTAGCAAATATCTTGTCTTCCGCTCATCTTGAGTCCTGGCTAAAGATCGTTCAACAGCAGATCCACCAGTCCTGTTGATGTGGAGGAACTTCAGCAACAGACCCTCTTCTTCTCTGGCCTTGTCTACATGAAGACATTGTGCATGGCAAACAAGGTGTGAATCTACAATGCCCTTGCTTGCTGCATGCTAAAAGTTCTGTAACATGCTGTGACATACTGCTAACTGCTCTCTAGGGCATTGACCAGTGACATACCTCTTCCCCCTGTCATTCTGTGGCTCCTTCTAGATCCTGCAATAAGCTCCAGTGACTATGGAGTGGGGATACAGCACAGAGAGCAGCGAAGGGAGAGGTGGAGGAGAAGATATTGCTCTCAGAAGGCATGAGAATGACCCTGAAAGTTCAAAGGGCAAAACTGCAGGGAAATCCGTTGTCCCTATGCACTCTTCACTACAGATGAGCTAAATTTAGTGCATGTATGGGGTAGGGGGGAGAGAGTGAGACTTTGAAAGCATTCACTTCCCCGCCCCATGTGCATGTTGAAGTGATTTTTGAAGCCAAGTTGGGCAGAGGAAGAAGATTCCTTGGATTCCATGGTAATGATGTCATTTTACAAGCACTAGCTGGCTCATCTAGTTGTCAGGGAGATTAGAAAACCAGAAATCACCTAGATTATGTATTATACTTTTATGGGAGGAGAGAGAGAAGAAATGGCTGCAATACACTGTGCAAAGTACTGTAGTATTGACCCTTTGGACCCGAGTCATTAGTCAATGTTCAAGGCCCAGCAGATCTTCCAGCTGGAAGTAGAAATTGGTGATAGGTATTCCTTTGATGTAGTTTTCTTTATTTACAAATAGTTTACAAAGTTTTGAGTCTCTAAATGCAGAAGGAACCAGTAACAAGGTGCAGTTTCTTCACTTATCCCCCCCATCCCCCAAGTCTCTTTGGCCAAAAGAGAGACAAAAGCTCTCACTCTCTCTAGTTTTTTCCAGGATCACAATGTGCTCATAGGCTTCTGCATGGGTGGTGGGTATAAGAAGCCAGGGGAGGCTAAGCCTCCCCAAACAGGATGTGGTGCTCCTCCCTCAGGAGGGGCGCTGGCCTGCCACATTTGGAGCGCCACCAGCGAAAGGGCATCCGGGCTCTAGGCCTGCCCACGCTCCACTCCAAGGCCCCTCTCCTGCTTGTCCTCTTCCCCTGTGGCCCTACCCGCGCTGCTCTTCTTCCCTCCCCTGCTCTGCCTCTTCCTCCCTGAGGTCCAGCCCTCACTCCACCTCTTTCCCTAAGAACCTCCCACCTGCCATTCGGGGTGGAGATGGAGAGGCATGAGGGGTGAGTAGGGGGCAACGGGAAGGGAGCAGAGAGGCAGGCGGAGGGGCCTTGGGGGAGGGGCCCAGGCCTTAGGCGGGAGTGGGGATGGAACACGGGTGGGGCCTCAAGGGGAGAAGGCTGAGCGGCAGTGGGCCTTGGGGTAGAGCAGGGGTGTGTGGCCAAAGTCCAGGTGCCGGTGCCTCCCTCCCTTCTAGGGAGGTTCCGATGCCCAGACGCAGCCTCCCCAAATGAGGGAGTCATGCACTGCTCATGGGCTTCTACCTGGCTTTTCTTGCCTCTTTTTCCTCTGCTCGCACTCTCTACTCTTGTCTGTGATCTCAGTACCTGTGGGTTCTGTTACACTCCCACACACACCTACCCAAAGCAATCCTCATCCCAAAAGCTCCTGGGTGGGTTCACACACCTTTTGTCCTAGATGGGTTATGTTTACAGTTTATGTTTACAGTTTATGTTAACTGAAGCATGAATTCACAGTTATCAATCTCAATGGGGGTTTAACCTCACCCATAACAAAGTTTCACCCAGCTCATACCAATAGCAATCAAAAATATTTGTTTGTGCATTTGTGCAAAGGGGATTATTTTTAAAATCTGGTTCTAACAATCCAGTCTGTAGATAATTGCTGTTATATCCATTAACTTAGTTTAAATCTTTATCAAATGATCTTTAAAAAAAAAAACATCCTATATGGTATTACACACTTCATTTCCTCCTTATGCCATTAAAAGTGCTTTAAGCTCCTATTGTGGGTCTAAAATGGTATAATTGTTCTAATCCTCCCGAAGTACTCTCAAATCTCTTTCATCCTATTAAAGTAGTTAAATTGTCCTTGTTCAAGAGTAAGAGCAATTCAAAATAGTCTTGAAATAATACATAGCACTTTTTATCTGTATAAAGGGCTTTCAGACATGATTTCCTCTTACAATGCCTGCTCTGCAGAGAGTAAGTCTTGCAGAAAGCTCGGAATTTTGCAGAATTCTATTGTATATTTCAATTTGTTTCCAAAATATTTTTTTAAAAGTCTAGATTCTGATGCTCCTATTCTTGCTGTCTAGTGCCATATTCCATAAATAGTCATGGAACAAGGTTCTACCTTATAACAGGGTATCAGATTCTGGCCCACGTGGATTGTTTTCCTTTCACTTTATCAATATGTTTTTTCATTTGCTGCTAAATTCTGCTGCTTTTGTGTGTACTGTCTCTGAATTGCTTTCATTCTTAGAAACTCTCACCTCTTCACTGATCCATTGCGACGTCCGTTGTAAATTGCTTTGCTTTTAGGCCTTGCTACTGAAAAGAATGAATCCCACCTTTCAGATGTGCTGCTGCTTTCCTAACCTGTTCGTGCTTCTTCCATGTTACTTTAAACCTAAGCTCTACAGCGAGATTGCTAATCATGTTATTTGGTTTGAGCTGCATAATGATAGCTCTGCGCGCTTACTGTAGCAATTTAGATCAGAGGCACTTGAAACACTTTACAAACAGGCCATAAACTGTAATCCTTAGTTAAGCAGAACACCCATAGAACTATATGAGAGCTTTGACAAAGGTGTGCAAGCTTTAGACAGTTACCATCACGACACCCCCATGAAGTAGGTAAGTACTGCCATTCCCATCTTACAAATAGGAGAAACCAAGGCATTTTCTCAGTCACCCAGTGTGTCAGAGACAAGGACTGGGAACAGAATAAAGAGTTCTGATTCTCTGTACCTCCCACTGCACCAGACCACCCCCTCTTTTCTGCTGCTGGTACTTTATTCTGCAAAACTGCCTCATTCAAACTACTCATAGAGCAAACTTCTACTCATCACAAGTAAGCGTTGCAGAGTCTGGCCCTATAGTGGGTAAGACTGCTCCATCAGAGATATGCCACAAAGTGTCAGTCCCAATTATTTGTCACATAAAGCCACAGATATTACGTTTCTGAAGGTTTGTCCTATATTGCCATTACCTGATGATTCATCCGGCTATTGCTCCATATATTCAAAAAGAGGCAGAGCATAGGTAGAGGGTGCTGTTGATTGGCTCGTCAATGATATCAGCCATGATCTTGTGTTGGTGAACTATATGGGACATAGGCACCAACTCCATGGGTGCGCCGCAGCTGGAGCACCCATGGGGGAAAAAAATGGGTGCTCAGCACCCATCAGCAAACCCTCCCCCCCCGATCAGCTGTTTGGCGGCAGGGGTGGAGTGTGCTTGGTGGTGGGAAGGGACGGAGTGAGGGTGTTGCCTTGAGGGAAGGGGCAGAGTGGTGGTGGGGCCTTGGGGCAGAACAGGGGAGGAACACCCACCTGGAAAGAAGAAGGTGGTGCCTGTGATACAAGCATCAATTCTTTGTTTTTTGACATTTTCTATCATATTCCTGTTGACGGTTCACTTTTCCTTGTGACATTGCTAGTGCATCTCCTGCCCCCAGGAGATTTTCTTTAACTTCATCATAGTTTTTCCTTTGCTGTGCTGCTATTGTCACTATTGTTTATGTGCTTATGGGAGGTGCTACCACTTGCTAGATGTTTTCAAGTTACTCAGGGAGTATGGTCCCTCCCTTTAAGAGATCACACTGTATGAACATGCAATGTAGTTGTAGCCATGTTGGTCCCAGGATATCACCATAATTAATTAGCACATATTGTAAGGGACCATTTCAAGGTAGAGTGACCCATGACACCTCTGCAGTCAAAGAACAAAAAGAGGGAGCTAGAGATCACAGATTGGTGTGATAAGCCATAAATCCAGTGTCTCTGTTCAGTCTATGATTTTTGGTGTCCAGCAGAGTAATGAATTTAAGGTCCCAGGCTCATCTTTTGAACGTATTCTGTAGGTTTCCTTTGAAGATAAGGTCTGAGAGGTTAGATACAGAGTGATCTCTTTGTGAAAAGTGTTCACCCACAGATGATAGGGTATTTTTGTCTTTTATCATTTTCCTATGTGAGTTCATTCAGGAGCATAGTGATTGTTTGGTTTCACCTACATAATTGTTGGGGCATTTAGTGCACTGGATGAGGTACACCACATGTTATGATAGGCACGTGTAGGATCCATGGATCTTGAAAGGTGTGTTGGGAGGTGGGGTGTTTGATCATTGGAGCAGGGGAGGTATGTCTGCAGGTTTTGCATATGTTGTTCTGGCAGGGTCTGGTGCTGCTTTGAGTTGGTGTCTCTACCTTGAATGGTCCCTTACAATATGAAACATGCTGCTGCATGAAACTTTCCCTCTTGTGAGACTTGTGCAGGATTTGTTGTCTCAGCCACTGATTAGGCAATTGATGGTTTTATAATTTTTTAAAAGAAGGATTTAAGTTCATGGGATATTTCTCACCCTGTGATCACAATGAAAGTGTAATGCTCAGACTCTGAAATATACATTTTGTATTAGTAACAAGAAACAAAGGAGATGTAAAGAAATGACCAGAAAAATACGTAACCATGTGTGACAATGCGGTTCTGGCGGAACCCAACTGAGAGTGCCAACTCAGGACAAATTGCTCAAATAGGGCAGTTACAGCCCAAGGCTGGGGTTTTTTCCACCTCTAAGGCAAACCAAACCAGCCAGACTAAGAGGACTTCGGTCTCACCCCACTGGCTAACCGCAAGTCTCACAAGCAATCTCCTTAGACACTCCAGTTTCCCAGTATTACCACCAGTGCCACTCGTTATGGGGACAAATGGTTATGAAAACCAATACCCCAGTAAAAGAAAAAGGTTCTCCTGATCCCAAAGGACCAAGCCCCAGACCCAGGTCAATATACAAATCAGATCTTACCCACAAATCATGCTGTTGCCAATCCTTCAGAATCTAAAATCTAAAGGTTTATTCATAAAAGGAAAAAGATAGAGATGAGAGTTAGAATTGGTTAAATGGAATCAATTACATACAGTAATGGCAAAGTTCTTGGTTCAGGCTTGCAGCAGCGATGGAATAAACTGCAGGTTCAAATCAAGTCTCTGGAATACATCCCCCGCTGGGATGGGTCCTCAGTCCTTTGTTCCGAGCTTCAGCTTGTAGCAAAGTTCCTCCAGAGGTATGAAGCAGGATTGAAGACAAGATGGAGATGAGGCATCAGCCTTAGATAGTCTTTTCCAGGTGTAAGAACACCTCTTTGTTCTTACTGTGGAAAATTACAGCCAAAATGGAGTCTGGAGTCACATGGGCCAGTCCCTGCATACTTTGCTGAGTTACAAGGCTTATCTGCCTTCTCTCAATGGGTCCATTGTATAGCTGATGGTCCTTAATGGGCCATCAAGCAGGCTAGGCAGAGATAATCTCAGCTTGTCTGGGATGTCACCCAGAAGCATAGCATAAGTTTTCCATACAGACAGTATAGAGCCAATATTCGCCATACAGACAGTATAGAGCCAATATTCATAACTTCAACTACAAAACTGATACACACATATAGACAGCATAATCATAACCAGTAAACCATAACCTTGTCCTAGACACCCCATTTGACCCCCTTTATACGAGATTTGGGTGCCACTACAGGACCTTGGTTGCAACAATGATCTATATGGTCCCAGATTATATCAATAATGTCACACCCCCAACGCAAAATTGATGCAGGAAGGGATGACACAAACATCACTGACTGCATCCCAAGAGCTCCCCATCCTGGGTTCTGTCTCACTACCGCTAGTATTGGGTTAGAAGCCATACCAGTGTATAACAGAAATGGTTTATCAAAATCATGTTCAACCACATGATTGAACCTCTTTACAACCTCAAGGTAAAACTTAGTTAGAACAATAGTGGATTGGGTCTGCTCTGGCAGCATGGTTCCTGTATGTGTCATGTGATCTTGCCAAGAGCTAAAGAAAACAGCTACTTTATCCATACCAGCTCGGGCAAATGTTTGGAACCCCATTAACATCGAATAAATGCAGATATTAATGTTCTTCATAGTACAGGAATCTTGGCATTTAGCCATGACAGCAATATGGTAGTAGTGTGCCTCAGTCTTCCTTTTCATACAGCACATTAGGTCTGGAATGTCTTTTCCCCTGTGAAAAGTTCCCATATTGTTTATAGGCATTACCTGTGAAACCCCAGTGTAACAAGGCCTTTTAACATAACGTGTGTTCTCATGTATTCCTTTTAACATGTTCAAGGGATTCTCCAAAAGATTAGACACATTGTACATTTTTACAGTTTGTGGCAATAGCAACACATTCATTGCAAAATTAAGCAATAACAACAAGTTCATTGCAAGTGTCCATCTACAATCATGGTTGTCATGCCACCCCTTTGGCTCAATACCATTGGAGTTTGGGCATTTTAGGGTTAACCTGTGGCTTCCCTTTGCAAAATTCAGTTTTTTCTGTCCTCCTTGTCCTGCAGAATCAAACCCTGATTTCTCTTGCTTAACAGAATTCACCGGCTGATGGGGTGGGCCCTCTGTGCTAACAGCTATTAGCAAGTCCTCCCTTTCCCAGCCAGGCAAGTAATTTGCACTACCCCAGACCAGAGCCAGTCCACCAGTTTTCATATCCTTAACTGCTATAATTTCCAAGGCTGGACTCTGCCTTAAAGAGATACCACACAAATCCAAAGAGTCTGCGGGTGAGAGTTTGCTTGCTCTCCCCCGCATCCTCAAGCATTCAGCCATAAAACTGCTCTGCTCTGACACATCAGTAACCAAATCTGTCCTCAAACCCTGAAGCACAAACTGCTCGTTTAAAGAATCAGAAAGGAGACATTCCTGTTCCAACACCATTGTCTCCCCAACAAGTTGGCCCCACACAGCCACTTGGTTATAGGGCTGCCTCAATTCCTTAACAACTTTTACTTCCTCTGAGACCTTCTCAAAGCTACCCACACTGGATCTTTTAAAAGGAAAGTCAGTGGATCCATTCACAACAGACAATTTCTGGCTGCTAGGAACTGAAACTTCCTTGATTAAATCACTCTCACACCCTTCAGTTGCAGGGAACTGCTTGCACCGAGTACCATGAGGATTCCTTTCTCCAGGAGCTTTTCTAAGCAGCAATTCACCCCTCACAGAAATTCTGCCCTTACCCTCTTCACCTAGGGCTTGCTCTAAAGGAACACTTTCCTGAGCAACAACAGACTCTGTCTGGGTTTTACTTGCATTCAGGATCACCTTTGGCCCATCAGGCATAGGGTTACCATATTTCAGCAAGAAAAAAAGAGGACGGGAGGAGCCCCGCCCTAGCCCCGCCCCTGCCCCTCCCACTTCCCGCCCCCCCCAGAACCCCCAACCCTACCCCCGTTCCTTGTCCCCTGACTGCCCCCTCCTGGGACCCCTGCCCCTAACTGCCCCCCAGGACTCCACTCCCTATCTAAGCCTCCCTGCCTCTTGTCCCCTGACTGCCCCAACCCTTATCCACACCCCCACCCCCAGACAGACCCCTGGGACTCCCACGCCCCATCCAACCACTCCCCACCCCCTGACAGCCCCCCCCCCAGAACTCCCAACCCATCTAAACCCCTCTGCTCCCTGTCCCCTGACTGCTCCGATCCATCTCCCCACCCCTGCCACCTGACAGCCCCCCCCAGAACTCCCAAACACTCCCCCCCTGCTCCTTGTCCCCTGACTGCCCCCTCCTGGGACCCCTGCTCCTAACTGCCCTCCAGAACCCCACCCCCTACCTAAGACTCCCTGTTCCTTGTCCCCTAACTGCCCCCTCCTAAGACCCCCCCCAACTGCCCCCCAGGACCCTACCCCCTACCTGTACCCTGACTGCCCAAAACTTTCTCCACTCCCCCCAAAAGCCCCCCCCCGCTTCTTGACTGCCACCTCCAGAACCTTCCTGCCCCCTGACCTCCTTACCCTGCTGCTCAGAACAGAGTGTTGGGCTCTGTGCAGCCGAGCCGGACACGTGGCTGAGCTCCCCAGCACAACAAAACCCGGTCCCTGGCCCTGCACAACAAAACCCGGTCTGGCCCTGCACAGTGCTGCTGGACTGGGCTGCAAGGGAGCTGCCGGCTCAGAATGCAGGGCGGATCCGGCTCCTCTACAGCTGCTCCTGAGTCCAGCCCGGGACTTCCCTGCAGCCCTCCCAGCCGCTCGCTCTGCTAATCCCGGACATTGTGAGTGCTTTACAAATTCCCCCCGGACGCTATTTTTAGCACACAAAAGGAGGACATGTCCGGGTAAATCCGGACGAATGGTAACCCTAATCAGGCAGATCTCTACACAATCCCCTTTCAGGCAAACCCATAGACTTCCTAGATAAAAGGTTAGAAATACTTCCCTTCTCTTTGCCACACACAAGCTTAGGAATTTTTTCCTTTTTGCTACAAGTTGTTAAACTGTCTGTAGGTACCACAACCAAATTACCTTTCCGCTCTCCTTGTGCCCTGGCTAGGGTATCACCCTGATCAGACAGAGTTGTTACACCCTTCTCCAACCACACATGAGCAACAGGCAAAATACAAGCACCAGAATTTTCTGGTCTCTGGGATTTTGCTAAGACACTAACTGGATGCAACCTAGTTACGGTGCCATTCTCCCCAGCAGATGCAAACTTAGGACCATTCCCTTCCTGGGCTTTAGTTGAATCCAGAACCAACTCTGAGACAGCTAAATTACTCTCAACCATCACAGGCCAAAAGGCACCTTCTGTCTGCTCCACAGACAAAAAAGAGTTGGAGACGCATTTTCCTTTACTAGACATACAGTTTGGGATTTCATTTCCCTTGTCCCAGCAAACCGGGCTGTTCACAGACAACTGCTTGGAGACTGGGGTAGCTTCCTCCATAGGCAAGTCAATACCCCTGACAGACACAGGCACATTTCCTTCACTGTCGCTATTCTTCGCACAGGAAACAGATAAGGTATAGGGACACTCATCTTCCACTCTCCTTGCCTTCCCAAACTGCTGACTAGATAAAGCCATCAGCTCACAAGACTGCCTAGGCTCATCCAAAATCTGCTTGTTCTCCTCTCCCTTCGCTTGATCTAATTCCAGATTTACTACTGAGACATTAGATAGACATTCAGAAACTTCATTCACAGCCAAACTGCTACTTTCCAAGGACAAACTTTTGGAGAAACCCTCCATCGGCACAACCTTAGGATCAATCCTCTCTTGTGCCTGGTTTGTATTAACTTGACTGACCATAGCTTTAATATCATTTCCAATCATAATATCCTTAGGGATTATGTCTTTTACTCCCACAACCATGGTGCCCTCCAAACCCTTCCATTTCAGGTGGATTTTAGCCAAAGGCACCCTGACAAAATACTTAGATAAGGCTACAACAGTTACATCTTCACCTGGCAAATAATCTTCCTTCCTGACAAGACTTGCTTTAACCAGAGTAATATCTGCTGCGGTGTCCCTCCATGCCATACACCTTACTCCATTCACTTCTGCACTGCTAATAAACTCTGCGTTATTTCCCCCATATTTAGCTTTAATGTGAGTTTTAAGGTCAAATCCTTCAGAGACCACAGAAACAGCATTTGCACACAGGGCACCAATGCTGGGCTCTGTGTGGCTTGCCTGTGAGTTTACAACAGGGTTAGCATTTGCCGTGGCATTTGGGGTTGCTGGTTTTGGGCTGCCCTTCAGTGTCGGGCACTCTGGTCTCATGTGGCCCAGGATACCACAGTGATAACATGTAACCTGTTCCGTCCTGGGATGTGAGTTCCTACCCTCCAGGCCCCCTTGAACTCCTTTAGAAGAGTCAGGTTTATTTTTAAATCCTTCCCTCCTCTTGAACTGGGGAGAATGGTGATTACTTTTCCCCGGGGTTTTACACCCTTCTCGAGCCCTGTTTTGGGTATGGGCATCCGCAATCTCTGCTGCCCGTAGGACTGACTCAGGGTCCCTGTCACACACAGCTGCTCTCACATTGTCAGGCACAATGTCTAAGAACTGTTCCAAAGTTATTAAATCCAGCAGTTTTTCAAAACTCCCATGCGCCTTGGCTCCCACAACCCACTTTTTAACAAAACCCATCAGCTTATGAGCACATTCTACAAAAGTACAATCCTTAGACATTTTAAACTCTCTAAACTTAACTCTGTAAGATTCAGGAGTAACCTTGAACCGCCTTAACACAGAATCCTTAAACAGCTCATAATCTAAGGCTTCTTGTTCCCCCAAGTCATTGAATACCTCCCTGGCCTTTCCAGTCAGTCTGGTCAGCAGGACAGGCATTCGCTGACCCTCAGGGATCTGGTACAGATTGCAGAGGCGTTCAAAGGTAGACAAAAACTCCTCTATATCCTCAGTATCGTTGTAAATGGGACACATCCTTTCCCAGTTTTTCTCATGGCGGGGGGGAAGTGGAGCACCAGGTGGGGATGACTTTCTCCGCTCTTCCAGTACTTGGAGCTGAAGTCTGGCCGTCTCCTGTTCCATCCTGTGAGTCTCCTGTTCAGCAGCGAGCAGCTCTAGACGTCCCTTACAAGCTCTCTCATCAGCCTCCTTCTTTCTTTGATCAGCTTCTTTCTCTCTCTCAGCAGCCTCCTTCTCTAATTCTGCTATTTTTTGCTTCTCCAGCAATCGAAGATCTGCTAGCTTCTGTTCATGCTCAAATTGCAGTTTACTTGTCACCCTTTGCATCCTAATTTTTTCTGCATCTTCTGCAGCCTCAGGTAAGGGCTGTGCTCTTGCCCCCTGATCACTGGCTATTAACAGATTTCTCAGTTCTTCCTTTGTAGCTTTCTTTCTAAAGCTTATCCTCTTTTCTGAACACAAATTTTCCAGGGCTTTTTTGCCAAGTCCCTCATATGCTCTTTGCTCAGCCATTGCAGCAGCTCTTTAACCAACAAAATTCTCAATCCCAAAATTCAAATTTGGATAGCGTGGGGTTCTGACCCAAAGCTTAATTGACCTGGTTCTGTGGATCCAAGCACGACTACGCCACTGTGACAATGCGGTTCTGGCGGAACCCAACTGAGAGTGCCAACTCAGGACAAATTGCTCAAATAGGGCAGTTACAGCCCAAGGCTGGGGTTTTTTCCACCTCTAAGGCAAACCAAACCAGCCAGACTAAGAGGACTTCGGTCTCACCCCACTGGCTAACCGCAAGTCTCACAAGCAATCTCCTTAGACACTCCAGTTTCCCAGTATTACCACCAGTGCCACTCGTTATGGGGACAAATGGTTATGAAAACCAATACCCCAGTAAAAGAAAAAGGTTCTCCTGATCCCAAAGGACCAAGCCCCAGACCCAGGTCAATATACAAATCAGATCTTACCCACAAATCATGCTGTTGCCAATCCTTCAGAATCTAAAATCTAAAGGTTTATTCATAAAAGGAAAAAGATAGAGATGAGAGTTAGAATTGGTTAAATGGAATCAATTACATACAGTAATGGCAAAGTTCTTGGTTCAGGCTTGCAGCAGCGATGGAATAAACTGCAGGTTCAAATCAAGTCTCTGGAATACATCCCCCGCTGGGATGGGTCCTCAGTCCTTTGTTCCGAGCTTCAGCTTGTAGCAAAGTTCCTCCAGAGGTATGAAGCAGGATTGAAGACAAGATGGAGATGAGGCATCAGCCTTAGATAGTCTTTTCCAGGTGTAAGAACACCTCTTTGTTCTTACTGTGGAAAATTACAGCCAAAATGGAGTCTGGAGTCACATGGGCCAGTCCCTGCATACTTTGCTGAGTTACAAGGCTTATCTGCCTTCTCTCAATGGGTCCATTGTATAGCTGATGGTCCTTAATGGGCCATCAAGCAGGCTAGGCAGAGATAATCTCAGCTTGTCTGGGATGTCACCCAGAAGCATAGCATAAGTTTTCCATACAGACAGTATAGAGCCAATATTCGCCATACAGACAGTATAGAGCCAATATTCATAACTTCAACTACAAAACTGATACACACATATAGACAGCATAATCATAACCAGTAAACCATAACCTTGTCCTAGACACCCCATTTGACCCCCTTTATACGAGATTTGGGTGCCACTACAGGACCTTGGTTGCAACAATGATCTATATGGTCCCAGATTATATCAATAATGTCACATTTTATAATTTTTTAAAAGAAGGATTTAAGTTCATGGGATATTTCTCACCCTGTGATCACAATGAAAGTGTAATGCTCAGACTCTGAAATATACATTTTGTATTAGTAACAAGAAACAAAGGAGATGTAAAGAAATGACCAGAAAAATACGTAACCATGGGATGACATAGATCCAGGTCCTGCTCCAGGCACCAGCGCAGCAAGCAGGTGCTTGGGGCGGCCAACGGAAAGGGGCGGCATATCCGGCTCTTCGGTGGCAATTTGGCGGCGGGTCCCTCAGTCCCGTTCGGAGGGAAGGACCTGCCACTGAATTGCCGCTGAAGAATGAAGTGGTGGTGGTGCAGCTGCTGCCAATCGCGGCTTTTTTTTTATTATTTTTTCCCCCCGCTTGGGGCGGCAAAAACGCTGGAGCCGCCCCTGCATAGATCAGTGGTGTTCAACCTGTGTTCCACTGACCCCTGGGGCTCTGCAGACTAGGTCTAAGATTTCCAAAGGGGATATCCTTTAGAAATTTTTAGGGGTCTGCACATGAAAAAAGGTTGAAAACCACTGACATAAATGATTGAATCGGAAGGGGATATCTCAGATCACCTTGTCCAGCTCCTTTGGTCACAAGAATTAGATCCCACCCTATCCTTTCCATAACTATATCTAATCTTTCCTCAAAAACATCTAATGATGCTACCATTATCTCATCAGGCAGACTGTTCTACTGTCTGTCCTTATCATGAAACATTTTTTTTCTTAATAAACCCAGTTAAATGTATCCCGTTATTTTTTGTCTTGCTTCTTGTGACCAATGTGACTACTTTCTTGTCCTCTTCACCTTATTCCCTCAAATATTTCTACTGAGTCATTTCTACTTTCATTAAGCTATGGTTATTCTCTGAGAAGACTCTTACTTAAATGGCATCATGGGGTTTTGTGTTTGTGTCTCAATGATCAAATTTGCATAAGAGATTTTTTTATTAACTGCCAGCTCTGCATATTCTATGGACAATAGGGAAGTCAAGACAGCCTGTGTTCTTTCAGGCTCATGCATCACCCACCATTGCTAATAAAGATTTTGTATATGTGATATAACTAATAATTCTGCTGTGGATGCATAATGCAGAGAATTCAGTTCTTTCTGCCATAGATAAATTGGCACTGCAATGCTAAAAGAAATGACATGAAACACAATACTGGGTTTTTTTTGTTTGTTTAATAACATCTGCAGATCCCTTTCATAATGCCTATGGAGAGCAGATCTGGGATGCAGAAGGTGCTATTTTTACATAGTCACTTGTCTGATCATGACTATAATTTCAGCATCTTTGCAGGAAGAGGTGGCCAAGTGGACAGAGCATAGTACTAGCATCCAGGTCTCCCTGAGTTCTAAACCTCACTATTAATAGTGCTAAAGATAGTATAGAGTAGTGCTTCCCTGCCTCAGAGGGGTATTGCGAGGATAAATGCATAAAAGATTATAAGAGACACAGATACCATAGTAATAGGATCCATATAAGTAACTTAAGAAGTTATTTTGTAAACACCCGTGGTCTGATCTTGCATCCTTTTAAAGTCACTGACAAAGTCCCCATTGGCTTCAATATTTTGCAGGATCAGGTCTCTGGTGGTCAAATTTAGGGAACTAAATTGGGCAATAAAGCATTTTATTAAATGTGAATCATTGTTCAGCTGTATAGTGGAAGGAGATAAGGACAACATTGAGAGAAACACCTGTCATATCAAAATTAACTGTTGCTGTGCAGTGGTAAGGCATGTACTGTATCACTCACATGGACTCCAAGGACAATAAGTCCCCTCCATAATAGGGTGTTGAAGTGAGGAAGAATCTAATTTTTCAGATTCTAGTAAAGAGGGATTGTGAATGGGCTAGGATGCTAACCTATACTTGAAAGAGGGAAGGCATGAGAGACTCCCTTTGACTTCACTGGCTTGTGATCAAGTCCCAAGGTAGGATTTTCAATGGACATGAGAAGTTAGATGCCAAATTCCTGTTGAATTTCAATGGGCATAGGGTGTCTAATTCCCTTAGGTCCATCTGAAAATTCCATCCTTAGCATTCAAACTCACCCCTTTCCTGCAGTCGTTATACTGATGACTCAAAAACAATAGCACAGTGTAAATCCCTGAACTTTCTCTCTGACCTAGACTGTCTCTAGAGTTTCCTTCTTGGACCTCCTCTGTCTCTATCTTCCTAGTTCACTTTCCAGAGAGCCATTCCCACATCCCTTACATCACAGGTATTGTTAACATGCCACACCAATTTTCTAACACCCGCTAATGGGATTAGCAGAAGACCTCTGTTACAGGGCTATATAAAAAAGGAGGGAAGAGGTGAGACACGTTGCTGAGACAGAACACATGGACATTTCCAGACGGGTATGTTGGGACACAAAAAAGCAGCCTGTTTGACACAATGAACTTTTTAACAGAGCCAATTTACATATTGCTTAACCATACTACATAACTAAGCTTAGACCCTAGCTAATTGCCCTTTTTTCAATGATAAAACTATAGTGTCTGTGTCCTTCTTAACTTTTACTTTGGGATTTTTCTCTTTACTTTTTACCCTCGGACAAATAAACTTGGGTAACTGGAGGTTGTTTTGGAGTTACCTGCTGTTGGGCATCTTGGAGAGAAGGAAATTGAATCTGACCTCAGAGATAGCTGAGTCTTGTGTAGGGAAAACGGGGATCATAAGGGGAGAAGACAGGTATAGGATACTGGAAGCTGTTTGTTACCTGTGTAGGTAGTGGGGGAAAGCCAGATACCCTTGAGGTATGAGGTTATACTAGTACAACTTGGCTGTAGTAATACAGCTTTAATTTTACTGGCAAAAGATGGCTTACAAAAACAATAAAAAACCAAGCAAAATTATTCATATCAGCAAGAACTATACAATATTGACTCTCACAAATAAACTTATCAGTTATTTGGGAAAAACACATTCCTGAATACTTCTTGTAAATGGATCCCATAAATTATGTGGGTGAAAAGTTTTAGAAATCTGTTAAAAGGTAGGCATAGCAAATGCTGGGTTTAAAAGTGACAAAAATAGGTGAATGATGATCACTGTATGGAAACAGCATCTAAAGTGTGTCCTCTAGTAGATGGTGGTAAATCAATATCCTGAATGAAATTTTAAGTTCCCATTGATGGAAAGCTTTTGGAAGAAGGATTATAGGAGGAATCAAAGTACACATTGAAAATCCTTCAGTGGCAAAATTGTTGAATTATATGTGACTAAATCAGTGCATTAAATAAAAGGATAAACTTGTAAGCATTATGAAGTATACTAGCAGATATACTTTGAAGAAATACATAAAATGTGTAAGGGTTTTCAAGGAATGTTGAATGCTCAGAATCAGAATTATAGGACTGGAAGGGACCCCGGGAGGTCTTTTACTACAGTCCCCTGCAGTCTTCTTACAGAGTTCTGTGTAAGCTCGAAAGCTTGTCTCTC
This sequence comes from Chrysemys picta bellii, assembly GCF_011386835.1. Lineage (NCBI taxonomy): Eukaryota > Metazoa > Chordata > Testudines > Emydidae > Chrysemys > Chrysemys picta. The sequence continues at coordinate 58,941,302 of NC_088800.1, forward strand.
TCACCAACAGAAGTTGGTCCAGTAAAAGATACTATCTCACCCACCTTGTCTCTCTAAAGTTACATATGTGATTTGATGGACATGACCCATATATAACTCTTTATCTGAAAAAAACTGACCTTTAAAAATACTCACTGGCTAAGTAACTATTAGGTTGCTGTCGTACAGATGGTAAACTGAGGTTCAGAGAGGTCTAAGTGATTTTACTAAAGGCACTTAATAAATCAGTGCTAGAGCCAGGTAAAGAACCCAAAAGTCCTGACCCTTAGTTACTGTTGGACAAACACGCTACTTTATTTATGTGAGTGATAAGTGTATAAGAGAACAAGACTGCCATGTCTTTTAATAATGTGGCAATGAGTAGGTGAAGAATAATGTGGAGGAAATGAAATGCTTAGAACTATTTGCTGGAGGTTTGAGAGAGGTAGAATAAAAATCAGGTTGTTTTAAGCCAAAATGAAATCTCTTAAGTATTGTTGCTTACTTACGGCTGATTGAGCATTCAAGTGAAATTCAAGCTCAAGAATGTGTGTTGTGTGAAGTCAATCTCCTTTAATGGACAAAATAATATTAAAGCCATTCTGTTGCACATGTAGAGCTCAGGATCCCACCCAGAACCAGGCCCTGGTAAATTCATCTGAGTTATTCAACAGTCAAAGCTTTTAATGGGTCTTACCTAAATCCCATGTTCCTGATTTGATTAAACACGCTAATTGTCAGAATTGCTACTGAGTTTGGATGGGAGTACACAGTTTTAAACAGCAAGAGACTGACTAACATAATTTCCCTTGAAGCTGCTAAAATTAAGCAATAAAGCAGTATAAATAGTATGGGGCACCTGATTTCTTAAAATACCTCTACTGCTACAGGAAAATTAAGCCTAAATGTTTAATCTAATGGACTAACAACTGAAGCTTTTTCTACATTCCTGAGGCTGGACTGCTAGCCACACTATGCATTCTCTGAAACCAAACAACTGGAGTCAACAAAACTCAACAACCTAGTAGCAACATTTGAAATAAACTCAACTCTCCAACCTGTCCTATGCTATCTTAGTCTGTGATGGGGCATGGCTCCCATCCCAATTGGGAGAAGGCTAACAAGCTCCTCTGGGCTCAATCTCTACCAAATAGAGACACCTGCAGAACTTGTTCCAGCTGGGGGAAGCAAGCTTGTACAAAAGAGAGCTGGTCATAGGAAGGGGTGACAATAAGGCAGAAATCTGCACTGCCACAGAAGGAGCTGACTCTTGTTACCAGAGTAGCTGAGACAGAAACAGTTAACAAGTTTCTGCCACCCAAAGACTTACCAAACCCCAAAAAGACCTTCGAAAGGAGAAAGGCTTTGAACTTGCCTGGGTGTGAGCCCCAAGAAAGGTCGTGCCTGTCACAGAGCCCAATAACAAAATATCTCAACTCTAGCAATTTACTGAGGTTGAAACTTAAGTGTCATGAATTTGACCTTACCTCTGCTCAGTAGAGGCCTACTCCAAAACCTAAATCAGTGGGAATCTTTCCAGTGATTTCAGAGGGCCACAGATCAGTCCCTCACTTATCAACAGGCTCTTCACCTAAATCTTGATCTTAAGCACTCTGTTTGAGTTTTCTGATACGGCAAATGAGATTTCATCGCTTGTGCTCTCCTACTCGCCAGATGAGCTTTTGTCATATCAGACTGAGAGAACAAATTGACTCTTAACAGCTATCCAGATCAGCAAAGAAGTTCTTGTAACAGGTTCTCAGGAAGTATAGCTCATGTGAGCTCCCTAGATTATCAAAGAGAAAGCCACCACAGTTATGTGCCTTAGCATAAATGACTTCAGTATAATTCTTCAGCACGAAGATTAGGGTTTCACCTTGGTTTTAGCTGTTCTCCAGAAAAATTGGCTCATCAGGCCAGCAAGGGGATTATGCAGCCCTGCAAATAATATTTTTCCTTATCTGTCTGTCAGTCACTATAGCTCTCTGGTACAGATACCTGGCTGGTAAGGCACGGTCTCACTAAGTAATATATCAGAAATTTAGTTTTGGTAACTTTCGCTCTGGACTCTTCCACACAGAAGTTCTCTTCTCCTTTCCACCTAGTTTATACCTGTGTAATGCTAATGGTTTCAGTGGAGGTGCACCTGGTTTAGCTCAGAAGGAGAGGAAAATCAGGCCCTTGGTTTTTTTGCCTGTAGAATTTCCCAGCAGTAACAACCACAAACCAGAGGTTTGAAACTTCTTCAAGTAGGAAATGAAAATCCCCTTCAGCACCATCAGAAGCAGAATCTAGGAAAAGCTAACTCTAAATTGTTAGTAGAGATGCTTAAAAGTTGAGTTTCAGTTCAGTTCTTATGTCAGAGCCAAATTCATCCCTGGTGTCACGACTTTGACTTCAGTGGAATTAAGCAAGGGGTGGATTTAGTGCTTCTATCTTAATTTGTCTTGAAGAAGGCAGTGTACCAGAAATGATGTGTAGTAGACATATGAGAAATAAAACATTGCAGTGTGTGTGGTTATTTTGAGTACTGCTGTATTTGGATGTGTAGCAGGCATGATGCCAAATGTCTAGTGCTTCTGGCACCCAAGAAGTGTGTTTCTCCATAGTAGCACTTGCAGACCTGTGTTTTGCCAGTTGGAATTCATTAACGCTGTGGGGTGGGGGTGAATAGACTAACAGAGAGGAAGGATGATTTGTGGTTAAGGCATAGGAAATCTGGGTTTAACTTCTGATTCTGCCACAGATGCACTCTAACACCTTGGGCAATTCATTTAATCCACATCTTTGTTCTCCATATGTAAAACGGGGCTGATAATGTTTCCATTCTTCCAGCCTGTCTGTCTCTTTGTTCTTAGATTGTAAATTATTTGGGGTTGGACCTGTTTCTTTTTATGTGCATTTTCAGCATTTAGCTCAAAGAGGCCATCATTTTGGTTGAGGCCTTTAAGTGCTACCATAATAGTGATAATCAATAGAATATACCTAGCTCTTATATACAACTTTTCATCAGCATATCTCAAAACACTTTACAAAGGAGGTCAGTGACATTAGCCCTGTTTTATAGACTGGGAAAACTCTGATACAGGGCTGTGACATGACTTGCCCGAGGTCATTCCGTAGATTAGTGGTAGAGCTGGGAATACAGCCCAGGTTTCCTGGATCTCAATCCAGCACAAATACTACATAGAAATAATGAGAACAAAAGCAAACTCTGGGTTTCTTGTCCCATAATCGCAACCTGGAACCTTAATTACCCAGTTAGATGACTCCCTCACATTTGCTAAAACCTAAATATCGTCTTGTCACTGTAAATTTCCATAAATCTCCAATATTTTGAATAATATGTCTAAGCAACCTGAGTCACTTCGTCTCCAGTGTGAATAATCTTAGGCTCTTTAGCATTGCCTTGCAATCAAGATCCTTAAAGCATGGAATTATCCTGGTTGAACTTTGTAGCACCTCATATTATCATTCCTGTGAGAAAGTGACATGGAATGTAGTATTATAAATGCCACTGTGATAGTCAGGATGTCAGTGCTTCTGATTACTTTGCTTGCTGGACTTTTTAACATGTAGCATAATGCTGGCTGGCGTTTAGTTTTTAATACCACAGCCATGAGTTCAGATTAATGAATTTACAAGGATTTATCACTAACAGCCTCTACTTGGTGAAGTTCTGGTCCCAAGCACAAGAAAAAGAGCTTTATACAGAGGACCTGTTCACCTGAGTTGGAAGTAATAATCTCTCACTTTAGGAGCTTCAGTAGTAAAGACAGCTGACCATTTGCGCTAAAGGCGTACCTTCATTAGCTGGTAGCTGTAGTAGGCTATCACCATACTATGTGGGCCAGTCACTAGAGGGGCTCACATAACACACAGTGAATCAGTGGCTTACACACTTTGTCTCCCACTCCAACCCATGGGATTTGAGGACAGTAGATTTACACTGTAGAGGACCCACTAGCCCAGCATCTGCACTGTCCCAGCCTGCTCACAGTGATCTTTCTCTGCAGTACAGAGGGGTTGTGGTATTATTCTGTGTGGTGCTGGGCTCTCCACAGCACCCCTGCTCACTCCCAAACTAGTGGAAGATGTTTCTGCTGCATTGGAGGCCTTGCCTATCCATATTGGGGTGACAAGATTGGGCTCTAATTCTTTTACCAGTCAATACACCCCATTTTAAAGATGTATAATTTGCATGCTACACCAGATCTTTTTTCTTTATCAATCTATATTTTCCATTTTCTGGTTCATTACCCTTAAGAATCCACATACTTTTGAATTACTTTGCTTTGTTCCATATTGTTCCAAATGTTGCTGTGCTTCTAATTTTGGAATCACCTGTGAATTGTAAAATCCTATTCTGATGCACATTCCTTATCAGATCCAGTACTCTAACTAAATCGGGAACAATACAGATACCAAAATCTGCCAGTGCCTAACTGGAGAATTTTTCATTTATAGATCTTGGCATATTTCTTTTCTTTTCTTCTTCTTTTTTTTTTTAAAACCAGTCCCTATATACACAATAGTGTAAGCTAACAAAACCATCTCTGACAGAAGGGTACTTCAGGCTTCTTTCAAGCAGCAAATTATTTATGATAGAAGATCATATGCACAGTTCTTAGCTTTTTGTCTCAGTAGTGTGCACATTACAACATAATGAATGCTGGTTGAAAATGCACTTTAGAAACTGAATAGACAAATAAGCCTTACTGGAAAAAAATCCCATCATTGGTAGAGATTATATCCTATTGCTCCAAGATTTCTCTGTTGCACTTTAGATTAACGTAGATTAATACTAAGGGACTGATTTTCGGCACCTGTGGTTCCCTTTGACCTGAACTAGACTTTTGGGTGTTGGGCACTGTTGGCAAATCAATATATAAAGGCCTCACCGTGGTCTCACATATGCTGGAGTAACTTCTGTGATATCAAGGGAGTTACTCCTGATATTTACACCAGTGTCAGTAGGATCCAAATGCTACTGAGGTGTTGAGTGGTTCTGCAATAGATATTTGGAGCCAACCTTTAAACATACAGTGATACCAAGGCAGGACTGGCCTTACCATGAGGCGAACTGAGGCAGCTGCCTCAGGTGCCAGACTGTGGGGGGGAGGGGGGGCACCACTAGGACCCAGAGTGTAGAAAATTGTGTCTGCTGCTGATGCATATGTATTCTCTCTGCTCTAGATGCACAGAGATGGTGGAGTGCTGTGCTGGAGGAAGGAGGGCACAAGAGACATAACAGGCAGGCAGGAGAAAAGGTGAGAGGGAATAACAGAAAGCAGCAGGAGCTGAAGGGAGAGCCTCTTATGTATCTCTCTAGCACCCCCAGGAGCCTGGACTGTTTAACACCAGATTCTCAGGGAAATTCCTGTTTCCTGCTGCTTCCCTGAACCCACTTGAGAAGAACAGGCAGTCAACTGAAGTAGTAGGAGCCAGTTAGGCCCTTAAGACGCTGATATCTTCCCTCACTCAGGCCCTGCTACCAGCCTGCTTATTTGTCCCCTTCAATTGAATGTTGAGAGCCACTATAGCTGGCACAGAACAGCAGTCATGAGCGAAAGAAGAAAACGCCCCTCTGAGGCAGCATGCAGAAAAAGAAAGCAAGCAAAGGAAGCTTTTCTATCTAAGCAGGAAGGAGCTCTCCTGAGATACATAGACACAAATGTTCACGGTGAGCCTTCCAGCCCCAGTGAGGATGTGAGTGGTGAGGAGATGCCTGATCTTCCAGTTAGTCAGAGTGCAGGTGACCTGGCAGCTACTGCAGCATCCATATCTCCATCTCAAATGGATTTAACCATCCACATTCCTGAAGAAAAGTGTAGATCAGAAAAGAGTGTGGTGGAGGCGCAAGAAACAGCTGCTGCTGAGTTTAGTTCCTTAAGTCTAGATGATCCAGGACTGTGGACCCACTTGAGCAGTAGCCTGAGTGACTTCCTTGTACTGTGTGGGCCATAGCAAGTGAAAAACTTCATGTTCCCCAAAGACAATGAATACAGAAGTTTCCATCCAACACATTACTGGCGTGAAATCCCCAATGGTGACAAAGTGGAGAGGCCATGGCTTATGTACTCAAAAACCCAGAATGCTGCATACTGTTTTTGTTGCAGACTCTTCCAATCTAATGTTCCAGCCACATTGAGTTCTACAGGAACAAAGGACTGGAAAAATCTGTCTACAAATCTGGCATGTCATGAGAAGAGAGCAAATCACCAGAGAGCATTCCATAGGTGGAAAGAGCTTGAGATGAGACTAAGGTTAAAGGCCACCATAGACGATCAGCATCAAGAGAAGATTGCATCAGAGTCTCTTTATTAGCAAAATGTTCTGAAAAGGCTCATTGCCATTGTGAGAATGCTTGCTACCCAAAACCTAGCACTGCATGGCACTTCAGATCAGCTGTATGTGCCAAACAATGGAAACGTCCTTAAAATTGTGGAGTTGATGGCTGAGTTTGATGTTGCACTCCAGGGGCATCTAAGAAGAGTCACCACCCAAGAAATGTACACACACCACTACCTTGGAAAAACAATTCAAAATGAGATCATACCGTTACTGGCAACAAAAGTCAAACAGAAGATTGTGGCAGATCTGAAGTCAGCAAGATATTACTCTGTTATTCTGGACTGCACACCTGACATCAGCCATACGGAACAAATTACTTTAATGGTGCGTTTTGTAACCACAACAGAACCTAGTGAAAATGTCCCTGCAGTGGTGACTGTCAGAGAGCATTTTCTAGAATTTATTGACATTGATGATACTACAGGAGCTGGTATGACAAATGTGCTTCTTAAAAAGCTAGAAGATATGGGAATTGCGATAGCTGACATGAGAGGTCAGGTCTACGATAATGGTGGCAACATGAGAGGAAAGAACAGAGGAGTGCAGACACGGATCCGAGAATTAAATCCTCGAGATTTTTTTTGTCCCATGCAGTTCTCATACATTGAACTTGGTGGTCAGTGATGCAGCATCAGCTTCTAGTGAGGCTGCTGAATTTTTTAATGTAATTCAAAGCATCTATGTATTTTTCTCTGCATCAACTCATCAATGGCAAATTTTGAAGCAACATTTGGGAACATCCTTTCTGACACTGAAACCACTGAGTGCCACACGATGGGAAAGTCGAGTGAAGGCGATAAAGCCTATCAAACACCATATTGGGAAGATAGATGATGCGATAGTTGCCATTACGGAGGATAATGCTATGACAGGAACTGTTTATGGGAGAACAGTGGCAGAGGGAAATAACAACTCTCACCAGTGGTGCAGGCTATGATGACCCCCCCACTCCAGGAGCTGGATCGTCTCCATATAGAGGTGATTTGGTAGAGCAGTAGAAATCAAATCATTAACACAAAAAATCCCCCCTTTTACAGGCACATCCTCGTAGTGCTAAGTTAGCTTTCCCATGTTATTTGCCTGATGTTATGGGATCTATTTTTTTCATTATCTTCCTGATCCTCTCAAATGATCATTGTGAAAAGGAAAGTGAAGAGAATGTCACCATCAAAAAACAATAAACCTTATCCTTTGTGAGACGTCTTATTTACATAACACATTACATTCCTCCCAATGGGCCTAGCCCTGTGCCATCAGGCAGGAAAGCTTCTAATGTTTCCAGAGAAATAAGCTTTGGTCAGTTACTGTCTTCCTTTTTCTCTTCCTCTTCTTTCTGTGATACTTGCAGACAAATAAACTTTTGTGACACAATGACTTTAATAGCTTGCCTAAGAGCTGAGAATATATATTTATTTTTGCTGAAGTGCCTTGATCATTTTATAGCCTTTCCTTTGACACAAAAATAGAGCGGCCATAGAAACATAAATCAGTGACACAGGGTCTTTGATGGTCAATTGGAAGAGCTGGTCAATTTAGTTGTTGGATTTTTTTTTCTGTTCTTCTGGATCATAGTTTTATAGAGTTGGAGCCAGACTGCTATGGATACCATTGGATCGGTCCTTTGTTCATTACTCATAATTCTGCAATGAAAAGCTTTTCCTGACATTCGGGTTAATGGCTTTTCGCAAACTATTTGTAATGAGGGCTACTGTGATGAATTTGGTGTACGGTCTACATTCCTATCCTTTCTTTCATTGCGTGATCTCACCATTATAAACAAGAATGGCACCAGAAGAAGTTATTATATATATATATATATAGAGAGAGAGAGAGAGAGATTAGTTGCATATGTTTATATGGTGGCAGGGCAAGCACACAACTTTTGCACACAAATGTGCTAACTTGAACCTCAATACCTATATATTCACTTATGAAAGTGTCTCCTGAGATATTTATGAGAACAGGAAACAGTTGCATGAATGTTCACAACAATGCGAGTAAAAGTACTCATGAACCTGATAGGACTGAATGTTCATGAATATTTTTTTTCACTATTCCTCCAGTTCCTAGGGATAGCATACACTCAGCAAAAGGGCATATCAGTGGCTCTGTGGGGAGACTTTCATTTGGTATAAAGTAGATCTAATTACCCATTGCAATAATGGGGACACTTTTAAATATAACAAGCCCACATATGGGGGATTGGATAGAGAAAATTCTCCTGAATTACAAAGGGAAACTTCAAGCTTCCTTCATAAAATAAGTTAAAGGACATTTTTTTGGTGAGAAAAGATTGCTCACTAGATAAAGCTTCACTATTGGTGGTAATGCTTGCTGGGAAGTAATACACTGGTTATATTTTGCATGAAGTGGCACTAATTACTTTGTCACCGCAATCTATGGACAAGAACTACATGGTAATTTTTATTGCAGATGTGGGTCAAATTCTGTTCTCTGCTATATAACTGTACATCCAGAGAAACTTTATTGTCTTCACTGGAGTTATTCCAGAATTACAGTGGTGTAACTGGGAGGAGAATTTGGCCCATGACATCATTGTAATTGTTTGAGAATTATGTAGTTGCAAATTCACTTCTACAGCAGAGTCAAGGACAAATATATAATTACAGTCACTCACACAAAAGCACCGAAGATGCTGTGCCAGTCCATGTGCTCCAGCTATAGAGGGAATGAATGCCTGCTTACCAAGCCGTTATGGCATAATTCACGCCACTTAATGGAATGTTTTGCCAATTATGTGATTTACAACACATACAAAGTCAAAGTTTCTATTCTTTAAGCAGGTCCCTTAAGACTGTTATCAAATAGATAACCATTTTGCAGATATGGAAGCACTTTGTCCTTCTCTTGCTTTTTTCTTTACTGTGTTTTCCCCCCATTCTTCTGCTGGTTAAGCACAAAAACATTTAGTCAGTGCTTTCTTAAGTGTGCTCCCCCCAACACACACACACACCCTAATATAATTGTCAGTTTTCAGGTTGAAAAAAAGGAACTCTCTCATAGTTGTCAAGCAAATTATCAATAGATTGGGATTGTACAGAGCACACTGTTAAAAGTGGAAATAATGTGCTTTTACTCAAAATCAACCTCATTACACCTACAGTGAATTTTAATACTTGAAGACAATAGGTTCACAATACTGCCAACACTTTTTGGGGGGAGGGGAAAGGGAAGCTAGAGAGAGGTTGCCCATCACCTGAGATTTTCAAAGCTGTTTACAGGATTTGGATGCTCAGTCCTCATATAAATTGATGAATACGGGGCGTCCAAATCCCTAGGTGGCTTTTATGAAGAATGAAACGACCTGATCCAGAGCCCATTAAAATCAATTGAATCAATTAATCTTTAAGTCCCACCTGTAACCTACAATGAAGGATTGAAACTGTGTCCTGGGTTTTGTTTTATATTTAAAACAAATAAAAAATATTAAACCAAGCAATTAAACAAATCTTGTAACCCTAAAAGGAGTGCTCTTCACTGTTCTGTAGTTAAGGGTATGTCCACTATTTCATTAAAATAACTGTTTTTCAGAGATGGGTATATATCTTGAACATTAAAATAACTTTGGACTGAGGCTTAAATATATGTTCTGGGTGAAGGACCAGTTTTTCCCCCCTCACTTTTTCAATACTATGTCTGAAAAGAAATCTGGGTGTTGGTGATAAGGGTACAGAAAAATGGAATTTAGTGATTTCAGAAGCATCTCTAAAGGAAGTTCTGAAGTAACTTTATTTTATTAATATTAATCCATATAAATGGGTAGGTTTCCAGTGGTCTCTGGATACCTTAAGATCACATAACTAAATTGTCATTTAGAAATTGATACAAAGTTCCTTAGAGTTTCAAAATCATAACTGGGAATCTCTCTCCCAGCAGCCATCTTTGATTATTTATTCTAGCCATGCCTCACCAAATCCTTCCTCATATGAGAGAACAACAAGATTACAAATTCCCAGCAGCACTAAGGCAGGGATTCTGCGTGAGAGTTGTATTTCACTGAGGATTGGGCGGATGAGTCCCTTGGTTCCCAGCCTCAGCTCCTGAAGGTTATCCCAAGCAATGGCACGTTTGGTTGAAAAGTTTGCATGGAGGATCAGGGCAGAGGGAAAATGTTTGTGAAAACTTTCAGCAAACAATTTTCCACTTTTTTTTAGAAAATCTTCCGATCAGGTCTAATATTGAGAATGGGATTTCTCTCTTCTCCTTTAAGCCCTACTCCTCTTTCTCTATGTGTATTCCATCTTCTTTGATTTTATCCTCCTCCTCCAAGCCATATATCCCAGTCTTCAGTTTCCTTACAGAACACTTCTGCTTTCCCCAGGCTTTATAATAATAATAATAATTAATAATAAAATTATGTTAGCACCTAGGAATCAGTCACAGAGCAGGAGTGAAATGCTGGTCTCACTGAAGTCCATGGGATATTTGCAATTGATTGCTATGGAGCCAGGATTTTGCAGGAGTCCATTGTGTTCGGCACTGCACAAACGCACAATTAAAAAGTTGGTCTCTGCCCGAAAGAGCTTACAGGCTAAGTAGTTCAAATAATTCCTATTTATATCATATTGGAGACCGAATGCAGCTCCGGCCCAGTGTTTTATATTTCATCATTATTCTAAAGCAGCACCACACTGGAATGGATTTGCAGTGTTTGTGTACATAGGAGAAGACTGCATCCCCGTTGTATTTGAATCCTTATAAAGTGCATAAATAATTGTTTGAGATTTGAGGCCTGCTATCATTGATTTGCACAAATGTAAATAGCTACGCAAGGCGTAAGGCAGTGCAGAATCAGGCCCATAATACTGAAACTTGGGAATTTAAAGTGATAGGCAGCTTTACGGGAGACAGTATGGTGTAATAGAGCATGGGTCTGGGAATCAGTAGACCTGGCTTCTGTTCTTTGCTCTACCAGTGACAAATTGTGTGACTGTTTCTGAGCTTATTTCGCTCTCAGTGCCTCAGTTTCCCCTCCCACCCTTTGTCTGTATTGTCCATTTACATTGTAAGATCTCTGGGTCAGAGACTGTCTCTTACCAGCGGGGGCTAGTAGCTGCTACCTTAATATAAATGATAGTAATAATTATGGAAGTGACTGCAGTGGACAGTGTAACTACTGTGTGTTATTCTTTAAAATGCAGGCGCTGATATGCATTAGATGTGAGCATTGAATAAGAAATTTTTAGTGATAATTTACTGTAAAAGATCACATTAGAAAATTGATTCCCCCTCCCCCCCCGCCCATTGTATGAGCTAAGATATCAGTTTAGGTACTTTTTATGGGGTAGTCAGCTAATGGCTCAATTACTGCTCCAGGGCTGCACTTTTGTTCTGTAGAGAAGCCATTACTGAGCTTGAAAAAACATTGTTGGGATGGGAGGGGGGAATATTAAAAAAGTTGTGCAGCAGTTCTGGGTAGGATAAGGCTCATTGTTCAGCCCATATTATTACATTTGTGCTGCTTTATAACATTATATCGATTTCCCCCCCCTCCCCCAAGAACATTCCAATTCCAATCCATGTCAGTTACTAAAGAAATAAAGCAAAAGAGAACATTGATGCCTATTAAATTATGAAACTGAAAGAAAAAATAGTCCAGAGCAGAAGAAACACTATTAAAAAACCTCAAACGTCTTTGCAAGTGACCTTTAGACAGGAGCAGCTGACTGGTGTGATATCTGCTCAGCTTTCCAAACATTGGTGCGGATGCAAGAGGAAGTTACCTCTGCGCCTAACACAGGCACTGTCTTCTCTTGAAAATTAAGAGATGTTGATAATGATCTTTATTTATAAAAATGGAAGGATTTTCCAAATATGACTCAGGTTTACACTAGGGAAGACCAAAAGAGTTTTGATAAATAAAAGCCAACCCAAACCTTCAGCCACAATGGGCAACACAACTTATTTTATGGCAAAAGAGTTTGGATCGCTTTCTTTTAAAAGACATTACATTTTTGAATGGTCTCTTTCATTCTTAATCCCATCCAGAAGTGAAAAAGCAACAAAGTGCTGGGGGAGATGTTTTATTGCAATATGTCTGACTTGACTTGATTTCCAGATTAATTTTGTAAATTCAAGAGTTTTAGGTTAGTATCCAAACTCAAACCACCCCTATGAATCTTTTGTGCTTCACCCATTGTTAGATTCTGACCCTGTAGCTCTTGCTCTGGCAAGGAATCCCAGTCCATAGCTCCACTGGCCCTACTCAGACAAGTAAGATCGGGACCTAGGGACCTAAACTCCTCCCAGGAGGCACCACTACTATTTCAGTGAAGATTATTAAACAGCTAAATTGTCCTTATCTATTCCTTTCAACCCCAGAAAGACTTGCAACCAATTTAGGCAAAATTAAAAAACATGCTTTTGGGCTGATATTTCTCCAAGGCTGATATTTGAAATCATGAAAACTAGGCACAGATATTCAGGTTGCTATTTTATTGTTCCACAGGAAAATGTAAGGGCCCAATCCAGCAAAGTACTGCTGCATGTTCTTCACTTCAAGCATGTGAGTGGTATCATTGAAATCAATGTATTTGTACAGGGTCTAGCACAATGGGCTCCTGATCCATGACTGGAACTCCTAGATGCTATAGTAATACAAATAATAAATTAATGATAACAATAATTTAATAATAAAACAATCAATGGGACTTATGCTCCTAACTTGTTTAAGCACTTTTACAAATTCTACTCTAAGTATTTTGATGGGGCAGGACATATACTAGTGACTACATATGCTTAGGATTTTTTAATAAGTCTGTTCTGCTAGAAAGTTTTTTTGGTTTCGATCTTGTAAAACAATTCAGCCTTGAGAAAGAGAAATTGCCACAAAACTAACTATTGTCATTTTAGAGCTATTTTTGGCTTTTGCATTTGGCCATAGAACACCAGTTTAAATCTGATTTTGCCCCCTGTACTTTCTGCAACTAGCCCCTCTGACTTCTTAACTCACGATGCATAACTAGTGCCATAAGGTTCCTATAGGCATTAACAGAAGTTACAGTTTCAAACTCCTATTTAACAAGATGCATAGCACACCACAATGCTGAGATAGAGAGCCTGGGACAAACTACCACCCAATGCAATTTTAAATAGTAGCTATGCTCTGCATCTATGATAGATGCTTAACTATTCAATGCTACTATCACAACATTCTTTTAGGGTTGTAGCAAACATTTTGCTCCCCCTCTCACCAGTTAAGACATTTCTACACTACAAAATTGTCAATCTAGCTTATTGTAGCAGCTGTAGGAGGACATAATTACATTGTATGTGCATGTCTACACTTTGCTCCTTGTGTTGGCAGTACATGTCCTCACCTGGAGCGCTTGCACCAATTTAACTGTCAGTGTGAGGCATTGTAGGATGGCTCTGAAAGCCAGCAACAGTCGATGTAAACAATGCAGTGTCTACACTGACACGGCGTCAACCTAACTATGTTGACCTAAGCGTTACAGCTCTTGCAGAGATGGAGTTAAGTTGGTATAGCAGGCGAGTTACATCGGCTGGCGCGACATTTTAGCGTAGACACTTACAGAGTTAGGTTGACATAAGCTTAGCCCTGGTCTATACTACAGCGTTAGACTGACGCAAGGCAGCTTATGTCAACCTAACTGTGTAAGTGCCTACACTAAAATGTCATTCCTGCTGACATAAGTTGCCCGCTATGCCAACTTAATAACTCCGCCTCCATGAGAGGCATAGTGCTTAGGTCGACATAGATAGGTTGATGCAGTATCAGTGTAGACACGATATTGCTTACATCAGGGGTCTCAAACTCAAATGACCACGAGGGCCACATGAGCATTGACCCGAGGGCCGCATCACTGACATAGTGCATAGTGCATTGACCCGAGGGCCGCATCACTGACACCCCCCCTCGCTGCCTCTGGCCCCGCCCCACTCCACCCCTTCCATTAGGCCCCTCCCCTGCCCCATTCAAACCCCTTCCCTGAAGTCCCCACCCTAACGCTGCCCCCAGGGGGTGCAGAAAGGGTGCAGGGTGTGGCGGGGACTCAGGGCCGGGAGTTGAGGTGCAGGAGGTGTGCAGGTTGTGGCAGGGGGCTCAGGGCAGGGAGTTGGTGTGTGGGGTGTAAGAGGTTGAGGGGTGCGGCAGGTGGCTCAGGGCAGAGAGTGCAGGAGGAGGTGCGGGATGTGGCAGGGGGCTCAAGGAAGGGAGTTGGAGTGCAGGAAGGGTGCGGGATGTGGCAGGGGGCTCAGGGCAGGGAGTTGAGGGTGCAGGAGGGGTTCAGGGTGCGAGCTTCAGCCCGGCGCCGCTTACCTAGAGCGGTTTTGGGGGGGCAGCGGCGTGCACCGGGGCCAGGGCAGGCTCCCTGCCTGCCTGCCCTGGCCCCACGCCGCTCTGCTCCAGGAAGCAGATGGAACCGTGTCCCTGCAGCCCCTGGGGAAGGGGGAGGGGTTCAGGGTTCCATGCGTGTGCTGCTCTTGCCGCTCCTCTAGGTACCTCCCACAAAGCTCCCATTGGCCGCAGTTCCCTGTTCCCGGCCAATGGGAGCTGCGGGGAGTGGTGCCTGGAAGGAGGCAATGCAGGAGCCCTCTGCCTCCTTCCTCCTCCCCCTCCTCCTCGGCCCAAAGGGGCGTGCTGGCAGCTGCTTCAGAGAGCAGCGCAGGGCTCACAACGACAAAGGGGGCAATCCCGCGGGTAGGCGGGAGGGGAGCGGGGGGAGCTTGGCAGACCACATGCAAGAGCCCCGCGGGCCGTGTGTTTGAGACCTCTGGCTTACATCGACTGTTGTGGGCTTTCAGAAGCTATCCCACAATGCCCCATACTAACAGTTAAATTGATGCAAGCGCTTTGGTGAAGCCACGCATCACTAATGCAAGGAGCGTAGCGTGGACATGCAAAAACAATGTCATTAGTGTAGTGGCTGTACATCGATGTAATTTAGGTTGATGTAATTTTGTAGTGTAGACATAGTGTCTTGCTATTTACTTATATGTTCTCCTGGGCCACCAGCCTTTTTATCTCAGCTCTTGTAGTCTTTTGTAATCGCAAACATTTTGCTTTCTTGGGTGATGGTTTCATAGGGTCTGAAGTACTAGTAAATAAGCAGCACATGTCACTGTAAGAGGATCTAATCCTCCAGGATTCCTTCCTTCTTCCAAGTCCCGTCCTTTCTCTAGCCATTGCTCCTTTTAGTTTAGATGCATGTAAATGCTAGTCCATGAAAATGCCTGTCCTTTTACCCTGTCAATGAGGAGTGGAGAGTTATTAGAAACTGTGTGAAAGCTGTATAATACCCAGTCCTCTCCTTAAAGCAGCATTAACAAATTAATCCCTGTACAAATATAAAGATGAAGGATGGTTGGTTTAAGGTGGGGGCCTAAGACTCGGAAGATCAGAGTTCACAGACTTGTAGGATCTTGGAGAAGTCTCTTTAGTTCTCTGTGCCCTAGCTCCTTGCCTGTGAAAGGGGGATAACACATCCCTCCTTTCCCTGTCTTGTCCATTTAGATTGTAAACTCTTATGGGCAGGGACTCTCTCTTACCATGTATCTGCATGAGGTCAAGCACAATGAGGCCCCAATTGCAGAACTTTGCAATGAAAATGGTGGGCTTAACATGACTTGTGTTGACTTTATTATGCAGATACATGCTTGTTGTTGAACCACATTCCTTCTCCCTGTCCTCACTCTGCCTGGTGCCTGTTTTGAGGGTATGCTGTTTGCAGCAGGGATTGTTTCTGCATATTTGTCTATAATGTCCCTTGGCACGCTCTAGGTGCTATGTAAATAATGACTATATTTAACACTTCTGTTTTTGAAAGAACTGCACGAATACCAACCCTCACAGTATCTCAGGGAGTTACATAAGTGGCATTCTCCTCCCACTTGTTGATGGGTAAACATAAGCACAAAAAGATGAAGTGACTCGTGAGCATGGCAGCAAGAGAGGAAGGATGGTGCAGTGATTAGGGTGCCAGCCTGGGATTTCAGAGACCCACAATCAGTTCTCTACTCCACCTTACTTCCTGTGTGACCAGAGGCAACTCATCTGGTCTCTTAGTACCACCTGTAAAATGGGGATAAGAGTACAGCACAGGGGGGTTGTGAGAATAAATACATTTAAGGTCATGAGGTGCTCAGACACAACAGCGATGTGGACCACATAGGTACCTAGGACAGACAAGTGGTAATGGCAAGAATGGAACTGAGCTCTCCTAGCTCCCAGTCTCCTACTTTATATCACTGCCTTTACACTATTGGCTGATATATTCCTTTGTATTTTAGGTAATCATATTGGACCTCAGTGCTCTGATTCACCTTTAAATTAAGACATTCTGTGAGGGCTAGTCCCACTCTCCCCCCCCTGCCCCCCCCCACACCAGCTGACTTATGGCATTCATTCACTTTTCCATACATCTATAAATATAAACAATTTTAGAAATGATCTGGTAATGCTCAGCAATGTGACACAGAGCAGAAGTGATGTGCCTTTCAAGATGATTGGGGACAGTGATTTCTATTAATAAAAAATCCCCTAAAGACAAGAATGTCACAGGTGTATTATTTTGACTAATTTAATTTCTGTTGATTCTTTCTCCCTTTTGTGATAGTTATGTGTCTGGCCAGATAAAAATACAGTGGGATTAAACATTTCATCTGTAGGCAATACCATGTACTTGGATCATTGATGGTGGGATAGGAAAATTCCCTTTACAAAGGACCAATCAGTTTTCCCTTCTGATAATTCAGAAAATAGGTGGACAGTGGGATTTTTCAAAAGTGCTCAGCATTGGTCAAACTCTGCCTCTGTTGCCATCATTGAGAAAACTATGGACATCAATGACAGCAATGAAAGGCCAGTGCTTAGTGCTTTTGAAAAACCTATCTTCACAGGCTACGATGAAACCTGTACAAGATGCCACACTAATTAGGCATCCTTCAAAGGTAATGTGTACAGAATAGACTAGAACTGAACAGAATAGGAATCTGAATAGAACTGGCCAATGGCAGGAAGGGCAGCTGGGGTGCTGGTGCCCAAGGGTTTTATGAAGGGAATGCAGCTTAGAGCTGTTTGGGGGTCCATACAATTCCTACTATCAAAGACATCTCTTGGCCTGCACCACTCAGTTTTGCTGTGGCTCTGGCTGGCTGTGTGCCCCAGGTGCCAGGGTGGGCATGCAGGCACCTAGAGTTGCAATAATCACACTCCCGACTAACTTTCTGCCTCCAGGTCCTCTCTACTCAGAATTCAAGTCAAATTCCAGCTCTATTCACCCTTTCCTAGAAGGCCACCTCCAGTAAAGAGCTGTTTTTTGTTGGTCCCTGGCGTTGTCACTCAGGACAGCTTTCATTGTAAATGGAAGTGGAACTCTACCGAGTTTATGTGTAGCTTGGGTATTTGGGTATCTGTGATGGCGTTTACAGAAGTGGAAGCACTGGGATTTGAGAAAACCTATCCTACAAGTGTAACTCACTGATCAGTTTGTTTCATACCCAACCCACAGGGGATGTGAGTTTGTCACAGCCCCCAGCTACATAGCCTACCTTTTTTTAGCTCAAGGTCAAGACTGATGCTCATAGCTCTGGAGGTCACTGATTCAATCCTGGCATCAGTCAAGATGGCAGCCATCACACAAACATCGCGCGGTCTTGCATGTGCATATAAGCCATGCTACATGTGCATATAAGACATGCTACATGATGCAATTTAGTCTTCTGTTGGTTGACACAATTCCTTCCTGTTCTTATTGAAGTAATGGTGAATCTCTGTTGACTTCAATGAGCACAGGTTTGGGTCAATAACAAAACACCGGACAGTCTCTTATTTCTAAATCTGTATGTTTTAGCTGTATATTCTGTGTGATCAATTTTTTCCTCACATATGTAAACTTATTTTGAAAAAAGCTGATGTTGATGGTGTTGAAAATAAGATGGTGATATTCAAAATAAATTTTTTTTAAATTAAAAATTTTAAAGAAATAAAATATATTTTAAAGATCATATACCATCAGGTGCTGAATTCCCTGCACTTCCATTGATTCAATACAATTTATCCATCTATCCACCCTCCGCTAGTCCAACCCCAATATAGAATCGAGATGCTGAGTATGTATCTATAAAGAGGCAGAGTGTAGTATCTTTATGGGTTGAGATAGAAACCATGCAAGTTGGACTGCACTATTATCAGGGATTACTTCTGAAAATTATTTTCTGTTGCTTTTCCAAACCAATATTTTAAAATAATATTACCCACCTTTTGAAAGGGAACCTTGCTGTAAAATTAAAGGGTCTAATGCAAAGCTCAGGAAAGTCAATGGAAAGTCCCATTGACCTCCTGGGCTTTGAACTAAGCCCTAATGAAGCTGATACAAGAACTACAGCATGCAAGAACTGTACAGAAAGTACATGCTCACTATGATTCCAGAGGTTATATTTTGAATTAACCTACCAATTTTTGTTTATTGTCTTCTTGCATCGTGCCTGAAGCTCTGTTTGTTTGTGTGTAATGTTTCTGCTCAGTTTATTCAATGAACTGAGCCCTATGGTGATGTTTTAGGCTCTCTTAGCTTGTTTGTTTTTTCTAGTGACTAAAAATAAAAAGAATACAGATTGCCTACAGCTATTCTCATCAGAAAAGGTCTCCCTCATAGTGTGCAACAAAACAAAAAGAAACGGGCTATGTCAATGGGTCTGTATTTCCTGCTGAAAACTGTGGAGATCCAGCTCTGCATCTATTTTTGTTACCTGACTTGCTGATTATCTGAAACCTTCCTTTGCCTACATTTAGTCAAACTCAAGATTTCTACTTCTAAAGTCAGGAGAACAAAAACTGAGGCTGACAGATCCAAGTTACCCTTCTGAGCAAGACAACCTTGGCTTAGAAGATAATGGGCTAGATTATCAGCGGGTGTAAATCAGCACACCTACATTGATTTCACTGGAGCTATGCCAGAATACACCAGCTGAGGTTGTGGTCTAATAGCTAGTGTGATTGATGGGATTAAGTAATCAGGTTTGCACTGAATGAACAGAGTTAAATGTATCCCTGGCATAGCGCCATTGATTTCAACAGTTACTCCTGGGATGAATTTGTGCCCTGTTATGTGTAAATCATCAGTTTTTCCTGCTCTGCGTGTATGCCCTGTCCAAGGTGCTAACAAACATTTTACTCCTGCTCCCCAAAGAGATGTCCAGCACCTATAACTCCCACTGAAGTCAATGAGGTCATTAGCTTAGAAGCTGCAGATGCTCAGCAACTCTCAGGATCAGGCCATTAATTATCACAGTGCCTCCCAGCAATTCTGATGTTCAGTGCTACTCTTAAAAGATGATTCTGGGAGGGAAAAATGACACTGCAGGGCTCCATCTTCAATGTGTCTCAGTAACTCCATATCAAACAGCCTCAGTTTCCTATAACAGTTTTTGTTTCAACTTCTTTAGAGGAAGTTTTCTTGATCACTGAGTTGTTTTAGAATCTGAGCCATAGCTCACTGGGATCAGCAGAAAGATTCCCATCCATTTTAATGGTCTTTGGATCTCTCTAAATGAGAGAAACTATAGGAGCTGAATGGCTCCCTGTGATGGGGTAGTCTTCCCCTTAAGGGTAAGGATACTTAGTAGGTGAGGGGACACACGTGCGTACTCATGCACACTGATAGAGAAAAAGTGGAGCCTGGGAGAAAATCCCATCACTGTGTCTTTAAGAGCCTTGGGCCAGGAGCCTTGCAGAGAGGGCAGGACAAACTTTCCCTCTCACACAACCAACTGGGGATGAGCCAGGGGAAGGGGATCAGCATAACTGCTGCCTCCTCCCTCATAGCAGAGCAGACAGCCACAGGAGAGGGTTGGCCTACCGAGCTTGAGGACTAATGGGGGGTGGGGAGAAGGGAATAGCTGAGGGAGAAGTTGGCTGAGGCTGTACAGCTGTTAGGGGACGTGGTTCAGACCTGGATCTAGGTTTGCAGCAGGCTAGCGGGTCTGGCTCAAACCAGGCAGGGCACTGAAGTCCCAAGCTGGGAGGGCAGGGAAAGCAGGGGCAGAAGTAGTCTTGGCACATCAGTTGGCAGCCCCAAGGGGGTTTCTGTGATCCAACATGTCACACAGCATACCATCAAACAATGGCCAGTTAATGCAGGTTCTCATACTTAGGAAACCAATAAAATGTAAAAGATGCATTCATAGTCCCTGGACAGTTTTTATGATCCACCTTCTTAATAAATGAGTTTTGTAGACTTGTTTGCATAGTTTTAGACTTTCCCAAGGAAAAGTGAGAAAAGTTTAGTAAATTCTGCTGGACAAAGACCCTCACTGATCACTGCAATAGCTTTTCATGTCAAGAGATTTTAATTCAGTTGGAAGAATCTTGGTAGTCTCATTCTAGTCATCTAAAAACAAGAACAAAATGATATGAAATCTGACATAGATAGTGGCCTCTGCTCAAGAGAGGCCTGAGACTCCAGTTGCCAAATTATTGCAGGACAGAATGACTCCATGTAGGCAAGCTCTTGAGGAAAGCTTGCACAATTCCTGGCCACATGGAACCTGATCTACAGCCCATCAGAATAAATGCAAAGACTCCTCTGGACTTCAGAGAGCTTTGAATCAAGCTTATAATGCTTGGCTGTGACATTCTAGATGTACAACTTTCCTGAGGAAGATCTTCTCCTGCAAATATTAAAAATTCTTTTCTCTGCTGGTTTAGTGATACCATAGGAACGTTAAGTATTTAGGAAATGCCCTCAAGTGCTGGCTATGTCCACATTAGGACATTCATAGAAACAATAGAGAGTACATAAAAGGTTGCTACAAAGAGGAGGGAGAAAAAATTGTTCTCCTTAACCTCTGAGGATAGGACAAGAAGCAATTGGCTTAAAATGCAGCAATGATGGTTTTGGTTGGACATTAGGAAAAACTTCCTAACTGTCAGGGTGGTTAAGCCCTAGAATAAATTGCCTAGGGAGGTTGTGGAATCTCTGTCATTGGAGATTTTTAAGAGCAGCTTAGGCAAATACCTGTCAGGGATGGTCTAGATAATATTTAGTCCTGCCTTGAGGGCAGGGCACTGGACTAGATGACTTCTTGAGGTCCCTTCCAGTCCTCTGATTCTATGGCAACTCTACTTCAAGAACAGAATGCGCAATGTCATGATAGCAGGTTACCATATGATTTGATGAAGCAGTTACTTTGGCCAAGATTTTCAGAAGTGACTAGTGATTTTAGGTGCTTTAGTTTTAATTGCTCAGCTTGAGACATCTTAAAAAGACTGTTTCCACAAAATGCTGAGCACCCATTCTTGAAAGTGTCTCAATTTGAGTTCTCAAAATTGAAGGACCCAGAGTCAATAGTCACTTCTGAAAATTGAGACTGGTGCATATAGGGCCTGATGCTACTGTCACTGCAGTCAAAAACATTTGGGACCTGGTCTGGTCTACACCACAGAGTTAGGTCAACACAAGGCAGTTTACATTGACCTAACTATGTAAGTCTCTAGACTAAAATTTTGCTCCTGCCTATGTAACTGCCCCACTCTGCCAATTTAATAACACCTCCTCCACAAGAGGTATAGAGTCAATGTTGATGTATTTAGATCAACTCAGCATCAGTGTAGACACTTCATTGCTTACATTGACTGTTACTGGCTTTCAGAACCTGTCCCACAATACCCTGCACTGACAGTACAGTTGATACAAGTGCTCCTGGTGCAGATGCGCACCACTAACACAAGGAGGGTAGTGTGGACATGCAAAAGCAATGTAATTACTGTGATGGCTGTATGCCAACCTAACTTAGGTTGGCTTAATTTTGTAGTGTAGACAGGCCCTGAGTTTCAGTGGTGCAGGATCAAGACCATAGGCTGAGATTTTCAAAGCATCCCAAAGGAATTGGGCACCAACTCCTATTTCATTTTGAAGAGACTGGGTGCTGATCTTCCCTTAGTCCCATTGAAAATTCCAGACAAAAGATTTCATAAATATTATATAAATTATAAAGCTATTGTTTGATATTCCTGTATTTAATGCATAAAAAAATCAAAGGGACAGATTCTTACAATCTTTTTTCTTTCAGCACAGATAGTTTTGCTATTTGAACAAAACAGTGTAATTCTTGATACTGCCCTCTGAGTGCTGGAAGATTTATCCTAAAAGCAAACCCTTAAATAGAAGCTGAAAAATTCTATGTCCCATTAATTAGTGTAGGTGATGCAATTGCTGTTTTTTAATTAGGGTGCAGATTACAGTATTGATTGTTTACTTTATAAGGGTATTGTGATTTGTTATAGGCCATTATGTTTGATTATTTATGTAAGCATTTAGATTCTGACTGGCAGTATAATTCAGTTTAACATATATAGGCTTAATTAGTTGCTTTGCATGATTTAACAAGTCCCCTCCTGCTACATTTCAAACATGTAGTACATGTGGATTAAATATGCAAAGTAGCTATGTGTGGCAATGATCTAACTGACAGTTCAACACAAATTGGTCTAGAAGAGAATCATTCTCAGAGAGGAGCAAAAACAGTTCGCTCTCTTTCTGGGAAGGGCCTGGTGAAGACAGGCTGGAGAGAGCCACAAGGAGCAAATTGGGGGGCTGAAATAGTGGCTGTAAGAAGCAGGGAGATCCTTGAGTGAAGCTGCTGGAGTCCCTGGCAATGTCATACTCTGACTCTGGGGCAAGCTACAGCAGTGAATTAGCAGTACAATAGGGTTATATGATGGGGTTGCCTGTGATAGCAGTGGACTGGACTTGATCACCCAGGAATGCCCTTCTAGTCTTATGTTTCTAAGCAAGAAAGTCTAACTTCATTGTAACAACTTCAGGTTGTTACAAGGAGGAGGGAGAAAAATTGTTCTTCTTAACCTCTGAGGACAGGACAAGAAGTAATGGGCTTAAATTGCAGCAAGGGCGGTTTAGGTTGGACATTAGGAAAAACTTCCTAACTGTCAGAGTGGTTAAGCACTAGAATAAATTGCCTAGGGAGGATGTGGAATCTCCATCATTGGGGATTTTTAAGAGCAGGTTGAACAAACACCTGTCAGGGATGGTCTAGATAATACTTAGTCCTGCCTTGAGTGCAGGGGACTGGACTAGATGACCTCTCGAGGTTCCTTCCAGTTGTATGAGTCTATGATTCTATGTGTGAAGGAACTGTTTTCACATTTAGGCCTGATCCATCATCCTTAGCACATTGAAAACTCCTGTTAAAGGCAATGGAGTTTTGAACACATAAGGCCTACAGCATCCAGACCTAGTGTTATGGAATAATTCATTGCTGAATAGTAGAGAAAAATCTCATCATGTGGAAAGCTACAGAGCTCTATAGACTGTGTGCATAATACATTATCGAGAATTGAGCCATTCTGAGTGACTACCAGTGCGTTGAAGATCATTTTTCAGCTTTATTCTGTGGAAAGCACAAAGGGCTCTGTAACATCTTCACATGATACCTCATCTAAAGGGACAGCAAGGAGACAATAGAGGATGAAATGTGCTCCGCTGCATGAATGTTTACCAGAATGCTCTATAATAACTGTCACTTAAACTGCCATATTTTTTGTATACTTCTTTGCCCGGTAGCCATTCCCACTGAAATGTGTCCCTACGGAGCTGGTGTATTAGTGAGAAAATTGTGACAAATGTGTTGTCTGCATCCAGGGTAGTGAGGACTCCCCGGGCCTTAAGAGAAGATGTTAAAAAAATTAAAGTTACAGTACAGTATGTCAACTCATTTTCTTTGGATGCTGAAGGCAGATTATTACCCAGTAGAAATAGAATTGGGGAAGGAGAAAATCAGTACTGGAACAGTACTGATGTTTGAGGGGAAATATACTTAGGGTCAGATCCTGGCCCCATTCAAGTCAATGGCAAAATTCTCTTAGGCCTGCTCTACACATAGGGCTAGTCTACACTGCAAAGCCTCCTAAGGAAGACACAGCTTATACTGGCAACTCTTTTGTCAGTATAGCTAAACCACTTCTCTGAACCTCATAAGCCATGCTGGCAAAAGTACTCTTTTGCTGGTGTTAGATTTTTAGGAGTTAATTAATGGTCCTGGGTGTGACAAAGGGCTGAGGGAATGGCAAGGTGTGTGCCTACAAAATTTAAGCAGACTTCTTGAATGAGTCAGATAGTTATAATCACTCTTAACAACCATTCTTAATGCATAGAAAGTCACCTGGTCTAAATCTCATGAAGTCAAAGAGGTTACACTGATTTTCACCTGAGGATCTAGCCCATATTGTACAAAGAAAATGCACTAGTGCCATTAAGTCTGTGACATACAATGTTTTCCCCAAGTTATGCCACCTTTTGATTTTGAGAAAAAGATTCCAAGATTAGTGCAAGGCCCATGATGAGTTGCTATATTTACTTAACCTTAGGTCCTGTAATTTACAGGACTGGGTGACTTGCAAGTCCTTGGATATGTCAGAAAAAGCCATAAGTCACATCTGTGCATGGCACAGCTTCTGTAGTCCACAACAGTGGGAATTTAAGAAGTTAAAATGTATAATAAATTAGGTCCTTTTAGGTCACCAGCGTGTCTTTCCATAGAGCAGAAATGATCACCCTGGTTAATTGCGCCATCCTTTGATAACAGGATGTAATTAACATGTTTGACCATGGGTTACTGCAGTGGCAGTCATTATTTAAAGAGGATAGTATGTGCCCTGGTACTGTTATCAGTCTTAAAACAAGTGCACAACTTATTCATATGACTGTCATGGCATTTACATTCAAGCCTGTAAAATATTTAGGGCCACATTTGTCCCACGTGCAACTCTGAATTCAATTCAGTTTGTGCCCATTTACACTTGGGCTGAGCTTAGGCCTTAAAATTTTCTGTTCATGAGTGATTAAATTAAACAAATAGAAGATGCTGCTGAACAATGAAAATGTACACATGGACAGTTGTAAAATAGCAAATCCAAAGAGAAATTATTAAACTGATTTGGAATTAGCTGACCTCCCATTGTATTTCAAACACTGGTTTACCAGAAACCCTTTGAATGGAGGGAAGTGGGACATATTCTTACTTACCTTTGCGGTTTGAGCCTTGGCTGTGTACGCTCCTAAAAAAACCCATACCCCTAAAAGCTCTTGAAGTCTGTTGTTGGGTAACAGGGGACGGCACCTCTTTCTTTTGCAGGTTTTCCACAGCTGTTTCCAATTTTTTATTCTCCTGCTTTATCTGTTCAAGCATATCATGTGTCTGGACTGCATGCTGCCCAGCTAAAAGAGCTTGGGCTTTCCAGTGCTCGACAGCTTGGAATGCTTCTTCCAAAGCCTGGGTTACCACTTCTATTTCCCTGTTTTCTTTTTCATTACTTGCCTGGCCAGTATTGTGGCATATTATTTAAGCCATCTTACTGCCGTGGCCATTAATTGCAAGATTCTAAATTTTTTACTTTTGTTATTGATTTTCAGAGCTTCAGTTTCTGCCATTGCTTTACATATTCCAGTCCATGTTTCCCCACTTTCTTTTTTAAATTTATATGGGCCACCCCTTGCTGACAGGGCCGGCTCCAGGCACCAGCCGACCAAGCACGTGCTTGGGGTGGCACCTTGTAAGGGATGGCCGATCTTGGGGTGGCGGGGGGCGCTCGTTTTTTTTTTTTTGGTTCGGCAGGGTGGTGCTGAAGGTTTTTTGTTGTTGTTTTTGTTTCAGCCGGGCGGCGCTCGGGGGGAGGGAATTGTTTTTGTTTTGGTGGCGCAGCGCTGGAGGGGGTGTGTGTTTCGGCAGCGTGGTGCTCGGGGGGGGGTGTTTCGGTGGGGTGGCAGGGCAGGGCGACGATCGGGGGGGTGTTTCGGTGGGGCGTGGCAGCGCTTGGGGGGGTGTTTCGGCATCGCGGCGCTCGGGGGGGTGTTATGGCGGGGCGGTGCTCAGGGGGGGGTTTCGGCGGGGTGGTGCGGTGGGGCGCTCGGGGGGGGTGTTTCAGCAGGGTGGTGCGGTGGGGCGCTCAGGGAGGGTGTTACGGCAGGGTGGGGTGGCGCGGTGCTCAGGGAGGGTGTTACGGCGGGGCGGCGCTCTTTTTTTTGGCTTGGGGTGGCAAAAAAGTTACAGCCGGCCCTGCTTGCTGGCAATCCAGCAGGTCCAAATTTTATCAAACTCTGTGGGGATTTGCATGGAGGGGATAAGGGGGTTCCCTAGCTTGTGGTTTTCTGTCATGTTAGATCATGATTTCTACAGAGTACAGCTTGTTTACTTACCAGATCAGTGGTCGTGGGTCACCAGTGTGGTTAGATGTTTGGCTTCGTGTGTGTTCTTCTTTTGTGCTGCCCCAGCTCTGCGCAGACAGCTGGCACAGCAGACCTCAAGCGAACCGCCCAATGACCACAAGATCCGTTTCGTATGAAGGTGCCAGGCCAGGTTTATTGTTGGCAAAGCACAGTAATAGCACCTGGCAGACTCTACAAGGATACTTAGGGCTTGTCTACACTGGCAAGTTTTGTCACCAAAAACTGCCTTTTGGCAACAAAACAGCAAGACCGTTCACACTACAATGGGACTTTTGTCACGAAAAACGCCCCGTTTTGGCGACAAAAAAGTTCAACCCCTATGAGAGACTTTTATCTTTTCCCCTCCCTTTATTGTTGACAAAGAGCCAGTGTAGACACTGCTGATTGTTTTGTCGATGGAACTGGCTTCCGCCAGTATCCCACAATGCCTGCCCTGATTGCTCTGCTCAGTATTTTGATCTCTGCTGCCCTGCAGGCATGCGCCCCTCCTCTTTCAAAGCTCTGGGAAGTATCTCTGTGCTGCTCCATTTGGGGAACAAACAGAGCAAATCATTGGAATGCTTCTGTTCTGCCCTGCACTAGGAACACAGCAGCAGGGCAGACTGCTGCTGCGGGGGGGGGGGGGGGAGGGGGCCGAGGGAGGGAGGGACAGACTGCTGTGCTGCTTTGCCATTCCTCAACATGGAGAGCTCACAGAGCTACTCATGATGCTTCTCTCGGCAGCTGAGGGGGCTGTGGGAGAACTCGGAGAGAATCCCAAGATGAGCAGTGATCAACTCTTCCTTCCCACACCACTGCACTGTGGGATACATACCCACAGTCCATTGCTCACCCTGTCGATGATGGTGTTCGCAACGTGGACATGATCTGTCGACAGAGGGAGGAAGTGTGAACACTCTTTGGCGATTTTTGTTTTGTCGACTTTTGGGTGTCGACATAAGTTTTATCAACAAAACTTGGTAGTGTAGACAAGCCCTAAGACATGTGTGCATGTGACAATGGACGCAGATCAGTGAATGGCGGGACTTTGCATTCCCCCCCTCAGCTGGACAAAGATACTCCCTCTGAGATACATATTTATACCCTGATACAAACAAGTTAGTACTGCCCCTCTGACATAGTTACTGTCCCCAACTTGGCTAGTAATCACCTTGTACATGTTGGTTCAATCAAAACATCTCTGTTACATACTGTCATCCTGACCTTATCTTTTAGGAGGGTTCAGTGTATTCCTGTTATTCTTGGGAATGTTTTTGTACCATCCTTGATTTCAGGATGTGTTTGCATGAGTATTCTGTGACAGACACTTCTTAGGAATGTGTATGTCTGTAATATCAGCCCTGTTCTTGACAGATTCTGTGAGAAGGTCCTGCCTTATACCAGGCCTCTGATTATGTCTCAGGCTCTCTTCCTACTACAATCTTTAATAGCATTTGATAATTCCTAATCTGTAATAGGGTTTAAAGTGCACATAAGGAGTTAAGAGCTGAAGTTCAGTTGTCTCTGGATAAATGCATTGCAGGTGTGTAGTTAAGTGCTAATTAGATAGCTTGGCTATAATAAAAGGAAATGCAAATAAAACAAAGATATAATTGAACTCAAACAACTGGATCCACTGCTGGTGTAAATCAGCATAGTGCCACTGAAGTCAACGAAGCTGCACCAATTTACACCAGTTGAGAATCTGACCCAAAGTGTGTGCGCTTTGGTCTTTGAGATGGACTTCAGAGCATACATGGAGCACATTTCTGGAACACTGAGTGAGGGTTAATGTGACTTTTGTATCTAAGTCTTGCAGTTTGTTATGAAAAATATCCTGTTGTGCTTTTAAGTTCCCTTGCCTGTACCAGTACTCCAGGGTGCCACCTGATGTACTGGGCTCCCACTAAGCCCGCCTGTTCCACCAGCCTGAACGTCCTCACCCTGCCCTGCTGTGCCAGGCCCTCAAGCCTCCTCTAGCACACACACGTAGGTAGGGACACACCCAGCTGCAGAAAGACACAGACTCTGAAATCAGCTCTGCCTGGGAAGAATCAGCTTGGGGATTGCCCAGCACTCAAGTGCACACCCCTTCTGGGGTGTAAACCCAAAATTGCATTGTCTTGTGCTGCACAGAAAACTGTACAGCGTAAGCTCATGAAATTTGCTCCCTCCCTCAATGTGGAGGAAGATATGCACAGCTTTTTGTCCCCCCAGTTATGAATTGCACAAAGTGGTTTAAAGAAAACAAAACAAGTTTATTACTACAAAGGATAGGTTTTAAGTGATTGTAAGAGCTAGCAAACAGATCAAAGCAGGTTCTTGAAGACAAGCTGCTCTTGCTTGCAGGTTAAAACTCTAGGTATTTCTTTCACAGGCCAGACACCTTTTCCAGATGGGTTCAGCTCTACTTCCCCTCCCCTCCCCCCAATCTTTGTTTCTTAGATGTTCTCAGCAGTCATCCTGGGTGGGGATTCAGTGAAGAATGAGCCAAGATTAACTCACTTCCCTGCCTTAAATAAGATTTACATATGGCAGGAATCCTTTGTTTCCCACTTTGATCTCCACCCCCTTTGTGGAAAAATACTAGCAGTCCAAGATGGAGTCCAGTATTGGGTGACATGATCACATGACCCTGCAGTGTCAAAGCAGCCATGAATCAAAGGCCAGCATCCCAGGAAGCTTCTCAGGAAATTGGGAGATTAGCATCTTCAGAGTCCTATTGTTCCCCCTAATGGCTCATCCAAGCTGATTGCCTACTGTCTGGTGGGCGTTCCCCAGGTGTAAACACACTTGTAATTGTTACATAGCTAATATTCCTAACTTCAGATACAGAAATGATACATGCATACAAATAGGATAATTGTATTCAGTAAATCATAACATTTCCAATGATACCTCACATGAACCATCTAGCATAGAACACGTCTTAGTTATGCTATATTCATTTCATAACAATATCTCTGTGAAGAATATGGGGCATAGGGTCACACATGGTATTACTATTTTTCTCTAAAAGTTCCTATTAGTAATTGGTTCTGGACAGATTAAATGAAAATAAATAGACTGTACTTATTATCTGTAGCTCTCAAATTTCTTTACAATGGTGGGTATCATTTCCTATTTTACATGTGGGGAAATCAAGGCACAGTGAGGTTGTGACTTACCCGAGACCACACAAGGAGTTGGTAGCATAGCTGGGAACAGAACCTAACCTTCTAACATCCAGTCCAGTCTATTGGCTCACACGACCTTTCTCAGAAGACATTCATATCTACAAGACTATTCCTGGGCCAAATTCTGCCCTGCAACATATTGGTTGACTGCACTTGAGATCAATAGGAACAAACTATAAGAGCAGGATTTGGGAGCTGATTATGATAAACAATTAGAGCTTGGCAGGAAAGCTTTTCCCATCGTGGAAAAATTTTCAAGACTTTGAAGGGGGGGTGTTCTTTCTTTCCCAAATTGGGACAAAGGTCAGTCTCAAAAATTCATAAACCCCAAAACTGAAAAAACTAAAACAAAAAACCCCCCCACAGGATTAGTTCAATTTAAATGTTTAGTTTGAATAATTTTGAAACATTTCATTTTGATTTTGACCTTTTAAAACTTTTGTTTTTACTAAAACTTAACTCTAAATTTCAAAACAAAGTCATATCAACCTGAAAAATTGAACTTTTACTTTGAAAAAATGTCAAAACAGGACATTTAGACAATTTCAAAACTTTTTTTCAAAACGAGAAATTTGTCAAAACACCATTGCAGTTTCAATTTAATTAATTTGCACTTTGCAACCAAAAAAAACAACAACTACAACCCAGTATTGTAAAAAAATTCTGAACCTGCTCTATAAACAATGCAGTTTACAGTGTTGTACTAGTATTTGGAGAGATTAATGGTTAAAAAAAAAAAAAAGGCCCAGATTCCTCTGTTATATGAACTTCTGGCATGGAGTTTAAACTGAGGATGCTCAGAGTTCCTGGTTCTCTCACAAATGTCCTGCATGAACTTGAGGAAATCATTTAAACTCCCTTTGCCTCTGTTTCCAATCTTCTGCTTGCATGTTGCATCCCTTTCTCTCGAACCTTGGTCTGCTTTGTCTACTTAGACTGTAAACTCTTTGAGACAGGGACTGTCTCTTAATGTATTGACAGAAACTAGCAGAATTGCTGCCCTAATCTCAGCTGGGCCTTTTAGGCCCCATTATAAAATATATATTAAATAATAGCAGAATGAGATAAATGGTAGTGAGAGACATGTCACTAATTTATGATAGCAAAATTGAGAGCCAGTGATCATTTCTGTGTCTTCTATCGGGTGCTCCAATAGAGCTAATGGGTAGATATGGGTCAGCTGACTAATGTTGAGTTTGATCACCCTCTTGGCTATTATTACCATCAGTCCTATCCCTTTCCCTTTTCTTTAATTCATGTTTCTCTTGGCATATCAGTCTTCTGACGAGCCGTACAAAGCTAAGATCGGTTTCCATTTGCTGGAGCTTATAGGAGGGTTGGTTTGGCTGTGTAGGATCCCACTCTGATGCTGGTAGACCAGATGTCAGCTCTTGACAAGTCTGTAGTTGTCAGCTGAGCACTGACAAATTCATAGCTGGAAACCAGACCAGCTCACTTGTATGTTACTATTGTTTTGCTTTATAACTCTAAAAAATGCCTGCAGTGAACTTATGAACCTAGGCAGGAGGAATGGTTCCCCCACCCCTCAAGAAGGACTATCAAAATTAGATGGGCCATTGTGGAACATCACAATGCAAAGACTGGGTTAATGGCCCTCTCACACCCATGAAGATGCTACATGTAAGAAAGCTTGTCCCATCAGCTTGAATTCTGGAAGAAGGAAATAAAGATAGGTGTCATGACAATTTTTCATGTCTTTTGCAGTTTGGATTTTCACGGGGCTGGAGCTGGAAATCAAAAACAGAGATCCCCCAGGTCAACCTGGGTTAGCCCTAAAAGACATTCAGTGCTGGCAGCTTACTATAACTCTGTCACCTTTTAGAACCATAGACTGAAACTATATGTTGCCTGCTTTAAGATGTAAATAACTCTCTCATTTGTTTTTTTTCTAGTTAATAAATCTTTAGTTAGTTTACTGTAGGATTGGCTACAGCATTGTCTTTGGTGTGAGATCTCAGGTGCAAATTGACCTGAGTAAGTGACTGGTCTCTTGGGACTGGAAGCAACCTGAATTGTTTGTGATCCTTGGTGCATGGCAACCAACTATCACTAAGTCCAGCTTGCCTGGGTGGCAAGACCGACTGTAGTGCTCCAGGGGACTGTCAGTGACTCTATGGTAAGATTGCTATAGTGTTTTAGGAGTTCACATTTGTTACTGGGTTGGTGAAATCTAATCATAAAACATACCACAGTTTGGGGTCTCTGCCCTGCTTTTGAAAAGTCTGCTCTGAGGTTGGCACTTATAGTCCTGCACCACTCCAGGCAGCGTGATACCCACACTCAAAGTTTTGCTTTGAATTTTGGATTCAAATAAGCCCAGAAACATAAAGTGAAAATTCAGAGGGATGAGTTGAGTTTTGCCGAGTTTTTATCAAAGCAACAGAGCTTCAGCTAGTTTCCATGCAAAATCATAAACTGGCCCAGGAGCTGTGGAAGATTTGAAGCCATCCTGGCCTCAGTTCAGTTTTGTATTGAAACCCAAACCCAGGAATTCCACTCTGTTCCAAGGTTTGTTGAGAATATTTTTCCATGTGCTATTCAAATGGATGTTTCCGAGGCAGTGGTCCGATCCTGTTTAGTTTCCTCTGGTGAGTAGTCCCATTGACTGCAGTGGCACTGCTTGTGTCAGCAAAATAAAGTGGGCTCAATGTAGGGTATATGCTGTTTTCAATATATATTCTAGGGCTGTCGATTAATTGCAGTTAACTGACATGATTAAGTCAAAAAAATTAATCGCAATTAGAAAAAGTAATCGCGATTAATCGCTCTGTTAAACAATAGAATACCAATTGAAATGTATTAAATTTTTGAATGTTTTTCTACATTTTCAAATATATTGATTTCTATTACAGCACAGAATACAAAGTGTACAGTGCTCATTTTATATTATTATTTTTATTACAAATATTTGCACTGTAAAAATGATAAACAAAAGAAATAGTATTTTTCAATTCACCTCATAGAAGTACTGAAGTGCAATCTCTTTATCATGAAATTGTAACTTACAAATGTCAGTTGTTTTTTGTTACATAACTGCACTCAAAAACAAAATAACTTAAAACTTTAGCACCTACAAGTCCACTCAGTCCTATTTCTTTTGTTCAGCCAATCACTAAGACAAACAAGTTTGTTTACATTTACAGGAGATAATGCTGCCTGCT
Organism: Chrysemys picta bellii; assembly: GCF_011386835.1. NCBI lineage: Eukaryota > Metazoa > Chordata > Testudines > Emydidae > Chrysemys > Chrysemys picta. The sequence continues at coordinate 58,974,197 of NC_088800.1, forward strand.
TCTTATTTACAATGTCACCTGAAAGTGAGAACAGACGTTCACATGGCACTTTTGTAGCCGGCATTGCAAGGTATTTACATACCAGATATGCTAAACATTTGTATGCCCCTTCATGCTTTGGCCACCACTCCAGCGGGCATGCTTCCATGTTGATGATGCTTATTAAAAAAATAATGCGTTAATTAAATTTGTGACTGAACTCCTTGCGGGAGAATTGTATGTCTCCTGTTCTGTTTTACCTGCATTCTGTCATATATTTCATGTTATAGCAATCTTGGATGATGACCCAGCACATGTTCATTTTAAGAACACTTTCACAACAGAGTTGACAAAACGCAAAGAAGGTACCCATGTGAGATTTCTAAAAATAGCTACAGCACTTGACCCAAGGTTTAAGAATCTGAAGTGTCTTACAAAATCTGAGAAGGACGAGGTGTGGAGCATGCTTTCAGAAGTCTTAAAAGAGCAACACTCCGATGCAGAAACTACAGAACCAGAACCACCAAAAAAGAAATTCAACCTTTTTCTGGTAGCATCTGACTCAGCTGATGAAAATGAACATGCTTCGGTCTGCACAGCTTTGGATCGTTATCGAGTAGAACCTGTCTTCAGCATGGACGCATGTCTTCTGGAATGGCGGTTGAAGCGTTAAGGGACATATGAATCTTTAGCGCATCTGGCACGTAAATATCTTGCAATGCCAGCTACAACAGTGCCATGCGAATGCCTGTTCTCAATTTCAGGTGACATTGTAATCAAGAAGTGGGCAGCTTTATCTTCTGCAAATGTAAACAAACTCGTTTGTCTGAACGATTGGCTGAATAAGAAGTAGGACTGAGTGGACTTGTAGGCTCTAAAGTTTTACATTGTTTTATTTTTGAACACAGGTTATTTTTGCACATAATTCTACATTTGTAAGTTCAACTTTCATGATAAAGAGATTGCACTATAGTACTTGTATTAGGTGAATTGAAAAATATTACTTCTTTTGTTTTTACAGTGCAAATATTTGCAATAAAAATAAGTATAAAGTAAGCACTGTACACTTTGTATTGTGTGCTGTAATTGAAATCAAGATATTTGAAAATGTAGAGCATAGCCAAAAATATTTAAATAAATGGTATTCTATTATTGTTTAATAGCACGATTAATCGCACAATTAATCACGATTAATTGTTTTAATTGCACAATTAATTGCAATTAATTTTCTTAATCGCTTGACAGCCCTAATATATTCCCTTTCCTAGCTGTGGTATTTCTAGTGCTCATGTTAACTGCTGCATTCTTCCTTTCTGTTTAAAAGTATATAGCTACATCGAAGTATTATTCACAGAAAAGACGTTTACTTACTCAATTTGGTCAATTCACAACATTTCCACTTGATTTCTCTAGATCATATTTAATGTGAAATATTCTTGCTCATGTGCTAAATTGCTTTTGAACAATCAAAGAACACCATTTTCTGACTATAGCGGCTTTTATAACAATCAGGGGTTTTCATGCTTTGATGGGGAGCATAGTAAAATGGGCATTTAATTTGAGGAATCCTTATTGCTTTAACAAGGAAAAGGCATTTTAACAATTACATTGATTTTGCTGATGGAGTGAAAGGGCTCTCTACAAGTTAAATCACATCCAGTGCGGTGTAAGGCATTAAGGCATGGGCTGGATTGTTATGGGAGATTAATGGTGAGTACAAGAAGAAACATTTTTTGATACAGAGAGTAACATTTACATCTGTTAAATCACACAAGTGAGAAATCGAACAAATTGGTTAATGAAACCCTTTCGCATGATATTGAAGGAGATTGAAGAGGTGTTTCATGTATCTGCTTGGCTAGTAAGGGAACTATGGCATTGATTCAGCAGTCCATCGCTGTACAGCAAAATCACTTAGGCATGTCCTTTAGGCATGTGTTTAAGTCCATTGAATTCATTAGGGTTTAACCATATGCTTTGCTGGGTTGGGGCCCACAGATCCTCAAAGATATTTGGATACCTAACTCCCATTGATTTCAGTGGAAGTTAAAATCCCAAATATCTTTAAGGATTTGGACCTAACTGGCTATATTCTCTATTATAAAAACCCAATCAGATTTTTAATTAGAATAAGGGCATTATCCTAAATTTCAGTTGTTTGACACCCTTGTGGCCTGATCCTGATCTTGTTTACACAGTTTAAATCAGGAGTAACTCTGCTGTGTTTAGAGGAGTTACGGAGAGGTAAAACTAGCATAGAATCAGGCCCTTTGTATATTTTATTGTCTTTAATATTGAGGATGAAAAAAGACACAGTGACTGTATAATCAGTCTTTTCAATTTAGACTATCGAATCCAACTTGTTGTAACAGAGCAGAAGTGCCAAACTTCTATGTGTACATTTGATTTTTGTATGGACTGATTACAGTAGAACTCTGAACAAAACTTTATGGTTATTCTTTCAAAAGTTTATAACTAAACATTGACTTAATACAGCTTTGAAACTTTACTATGCAGAAGAAATATGCCGCTTTCCCTTTAATTTTTAGTAGTTTACGTTTAACACAGTACTGTACTCTGTTTACCCTTTTTTTTTTTTTGTCTCTGCTGCTGCCTAATTGTGTACTTCCGGTTCCAAATAGATGTGTGGTTGACTGGTCAGTTTGTAACTATAGTGTTTGTAACTCTGAGGTTCTACTGTACAGATTATAATCAGTGGCACCATATTGAAATATATAAGAATAATGCAGTCTGCGTGCCTAATTGTGTTGAATTCCTAGCCCATAGCATAAAAACCATCAGCATGAATACCCTCCTTGCTAGCAGCCGGAAACAGTATGGACCAAATAGGCAGGCAGACTGCACTATTCTTTCACCTTGAACGTCGTTTGTCATGAACAATGTTGTATGAACTTTCAATGCTTCCCTATGCTGAAGCTATTCTGTGCAGTGGATTTTGTATAGGGGATTTTAGTCTCCTATCTGGAGCCACTCATAAGCACATTTCTTTTTAGGTGTGTGTTGTTTGTTTACAGGGCTGGCCTTACCATGAGGCGAACTGAGGAGGCCGCCTCAGGTGCCAGACTGGGGGGGGAGGGAAGGGGGTTGCGACTAGGACCCAGAATTGAGACCTTTCAAAGTTTTGGCCCAAGCGAGGGTGCATGGGAGCGTCATTTGAGCTCCCCGCCTCAGGTGCCAAAATGTTGTGGGCCAGCCCTGTGTGTTTATGCTCTTTGAAGTAGTGGCCATCTCTTTGTTATGTGTTTGTATGGTGCCTAGCACAATGGGAGGGGTGAGGCTGACCTTGATAGGCACTATTGAAAAACAAAGGAAAAAGGAAACTAGCTTTATAGGGATGGATCCTGGGCTACATTCCCAGTACAAAGTGATCTCCAGCATAAGGAGTCAGTGAAGTAGTTCCACCTCCACTCCCTGTGGTTGGTCTAAGGACCATGGCTTGGAGAAAGGGGAAATGTTATTTGGATCCCACTGATGCCTATCAGCCATATCATCCCCTTTGGGTTGTTGGCAGCCAATAAAAGTTAGAGCATATTTCAGGGGGCTCTAACTTGTGCCAGGAGGACTAGCCCACTGCACAACTGGCAAGGATTAGGTGAGAATAATGGTGTCTCAAAGCAGCTTTTACAAACAGGCACACACACATGCCCCTGGGATGAGCTGTGCACTCCTTGGCCACGTGGGGCTTTCATCTGGGCCATGCCCATTAGAGAAGATGTCTATGGTTTACCAGTTCAAAGGCTTTGGAAAGATGGATTAAAAATATTACGTCTAAGGCTCTGATCCGGTGAGGTAAAAGCTATTTATGACTTTAGACTAAGGCAAGGTTGTTGAAAGATCCACTCTGAAGCCAGATTGCATCATTTAAGAGACAAAGAGGAGTCTGATAGTCAGAAACTTGTGTCGCACCATGTCTCCCAATAGTCTGGGAGAAGAATAAAAGAGTCATGTGTTGGGTCAGATGGATTTCATTCCCTCCTCCAGCCCCTTCTGTAAGGAGATCATTTTAACACCTGGCCAAATACAAGATAGTAACATTTCAAGGGCAGGTTAAGTAGTTTAATAATAGGCATAGATCATACTCGCTTTGACTGGGAAATTTAAAAGCCTGAGATCCATTAAAAAAGCAGAAACAAATGCTGGCATCAGTAATCAATAATAATTATACACAGTAATTATGTTGGGCTTGTGCATACAGTATAAAAATTTAATGAGAGGAATGGAGTGCCTTTTACAAATTGTGAAATATAATATTGTCTGCTGTTCAAATGCAGTTGAGTAAACCATTGAATGTAAGCTCTCCTCAACTCTCTGAGCACTAACAGGTTTTTGTTTGTTCTGAGAGTTACCTCACAGTCTGTGGTCACAAAGCAGATCTGGTTGTTAGCTCTACAAAGCTCGTCTTTCTGGGGCAAATCCCGATTTTTAATTGAGCCTCAGAGTGTGTCTACTTAGTGTGCAAAGTCCAGGCTCTGACTCAGGTTTGAGCCCAAGCCTCCTTCCATTCACAAACACATCAATCTGACTTGGTTCAGCAAGCTCTCAGTACCCAGATCCTAGGACCATGCTAGAGGAGTGGGTCAGAGTCCGAGTCCTGCTATGACTTGGGTCCAAGCCCTGTCATTTTCCAGTGTGGAGGCAATCAAGCCACAAACCTGAGTCAGAAGGTCTGTGTAGTCCAGTATGGAAGTGTTAGCATGTCTGTGAGACCCAGGTCCAGCAATTGGAAACCCAGGTTTATAATGCAGTGTGGATGCATGGAAATACCGACTTCACAAGCGTGGGTCCCACAGCCCCTGGTTTACAATGCAATGTAGACATACCCTCAGAAACAGGTGGGAGGACTGTACAGAGCAATTTTGCTTTTTCTGTTAAAGGAAAGATCATGATTAAATGGGGAAGGGAATTATGACCTCTCACTCCATAGTACCTTCGATGTATGGAGACACTGGTTTGGTGCATAGGGCACTGAACTGAGAGTCGGGAAACCTGGATTTTGTTCACAGGCTGCTGCTGGTCCTAGTGTGTGACTTCAGGGAAGTCATTTCCCCACCCTTTATTTGTCTTGTCTATTTGGATTATAAGATCTTCAGGCAGGGACTCTCTCTTGCTGTGTGTTTGTACAATATCTAGCACCGTGGCACCCGATTGCAGGCGGAACCCATAGGTCCTACTTTAAGATTACTGATAGTGCATGTTTGCTCATTTTCAACTAATTTACTAAAGCTGCAACATAATGTAACACAACAGTTCTGAATGCAGGTGGGGAAAAAAAAGCTGGATAGCTAACATGTTGGAGACACTGAACTCAAGAGGGAACCTTGCTTGTATAATCTGGTTAGGTTCAAATTAGACATTTGGAAAAAAACAAATCACTGGCTTCTTGGTAACGAGTATTCCAGAATATTTTATTTTAGGGTATTTGAACTCTGAGGAACATGGCAGTGATAATTAGATGTTGTTAAAACTTTTATTCCTATCTGCTTGGTCAATTGTTAGTAGGATATGGAGAAAACCTGACTCTCCCTCTGTCTTGAAAAGAGTTCAGCATGCCTGGAACCTTGTTCAAATATCAGGAGTCAGGCCCCTCAAAATATGAATCTTTTGGTGCATTTTCTTCACATTTTCAAACTTTACTCCACAACCATGAGGACTAGAAATTCACTTTTTTAAAGAAAAATAAGTTAAAGCTTAGAATTGTCATGCAGCCTCCTAACTGTAGCAGCTTGGGCTTTAAGAAAAGCAAACAATAAATATTGTGAAACTCATGATAAAACCTTCAGAGTTGGCAACACTGAATTAGTGTTGCCAGTACTGCTGTACAGATCTGCCCAATCACTCTGATGAGGCATCTCCATTCATACATGCAAAGACTACTTTAACAAATAAATACATAAAGTGGACTAAATCCTCTGATGGTATAAATTGGTGTAGCTCCATTGTAGAGCTACACTGACACAAGCTAAGTATCTGTCCATAAATGACAAGGTGAAGATAGTGAATCTTACTCCTCTTCTCTGCTTTCTCCCTTTTAATTAATGTTGTCATCTTCTTTTCTTTCTTTCTTTCTCTCCTTCCCTTTTCTCTGAATTCTTTGATGTACTGAAGAGATATAAAGTATTGACCATTGCCTCTCATTGTTTAAAATAAATGAAAACCTCTTCCTGTATTATGTGTCAAACATGTTAATGAAGACAGAAGCCTTTTGTATTTTATTTGCAATGAACCTATGTTTGTGAATCTTTGTCTATGTGTATATCTATCTATCAGCACTCTCATATATATGAGAGTACCTCTAGTACCTAGAATATATGCTCACATGAACTCTGTCAGGACCTGTCAAAAATACAGTTAGAGACAATATTTATATTTATAAAATGTAAGCAAAGTTGTTTGTGCTTGTTCAGTTGGAGTGACAAAGGTCATTGGCAAAAGACCTGATCTTTTCAACATGAAAATGTCATTTATTTGCAAAATCAGGTTTCACTGAAGGGCAAGAGGGAAACCATAATATTGTTCTGTGGAATGTTTTGATCCTTTGGCAGTTAAAGCCTCTTGCATGAAAGAAGACAGTCTAAACATGTAAAATTCAGCAGGTTTCCATGTAAATGAAACTTTTTTTTTTTTAACAGTTTTTGTGGTGTTTTGGTGTAAGTGTTTAGTTTTCCACTTATTTCTCCTCTCCCCCGCCCCCTTCACCCCCGCTTAGAAGTGTGGAAAACCCTTGAATATGTCTCATTTTTGTAATTTAAAAATAACACTCCAGGTACCTTTCATAACTGGGGTGGTCCTCCCTCATATATAAAATGTCTCTTGGAGTTTAATTATGTTATTACATTTGCTAAAGCATTAAATATACCCTGTAATGGTCCTGGCTCACACAATAGTCATAATAATATATACTATAAAAATGCTAAACTAAATACAGCAGCAAATGCAAATTAGGATCTGGATTCTGTTCTCATTTACACTGTTATTAACCTGCATTAACTCAATTTACTTCAATTCAGTTACTCCAGATTTACACTGGTGTAAATGAAAGCACAATACAGCCCTACTTCTGCATATGATAATAGATTGTGACAATGTGTTTGGGGAATGGGAGAATAAGTAAACTGTATTGTGTATGGACAGCAAATAGGACTGAGGTCACAGACTTATGGAATAATGTATTTAAGCAGAGGAAACTGGATCCCACACCTTCTGGCCCCTGACATGAACCCTTTCCGGTTTCTCCTGTTGAGGGGGAATCTCCAGTTTGCATAAAACCAGCATAGTTCTATCTCCCCTACACAAGAACCATACTGGGGGCATGCCTAAGGGAGGAAGTGTGGCTGGATTGCTGCTAATTTTAAGACCACTAAAGTATTCATCTATTCACATCAAAATAGAAGCAAGAAATGAAATAATGGTTTCACTTCAATTACTTTGAGGGCAAGTCTCCATATCATAACCCCTCCTTTCCTCACCATAATCAGTGACTTTATTGACCTAATTGGCTGTGGCACCTAGGACAGAATGAGTTCTGATACTGAACTATATCATCTGACACCTAGCAGTGGGCCCTCCAGAAAACAGAGGAGGCATATTGACATGGAGCAGCATCGCGAAGCTTGTACCGTGACTTTGGAGAGGAATCTTGCTTGACAAATGTCTATCATTTAGTTCGTTTTTTAACTCTGGAAGGTGCTGAGTTACCAAGGTAGGTAGTAAGTTCTGGATAACAGCACTAGAAATAGACTAAAATGTTATGATCTGTACCTGTTCAACAGGGGACTTCTGTCTCCAAGGCTAGCAATTAAGACTATTCCATCAGAACTAAATGTCCTTAATTACATATACACAAAGTCCTGAAGCAACGCATGGGAGAAGTACTGTAGTTTGCTGTTTTGATCCAAATAAAAAATTAAACATCCATTGGGCCTAGTTCTCCACAGCCTTGTACTTGTAGCCATTTCCAGTAGTGGAAGGGTGGTGTAAAATGCTACCAAACCAGAATGTTAATATTTTATACCTACTTTGCAGTGGTGTAAATGGAGACACAGGCTCTAAGAAAGTGAAGAATCAGATAGCAAAAGTAGCAAAGAAAACATGAACCAAAAGAGCTTATATTTACATCAGATAAAAAAAGACTCATCATAGCTTTTCCAATGACTCAGAACTCTCACAGCTTTGACATGGTCAAGGCATAATCACCAGGATTTTCACTTTTAATACTGAAAGGGATGTGCTCCCTCCCCCCCAGCAGAGTCCTAGAGCCCAAGCTCCAGTCTAAGACAGGAAGTCTACACAGCAATGAAACAGCCCCGCAAACCTGAGTCGAGTGCTTAATTTGTGCCAGGGCTTGCAAGGCTGAGCCCTGACATCTCTAGGCATGGCAGTTCATAGCCCCTGCACCTGTGGGCTTGCTGCACCCGTTATGAATGTGAAAAAATTCTTGAGCTCCCGCACCTCTTTCATTACAAATTAAACACTGCCTGAGTCAGCCGTGGGTTTTTCTTTGCTGTCTAGATATACTTTAATGTCTCTTGATACTGGGCAAGAAGGGCTACACACTCGTCCTGTAGCAATCTTTTCCCTCACTTGTGCTTTAATCTGTAGCAAGCACCAGTTCTCCGGGGCAGAGATGCCTTCATGTGTGTCTGTGCTGTGCTTAAAGCAACGAGGATTTATTTGACTGGTCTTGATTGGGGGGCCTCTAGGTGCTGCTATAATATAGATACTAAATAAGTGAAGCCCTAGAAAGGGAAAATGTAATCGCACATAATTAAGGTTTGACATCTATTGCTTTGTGGTATGTGGAGCAATAAACTGCTGATGAGATGTATTAGATGCCAAAGTGAAGCTGAGTTGTTTAATCACTCTCAAAATCTACTACAAAGCAATTGAGAGAGTTGTTGCTGCATTACAACCAATCCAAACTTGAAAAAGAACTGTTGTGCATCTTTTTCTTTTCCTTTTGAGGGCTTGAAAGAGGATGGTGCTGGTTCTTTCTCATATCAGGCTGTTGTCTACACCTTGAGGGAGGCTGGTTAAAAGGCAGGGGTGACTGTTGACCTGTGTGGCTGTATAGGCCCTGATCTTCTAGCCAGATTACTGTCCTCATCCTTGTCCCTGTTTGACTCTGGTGCAAGCAGCTCAGGCCAAAGACGGAATTCTGTAACACCATTCCTACATGGAAAAATGGGTTTGGGTTCCTCTCTGGGCTTCCTGGTTCATTATGTGGGGGTCACCACAAAACTGAGACCTTGAGGCAGGTATGGAATGAAGACTGCTGTGAGCTGGGTGGTGTATCGCAGACATGCTGTATGTGTGCAGGATGTCTTTGCACACCCATAACCATGGGTGTGGATGGAGCTAGATAGATACTGGTATCTCTCACTTTCCATTAGGCATTGCAAAACCGATGGTTGGCCTTGCAGAGATGGAGGCAGGTTTAAATACTGATTCACTAATCAAGAGCTAGTCATTATTTACATGAATAATAGATCCAAAGAGTGGCTTGTGTGGGAAAGGAATCAGATGACTGGACACAGAGTTTCCATTACTGAGCCCCTGAGGCTGTCAGTTTCCCAAATTAATATATATCTAGTAAAATCAGTGCAGATTATAATGTATCCTCACTTGGTGAGATTTTGAATTGACTGGATACATATGATTAAAGGATCTGTTTCTTTCTCTAAATTTCCATTCCCCAGTCAAGGACTAGATTCTGTTATAGGCTGGCAGTAAATCACCACCTCCACGAAGCATGGGAACACCTGTACTTGAGAAGTGTGTGTTTGAGACACAATGCTCCCAGGGCCTACTTCCTTTTCAAGGGATGTTCATAAAGTCAGAATTTAGTCTCATGAGTAGCACGTGGGAAGAAGCAACATAACAGAAGGTTAGTGCTTTGCCATTGAAATGTTCATAAGCATATGGAACCATGTTAGAGCTATACATTCCTTGTGTACATGGAGACAGGAATTATGCACTGGTCAAAGAGAGGAAGTTTTGACCAAAAAAAAAAGTACTTTACAATTATTTTGCATACTCATCACTGGAATTTTTATCTTTTTACTGTAGAGATAGAGCCATGGTTTGGTAAGAATACAGAAGTGCATTGCGCATTATCAGGGCTATCAGAGGTTCACAGTTAATACCTCATCACTACATATTGTGTTATAATTTTGCCCACATGTGAATAATTTTGGATTGCAGTTATATTGAGTGTGATAGTACCTGGTACCTGAAATTGATGCTGCCTACAAAGATCAAAGCATTTTGTAGACTTTTTTTTATTCTCACCTCAAAAGTTTGAAAGAATGATCAATAATGAAAATATCTGTATATATCAGCTGCTCCAGCTAGTGAAAAACAAGTGTCTCTGGGGTTTTGTGGCATTGGAAAGGATTTATTTCCAAGAAACCCAGATCCTAACCTAGCAGTGTGTTGCAGAGCAGCTACTGTACACCCAAGCCAAAAATGGAGCCTTTGAAGTGACAGATTTTCAGTTGATGAATCTTCTCACTGCACCGAAAATTATATTTTGTTGTTCTGGAGCTATGACAGAGTAGCTTAGTGCAGCTTTGATAAAAACACATGAGAGCACAGTTCATTATCATTTAAATGAGGATTTCCAGCCATAATTATATCCTTAGTCATATTAACAGCATTTTTCACTGAACACACATCCCTTGTTTTAAGTGATCTCCCAAGTACAAAATATCAAGACCAGTTTTAATACTTGAAAACATCATGTGAAAGCATGTGAAGAAAGTGAAAGCTTTCAGAAATAAATGTCAGAGTCATTTCCTTTAGGTAGAAAAACATATTTATTCCTAAGAGGTACATTTGCCCAGGAACCTGGTACATTGGTCAAAATATACCTCCAATGCTGCCTGTTCTACCAGGCCACATATTACTGCTGTACAGAAGACATGGTGAAAAACTGATGCAAAGCGATTAAAGGAAAGGCAGATGGCTCACACATTGGTTGTTTTAAAATATATACATTTTGTTTTCTTTGTAGACTTTGGAGGTATTTCTAACAAGCCTTTACAAGCCAGCTACTGCAAAAGGCACTATAGAAATGTATTTGGTAAATAATAACAGGAACATTTATGACCAGGCATCTGTAAGCTGGTGTCCTCGTCCCTCTGTGTCCGCTTCTGAAGGGAGGCCAGGCCTCCTCGCAATTTGATCTGCTAGAATATTCTTCAAATGAAGAAAAAAGGGGGGAATTAGCAGTTCTCAGTGGGCCCTGACCTTCAAGCAGGGCAGGGCCATAAACAGTCTGGGCTCTGGCCTGCAACCAGGCAGAGCTATAGTGTTTTATTCACTCAGCCTTTAACCAGGGCAGGGCAGCAAACAGTCAAGGCTCTGGCCTGTGATCAGGCAGAGCTGTAGCACCAGCCCCAGTCTATGGGGCTCAGGCGGGGGTGAGCACCAAGCACAATCTATGGGCTCAGACAGGGATGCCTGAGGCGCAGGCCTAAGGAGGGGGAGTACTAGGGTTACCATAGCTAATAAATAAAAATAGAGGACCCTCCACGTGCCCTGGCCCCGCCCATTTCCCCACCCCTAGCCCCGCCCCAACCCCGCCTCTTCCCCGCCCTAACTCCGCCCCCTCCTCCCTCCCACTCCCAGCCACGCGGAAAGGGCTGCCCGAGTGCTACCAGCTTCATGGTTTGCCGGGCAGCCCCCAGACCCTGCGCCCCCAGCCGGCACTTCCCCAGCGCAGCTGGAGCCCGGGAGGGGAAGCGCCCAGCCAGGGGCGCAGGGTCTGGAGGCTGCCCGGCAAACCATGAAGCCGGTAGCGCTCGGGCTTTGGGCAGCCCCTATGCCTCCGGACCCTGCGCCCCCAGCCGGGCACTTCCCCTCCCGGGCTCCGGTGGCGCAGGGTCCGGAGGCACGGGGGCTGCCCGAAGCCGGTAGCGCTCGGGCAGCCCGGCTCTTAAACAGAGCCGAAGAGTCAGGTGAGGAGCAGAGCCGCCATTTTCCCGGACATGTTCGGCTTTTTGGCAATTCCCCCCGGACAGGGGTTTGACTGCCGGAAAGCCAGACATGTCCGGGAAAAAGAGGACGTATGGTAACCCTAGGGAGTACTGCCAGCCCAGGGCCCTAACATTGGCAGAATGGTCTGCCACTGGGTCAGCAGGGATCCGCCCACAACACACTGACCTTGTATCAGGCCAGCTCTCAACCAGACCGTTGTCTAGTTTCCCTGGACTGCTTCCTACTCTCCCCCTCAGGTGTACCTCCATCCAAGGGTCATCCTCAGTCTCCCTGGGATATACCGCCAAGGAGTAGCAACTCCCTAGCTTCGGGAGTGGCAGAGCTCTCAGGAAGCTTGTGCAGGCCCTTGGGGCAGCTGCAGTTCTCCTTGGCATCCCACTCCAGAAGCAGGGAAGACATGTCTGTCTCCCTCAGCGGCTTCCTCTGAACTGAGCTGCTGGGCCTGCCTTTCATACTTCCTTTTCCTCTCCCGCCTGTGACTGGGTGTACCAATCCTGCATGGGGCCAATGGGGGCAGACCAATTACTGTGTACCCAGGAGGCCACACACCCCTCCCCCTGTTGCACATGCTCCAAGTGGAAGAGCTAGATAAAAGAAGGCAGCAGGATGTGTACTGTGGGTTCCTGTAGAAGTACCTGTGATGCCCCAGGTGGCAGAGCTGGAACACCCAGACCATGCTGTGGACAACTTGCTGACTGATGGGAAAGCTGAGCTGCCACCAGCTGAGGAGATACCCAGGATGCAACTAGTGGTAGGAAGTGACCCAGGGGAGATATTAGAAGTGGGTACCTGAAACCCTGATGGGGAATTCTCTGAATTCATAGGGCCCTGGGTCAGAACCTGGTGTAGAGAGTGAGGCTGGATTCCCTTACCACATCCCAAATACTACTGTGTGCCCCCAGAGAGGTGGCTGCAGGGCTCTAGATTGTTTGTTTGTTTTGTCTGCCCAGGGGCTACAAATTATTTGTGTATTTGACCCTGTCAGGGGACTGGAACCCACTTGGTCACAATCACCTGCTTAACGGGGAGTCCTGATGACTGGGTGATGGGGTGTATCACCCCTTTATGGGTCTAACAGGGCTGACCCAGCTCAACACGCAGGGTCACACCACCCCTTTGCTTCCAGTGTACAGGGCATGGTCCCCCTGGATTTGCCCACCAGGTGGCTTGCAGTATTCCCTTTGCATCCACCTCTGAGGGAGGCCATGCCTCCTTGCTACACATCTGAAAAGAAACATAAGGATTTCAGAGTTCTGTAGGCAACAGGCTGTATTGAAGTCCAGCTTCTGAGTAGTACAAATTGTCACTAGCATTGTCCCTTTGTAACTTAAACCTGCTCTGAAAGTTTGAGAAACTGTGGTTTGAGGATTGAAGAATAGGACTGAGAGTAAGGAGTAGAGCTGTATGAATAACAGACTTTTCAGTTTGTTTGCAATTCCAAAAAATCAAAGAAAAAAATCATTTTGTGTGGAACCAAAAACTCTGTATTTTTTTTATTTTCAGCAAATCAAAAAGTGTATTTATTTTAAAAAATCATTTTAGGTCAAAATAATTTTTGTTTGACCCAAAATGAGCTGTTTCATTTCAGTTTCAACCATATGAAAAGGGTTTTGACTGACTATTCGTAATAAAATAGAAACCAATTTTGAAACAAATTTGTTTCAAACTGAAAAATTGAAATGTTTCCTTTTGAAAATGTCAGGAAATCTTGTTTTGGCTTTTTCATGGTTGGTTGTTTTGTTTTTTTACACAAACATTTTGGGAAAACCAACACAAATAAGTGAAATGTTTCAGTAGCAGAATCTGTATTTTTTCTTAAAAAAAAAAAAAAAAAAAAAAAAAAAGTTTTGGCCATTTTTTTTTGCCCCTGTCTAGTATGAAGATCTGAATTCTCTACCTTGAGTTGCTATGTGACCAGGGGCAAGTCTCTGGACCAGAACTTTAGTTGGTGTTAAGCTGCCTTGTTTTGCTGATTTCAGCTGAGTTATGCCAATTTTACAACCGGATCAGGGTGTGATCCAACACCTCTCCATGCCTTAGTTTGCACATCTGTAAAATGAGGATAACAATATGCAACTACTTCACAGTGGCGTTTTAAGCCTTAATTTATTAGTGAATATAAAGCTTCTTTAGATCCTGGGACGAGAGATAATACAATAATGATTCCATAGTAAGACAGCTGGGATGCTTCTGCAAAGATCCAACAGTGTTTTAAATCTTACGGCTGAATTGTTCTTTTCCCCCTCACTGCCCCACCAACCCTGATTACATACAGAAACTCAGCAATAGCCATTCACGATTTCAGTTCAGTTTCAAACCCTGGAACTAAAGTGAAGCCCTCCAGAAATGTAATCCTAACAAAAATATCATGGATTTTAATGGCTGCTGCCATGAATAAATCATGTGAAGCTATCTACTCACTGAACCAGTTACCAGGATCATAGCAAATATTAGTCTTCTGTCATTTATAATATTCACTTGTGGAACTAGAAAAGGGATTAACTAGTAAGAAGAAACCCTATTCTCATCAAACTTGTGTCAGAAAAGTCAAGGTAATGTTTCCTAGGAAGAGAGGAAACCTCTAAAGTTATTAGTCATCTTTCAAAAAGTAATTGGACTTATTCTTTTTTTTAAAACTGTGAGAATTAATTTCCTCATAGAACTTGAAGATTGGTGTCCTTTTAAACTCAAATTGTCATCAGTTGGACATGATGATTACTGCCAGAAAGTACAAAAATTAACTAAGGTTTTTATATTCTTGGAGCTATTCATTGTTCTTGGTATATTCAGAGAAATAAATTGCCATTTTTTTCTTCCTAGCCCTGATTTGCTGAGCACATTATCTTCCCTTGTAAGTTCTCTGAAAGTCATGTTAAATTGTCAACAGGATGTACAATTAAAGAAAAAGCTAAGCAGATATCTGATCCATTTCTTAAAAATATATATTTTTAATAACATGTAGAAATGGAGGAAGCCTATTGTCTTTCAAACAGAGGCCTTGCCACATATAGGCAAACAAATTCATCAGACCTCAACAAACTCCAATTCTGTCAACTCTGATTTCACAAAGCTCTGTATTCTATAATTACTTTGTGCCCTTCTTTCTTGGCACTATTGTTGGTTTCCCTGGAATAATGAAATCTACATTTTATTAAAAGTTTACTTGTTCCCCAAACTCTTGTAAAATTCAGGTTTGCATGTCTATAGAACTGCAATGCAATATTATCTTTAATTTTCTCCCATAGTCTACATTCCATTAGAAGTAATAATTGTGGTAAGAATCACATTGTTTTGGTTAATTTTATGGTGATAATTAAAACTTTATTTAAGGCCCAATCCTGTTCTCATCGAAGGAAATCGCAAAATTCCCATTGACTTCAGTGGGAACAAGACAGTGGGCCCTTAGGGTCAGATATACATATTTGCACAAGATACACTACTTCAGTCCCACTTTACCCCCTCAAAATGGGATATAAGTGGTCCATAAGCCTTGCCCCAGTCCTCTGCACAGGGATGAATTTCATTCGTAGGCTCAGTCCTGCAAACATTTATTCATAGGCAAAGTGTTTTCAGGAGTGACGTCAATGGGACTACCCACATGTTTAAAGTTAAGCATATGCATAAATTATTGCATAAGAGGGTCTTTGTGACCATCAGTGTGAGGAAATAGAAAGTTTTTATAGCTCATTAGGCATTTCATTTTTTTAACATTTTGTGTGATTTTTAGTTATCAGGAAAGGTTTGGGAATGACAGCCAGGTTCCAATTCTCTGTGGGTTCTTTCTGTGCTTGACCATTTCATCTTTTCTCCCATTCCTCCCCTTTTTTGTCTGCGAAATTGGATTAGTCAACAGAATCAGTGCACATTGAGCCTGGCATTCCTCAGGGAAACTAAGGGATTCAGGACCCCCACTCCCATTGACTTGAAATACTTAGGATGATTAGAGAGGCTACAAATATAGAAAACCCAATAATAATGGGGGATTTTAACTATCCCCATACATGTTACCATAGGATGTGATGCAGAGATATATTTAATTACATTATGGTCGCTATTACTGAATAGTTCAGCTGCAGTCACCTTTTGTACCAGATTCTGTGCTCCACTTGGGACTAAATCAAGAATTGCCTCTCCCATTATAGGTTCCAAGAAGCAGTCATTAATGGTGTCTAGAAATTTTACCATCCTTGGGGGGGGGGGGTGGAGATATCAAAGAAATCCACCCCAGTAACATTTAACTTCAAAAAGGGGAACTAGACAAAAATGAGGAAGCTAGTGAAATGGAAATTAAAAGGAACAGTCACAAGAGTGAAATGCATGCAAGTTGCATGGGAAGTAGTTTAAAACACCATAATACCGGCTCAAACTAAATGTAAAACCAAAATAAAAAAATATTCAGAGGACCAAAAAATTCCATCATGGCTAAACAACAGAGTAAGAAGCAGCTAGAAGCAAAAAGGCATCAGTTAAACATTGGAAATCAAATCCTACTGACAAAAATATAAAGGAGCATAAACTCAGGTAAGTCAACTGTAAAAGTATAATTAGGCAGGCCAAGAAATAATTTGAAGAGCAACTAGCTAAACATACAAAAATGAACAACAGTTTTAAAAAGTACACTAGAAGTCAGAAGCCTGCCAAACAATCAGTGGGGCCACTGGATGATTGAGATACTAAAGGAGCACTCAAGGAGACAAAGCCACTGTGGAGAAGCTAAATGAATTCTTTGCATCAGTCTTCATTGCAGAGGATGGAAGGGAGATTCCCACACCTGAGCCATTCTTTCTAGGTGACAAATCTGAGGTGTTGTCCCAGATCGAAGTGTCAATAGAAAGGTTTTGGAACAAATAGATAAGTTAAACAATAATAAGTCACTAGCACCAGATGGTATTCACCCAAGAGTTCTGAAGGAATTCACATATGAAATTGCAGAACTACTAACTGTGGTATGTAACCTATTGCTTAAATCAGCCTCTGTCCCAGATGATTGGAGGACAGCTAACGTAATGCCAATTTTTAACAAAAGCTCCAGAGGCAATCCTGGCAATTACAAGCAGGTAAACATAACTTTAGTACTAGACAAATTGGTTGAAATTATAGTAAAGAACAGAATTACCAAACAAATAGATGAACACTATATGCAGCATGTGGACAATGGTAATCCGATTGATATAGTGTACTTGGACTTTCAGAAAGCCTTTGACAGGATCCTTCACCAAAGTCTCTTAAGCAAAGTAAGCTGTCTTGGGGTAAGAGGGAAGATCCTCTCATGGATCAGTAGCTGGTTAAAAGATAGTGAAAATGGTAGGAATAAATGGTCAGTTTTCACAGTGGAGAGAGGTAAATAGGCCCTCCAGGGATCTGTACTGAGACCAGTGCTGTTCAACATATTTATAAATGATCTGGAAAAGGGGGTGGACAATGAGGTGGCAAAATTTGCAGAGAGCACAAAATTACTCAAGATAGTTAAGTCCAAAGCTGATTGTGAAGAGTTACAAAAGGATCTCACAAAACTGTGTAACTAGGCAACAAAATGGCAGATGAAATTCAGTGTTGATAAATGCAAAGTAATGCACATTGGAAAATATCCCAACTATACATACAAAATGATGGGATCTAAATTAGCTGTCACCACTCTAGAAAGCTCTTAGTCATTGTGGATAGTTCTTTGAAAACACCTGCTCAGTGTGCAGCGGCAGTCAAAAAAGCGTAACAATCTTAGGATAGATATGAAACAGAAAATATCATAATGCCACGATATAACTGCTATGTAATGCCCACACCTTAAATACTGCATGCAGTTCTGGTCACCCAATCTCAAAAAAAAAAAGATATTCCACTAACAGAACAGGTAATGAGATTAGGGGATTGGAAATTATCAAGATCCATCAATGTGAAGAGTCCCCACTCCAAAATGAAGAACTGAAACATTGTTTTTCAAAAGATGTAAAAACTAAGATATCTATGTGTAGTTGATAATAATAATTGTAATAATAAACAGGAGCAATCAGCAGTTGTACTACTCTTCAATAGCCAAAGAAGCAACAACCTCAATAATCACCAGCTGGCACTTTTACACAGTATTCAATACATCTAAAAATGCGCAGGGTACACTGAATAACCGTCTAATAGATTACAGGGAATGTACTTTTAATGAAAAACAGTATTTTGCATATACCCCTCTGCCTTGCATGTGAGAAAGAGCTAAGAGAACATAGATGGTTCTTGGATTTAAGAGAGAAGCTTGTCTAAGACATTCCCTCCCATTCCATAGAGATCCATGCTAAATTAAGCTGGTCAAATTCTCAAAAAAAGACAAAACAGACTAGCTCCAATACCAATGTGGATGAAAGCACTGAGTTTAGTTTGCTAGAAGTCACGGGGTCAGGTTACTTTATTATTCAAATTGCCACTAGATACTTGTGAAAAAAATCTGAGGTTCCCAAAGGTCTGAGCTAAATGAATGTGTGGGTTAATATTAATTATTTATTATTACACACTTATTTAGCAATTTGTACTGGAAAATGTGTTATTTTCACTATTTGTTATTTTCCTGTTTAAAATGTTTCAATCAATCAGGGAGCAGCAATAATATATTGAGCCATATTACAAAGGATTTTAGTGGTGCATAGACCTTGTGCTGGTTCTCTGCCCAAGGATGAATTTCCACTTACTTGTATTGCTTTCCAGCCCGAAGTCTAACTATGTAGTCTAACATATTTTCTAACTGACTTACAGTTGAGTGGTGGCATGCTGTTAAATGGTACTAAAAAAGCACCGAGGTCCATGTTCTGGTGTCTCTTACAGTGGTGTAAATCTGCAGTAACTCCACTAATGCCAAAGGTAATAATCTACATATAAACTAAAAGACAGAATTTTGGTCCCTGTCTTTGAAAAATAAAGCCACTGTACATTAGTTTATGTGGATCAGATCCTAGGCGGTATAAATTTTGTAGTCAATAGCTGTATGCCTAGAGCTATGCTAATTTACACCACCTGAGAATCTAGCCCTATGTGTCTTCAGTTTCGAAGCTTTGCTTGGGGAAAGGTCCTCTCAAAAAGTTGTCAGGGAAGTATTAGACTATATATAAATTTGAAGAGTTTGCATTAAACAGTACCCCAGCAGTTCCTCACAGACAGGGAAAGACAAGACACTGCCAGGAGTTGGGCATCTGGAAACATTTAAAAATCTCTTTCCCTAGCCCAGGTTAGTGAAGGAGCTTATCTCTGCTCATGACATTCAGTCCTTAAAATATTTCATTCAGAGCACACTGCTTTCTTGTGTTGGATACAACATTACCACTCTCCTTGTGCTTTACACATCTGGTTTTCAGAACAAGTGCTTCAAAATTCAGTGGCTGTTGTGAGGATCCTTCCTGGAAATGCCAAATAAAAGCATAGAAGTGAGGCACTTCCTTTATGCAAGGAAAGGAGTCAGGCTGCATGATATTCGTATTGGTAAGCACATTTTTGTCTTGACTGACTTAATCCTGGCTGTTACATTGCCTTGGAAACAAAAGTTCTTGGCTGGGATTAGTTGTCCAATTTCTTGGATTGTTCTTCTGTTGTCATTCAAATCCTAGACCTTGCATATGCTTTTCCCACTGTATACTATGAAACCTGCTTATAATGAATACAGTGAAACACCACGTATAGTTTAGTAGACTGTGTCTCTCAAATTCTTTCCATTCACTGAAAAGTGAAAATTGCAATTCTGCTTCTAGTGACCCTCATCTATAGGAAAGCATCCCTGTTCCAGAAAAGCACTTGCATATCTAACTCCCACTGAAGTCAATGGGACTTAAGCAGATGCTCAAAGTTAAACATGTGCTTGAATGCTTTCCTGAGTGAGGGCCATAGTGAGGTTTTTTTTTTTCTGTGAAATACAAATAACTTCACCAGCAAAAGGTTTCATTATGTATACAAAGTAACCTGTAGCTCTTCTGGGAAACTCTACCAGCAACTCCTTAGTTCAATTGTTAAACACAGACGTAGAAATGTTCCTTTTGACAATCTGTCAGACTTCAGTACCTCCATAAAAATCAAAATACTAATTATTACTTATTATAAACTTACCAGCACCCCAAAGCTGAGCAAACCTTACCACCATGAGCATCCTGGACAAGAGAGTTTATCTCAGTACCCTTTGGAAAGATTTGCATTTGAAATTAGAGACATTTACTTGTAACTGCCCTTTCTTTGGAGGTTTGTGAGCAGCAATAAAGAACTTCTAAATGCTGTATTTTGTAGGTTTGATGTTAATTTTCAGAAATAAAGAAGAGCTATAATTTAAGTACACTCTTGGTACCAGCATTATGAAACTTCCACTGCTAGGCATTTATCTTATCTCCTGGCAACAGTGAGTTCTGTTCACAACCATTTCTTTGCAAAATTTGTTTTTGTTAGAAAAGAGAAAATTAGAGTTATTTACTTTATAGCCCAAAGAGCTATTTTCCTCAATTATTTCCTGCAGTTTATTAGAGTCATACGGTTTAAGGCTAGAAGGGACCACCAGATCATATAGTCTGGCTTCCTGTATATCACAGGACACAAACACAGCTACACTAGACCCAAGAACCAAAGCCCACAGGAGACTAGACATTTGTTTGCCAGAAGAAGAGACTAGGAGGGACCTAGGTGCACTAATGAAATGATTAATTGAGAGAGACCCAGATAATCCTGGCAAGTGACCCACACCTACACGCTGCAGAGGAAGGTGGAAAACCCCCAAGTTCACTGCCAATCTTATCTGGGCACTGAGCATGTGAACAAGAACCAGCCAGCCAAGCACCTGCAAGAGAATGCTTGGTGCCATCACAGAGCTCTGGCCCTCTCCATCCAATGTCCTATCTCTAACCATGACCAATGCTGATGCTTCAGAAGAAGGAGATAAAGAAAATCTGAAAACAATGGGAGGGATATAAAAAAATCCTTTCCTGACCTCTGCAGGTGCCTGGCTGAAGCACTGAACCATGAGCTTTTGGGAACATAAAACATAAACCGGAAGTGAGCACATGGACTGCTGATCCCTGCCCTCTACCATCACAAGCAACCCTGTCATACAATCAGACTGATACATTTGTCCATCTCTCTTAAAACTAATTAAATTGTTTGCCCTGTGATACAGGAGGACCAGGGAGAAGTGGTAGAAGGGAAGTATATAAACCCTAGGTTAATTAAGGCGTGGTTCCCTGTAGACTAGGGAGGGTTGCTACAGGTTAATTGGAGCACCTGTAATCAATTAAGGCCCTGTTAGAAACCTAATAATACCCCCTGCTTCAGGCAGTCAGGGGGAAGGAGAGAGGACTGGAGCTTGGAGGTGTGCTGTGAGACTTGGAGGAACAGAAAACCGGAGTAAGGGAGACCCTGCCCCAGCGTTTAAGGACTGAAGGTACCCCACCCAAGGGGGAAGAGGGTAAGAACCTGCAAGGGTTGAGAGGGGCTGGAACTCAGAATGAGGAGCAAACCCAGACCCCTCCCCCGCTTCCCTCCTTTACCACCTTCCTGGGCCACTAGTGGGGCCCTCGGTGCCCCAAGAGCAGGGGTAAAGGGTGGTATTTTAGCTCCTGCCCCTCCAAGAAAAGCGCAGGATCCACCATACTATATTGACCAGCTTGTCACACGTGGTGTCAGGGGTAGGATCTCTGCGCTGTGAACATAATCCAGAGTGTGTCACCTCCACCCTGCCTCAAGATGGAGGATCTGGTCAAAGCACTGTTGCAAGCCACTGCCGCCCAGCAGGAGGCTACCCGGGTCCAGGCAGCTGCCCAACAGGAGGCCATGCGGCTGCAGCAAGAGACCCAATCACCTGTTGATGACCCAGGCCACCTAAGATCAGGCCATGCTGCAGGAACTAGTGAACCAAGTGAAGGTCCTTACGGAGCTGAGCCGCGGGTATGATGGGACACGGACCATACGGGCCAGCTACTGTCTGCAGAAAATGACCCGGGAGGATGATGTGGAGGCGTACCTCCTGGCTTTTGAGAGGACAGCTCTGAGGGAGGCCTGGCCCCGAGCCCAGTGGTCAGGGATCCTTGCCCCATTTTTGTGCGGGGAGGCCCAGAAGGCCTACTGTGATATGATCACAGAGGAGGCAGCAGATTATCCCGGACTGAAGGCGGAGATCCTAGCCAGGGCAGGGGTAACAATGGCCTTGAGAGCCCGGAGGTTCCATGAATGGCAGTACTGTGAAGAGAAGACACCACGATCACAACTATTTGACCTAATCCACCTAGCCCGGAACAGGTTACACCCAGAGGCTCTCAGCTCAGATAAAATGATGGAGCTCCTGGTACTGGACCACAATACGAGGGGACTACCCTTGGGCCTCCAAGCCTGGGTAGGCCAGAATGACCCCTCCACCTATGACGAACTAGTCACCCTTGTAGAGAGACAACTGGCAGCCCGTGAACTGTTTGAAACCCTGGGAGGTGAAACACTGCGTTTTAGGAAACCAGTCCCAACCTCGAGGCCCAGGATCATCGAGAACTCCAGGAAAGCCATAGCTGGAAGAACAGGCACCAAGGAGTGGCCTGAGGCCCCAAAGGGGTCTGGGGGGAGAGGTTTGGGGAAGCGAGTCAGAGGGCCCAAGATAGAGGGCAACCTCCGGAATGAGATTTCGCTGTTATGAGTGTGGGGAGTTGGGGCATATAGCAGCCCAGTACCCCAACAGGGAGGAGCCCATACAATGTAATCTGGGGGATCCCGGGGAACAATGTGGCCTAATCAGCCTGGTGGGGGCTGCGATGGCCCAACATGAGTACACCAGGCCAGTAAAGATGAATGGCATCCAGACCATAGCTTTGGTGGACTCTGGGAGTGCGTCACTTTGGTCTCAGGGAAATCAGTGGGGCAAGACCAACTGAGCCGAGCCAAGAGCACTGGAGTGACATGTGTCCATGGCACAGTAAATTTCTACCCTACAATTCCAATACGGATTGAGATCCAGGGAAGTACTACCAAGATGACTGCAGAGGTGGTCCCCAAGCTCCCCTACCCAGTCTTAATTGGCAGGGACTTTCCTGGGTTCGAGAGCCTACTCCCCCCATTGAGTTAGGGAAGGGAAGTAAACCCCGAGCACAGAATGTGAGGTGCCCATGGATGATCTCTACCACAATTTTTGCTGGGTTTTCCCCAGAGTTATTTTCACCTGGGAAGTCCCGGAAATCCAGATGGGAAAGGAGAGCAGACAAAAGATTAGGAACCAGGATCTTGGCAGCAAACCAGAAAGCTGCCCTGGTTGGGAGGAAGGCTCGTGGAGACCCAGAGATGGCCTCCAGCACGAGCAGAAGCACCCCAAAAGAAGGAGGAGAACCCAAGTCAATAGAATCAGGCCAGATTGGTCCCGCACGCGAATGTTTTGGGCAGGACCAAGCCGATGACCCACTATATGCAAACGCGAGGGAGGAGATAGTAGAGGTAAATGGCGTGCCAGTAGAAGGGAAAACCAAAGGCACAGGGCCATACTATATAATCAAGCAGGATCTGTTGTACCGGGTAGTGCCAATATGGGGGGAAGTAGTAGAACAGCTCTTGGTGCCACGGAAGCACACAAGGGCTGTATTAGAATTAGCTCACAGTCATCTGTTTGGGGGACATTTAGGAGCAGACAAGACCCTGGATAGAGTCCTAAGAAAGTTCTACTGTCCGGGGGTACGGGCAGAAGTCCGACACTATTGCACCTCCTGCCCAGAGTGCCAGCTGCATAGTCCCCAACCTCAGTTAAGGGCCCCGTTGGTACCCTTGCCCATAATTGAAGTTCCCTTTGAAAGAATAGCAATGGATCTAGTGGGCCCACTAGGAAGAACAGCCCGGGGCCACCGAAGCATACTTGTCATCCTGGACTACGCTACACGGTACCCTGAAGCCATTCCTCTAAGGAACCCCATGTCCAAGGCAATCGCAAAAGAACTGGTGCAGGTTTTTGCTAGGGTAGGCATCCCTAAGGAGATCCTGACAGCTCAAGGGACTCCCTTCATGTCGAGAGTAATGAAAGACTTATGTACCCTGCTCCGCATCCAAGCCTTGTGGACCTCGGTCTATCATCCCCAAACAGATGGTCTGGTTGAGTGATTTAACCACACTTTCAAGAGTATGATCTGAAAGGTGGTGGCCCAAGATGGAAAAGATTGGGATACCCTCCTACCATATCTGATGTTTGCAATACGAGAAGTTCCCCAAGCCTCTACTGGTTTTTCCCCTTTCGAGCTACCGTATGGACGCCACCCACGTGGCATATTAGACATCGCGGCGGACGAATGGGAGGAACAACCCAACCCAGGGAAGAATGTCATTGCACACGTAGCCCAGATGAGAGAACGAATAACCCAAGTGACCCCCATAGTACGAGAGCATTTGGAGAAAGCACAAGAGGCCCAACGAACCTACTACAATCGTCGGGCAAAAACATGGAAATTTCAACCAGGAGAACAGGTGTTGTGCTGGTACCAACAGCAGAAAGTAAGCCCCTGGCCAGTTGGCATGGACCCTATGAGATCGTGGAAGTTGTTGGGGAGGTGAATTATAAGGTAAAGCAGCCAGACCACCGAAGGCCAGAGCAGATCTATCATGTCAACTTACTGAAACCCTGGCACGATCGGGAGACGTGCCTGGCCATCCTGCCGGCCACACCCCAGGCAGATGGCCCACAAGAGCAGGTAAGGATATCCCCCGAATTAGCCCCAGAACAACAAACAGAGGTCATCGAAATGATCCAGCGGAACCAAGATGTGTTCTCCACACAACCAGGCCGTACGACGCTGATCCAACACCACATTGTCACCTGTCCCAGAGCAAGGGTGACCATAAAACCATATCGCATACCGGAGGCAAAAAGAGAAGAAATTAGGGCAGAAGTAAGGAAGATGCTGGAACTTGGGGTGATTGAGGAATCCCACAGCTAGTGGTCCAGCCCTATTGTCTTGGTCCCCAAGCCTGATGGCACCCTGAGGTTTTGTAATGACTTTCGGAAGTTAAATGAGGTATCCCAATTTGATGCCTACCCAATACCACATGTTGATGAGCTGGTGGATCAGTTAGGCAAGGCCTGATACTTGACCACTTTGGACTTGACAAAAGGCTACTGGCAGATCCCCCTGGCTGAGGACGCCAAGGAAAAAACCCCTTTCTCTACACCTGATGGCCTCTTCCAATAGACCATCCTCCCTTTTGGGCTCCATGGGGCCCCCGCAACTTTCCAACGATTGATTGACAGATCACTTCGACCCCATGCCAAGTATGCTTCTGCCTATTTAGATGACGTGGTAATCCATAGGCCTGACTGGGAGACACACCTGGGGAAAGTGGAAGCGGTACTAGATACTCTTAGACAGGCTGGCCTCACCGCTAACCCATCCAAATGTGCAATAGGGCTAGCCGAGGCCAGATATCTCGGGTATGTAGTCGGAAGGGGCCTGGTGAAGCCCCAGTGGAACAAAGTGGAGGCAATACAGAAATGGCCCCGCCCAATCCGCAAAAAACAAGTCAGAGCATTCTTAGGGATAGTAGGGTACTATCGCCGGTTCATCCCTCACTTCGCCACAAGGGCAGTGCCTCTGACGAACCTGATGAGAGCTCGGGGCCCGGAGATAGTTAAGTGGACTGAGGAAGCAGAGGAAGCTTTCACAGACCTAAGGACAACCCTTTGCAGCCATCCAGTGCTCATAGCCCCAAATTTCACAAAGGAATTCATCCTACAAACAGACGCCTCAGAGGTAGGACTTGAGGCCGTCCTTTCACAGATGGTGGGAGATGAGAAGCACCCAATCCTTTACCTTAGCCGAAAGCTCCTGCCCAGGGAGCAACAGTATGCCGTAGTAGAAAAGGAATGCCTAGCAATTAAATGGGCCATGGAGATTCTACAGTACTATCTACTTGGGCGGCAGTTCACCCTGGTGATGGACCACGCCCCACTCCAATGGATGCACACAAATAAGGAGAGGAATGCATGAGTGACTAGATGGTTCCTGTCCCTACAACCTTTTCACTTCCAGATCCAGCATAGAGCCGGCAGCCAACACAGCAATGTGGACGGCCTATCACGACAACATTGTCTTTCATCCCAAGTAGCCCAACCCCATGGCGTTGAGCAGGGGTGGGGGATATGTGATACAGGAGGGCCAGGGAGCAGTGGGAAGTGGTAGAAGGGAAGTATATAAACCCTAGGTTAATTAAGGCGTGGTTCCCTGTAGACTAGGGAGGGCTGCTACAGGTTAATTGGAGCACCTGTAATCAATTAAGGCCCCGTTAGAAACCTAATAAAACCCCCTGCTTCAGGCAGTCAGGGGAAGGAGAGAGGACTGGAGCGTGGAGGTGTGCTGTGAGACTTGGAGGAACAGAAAACCAGAGTAAGGGAGACCCTGCCCCAGCGTTTAAGGACTGAAGGTACCCCACCCAAGGGGGAAGAGGGTAAGAACCTGCAAGGGTTGAGAGGGGCTGGGACTCAGAGTGAGGAGCAAACCCAGACCCCTCCCCCGCTTCCCTCCTTTACCACCTTCCTGGGCCACTAGTGGGGCCCTCGGTGCCCCAAGAGCAGGGGTTAGGGGTGGTATTTTAGCCCCCCCTCACCAAGAAAAGCGCAGGATCCACCATACTATATTGACCATCTTGTCTCAGACCCCACAACTTATTGCACATGTCCACTTCTTGTGGTCACATTACTAGGATGCTTACTTGAGATCTAATGGTGGATTGAGTTAATCTGAATTTCAAAAAATTAAGATTGTTTCATCGATCAATGTGAAAAAGAAAGAGTGAAACATTAACAGAGTCTTCTCTTACTTTGTATATGTTTTTGTACAGTAGCAATTGTCTGGAGCACTGCTAAGTCCTCTGGGAATATATGATTAGTGAAGTACCATCTTGACCCACTTTTGATGTTCTTTGGAGAATAAAATTTAATATACAGCATAAAAGCTTCAGGGTTCATGTTCTGGTTGTAGTTGTTGTAAATTACTATCCCATTTGTAGGAAATGGAGAGAGATGTTAAAGAAACAATGCAGTTAAGGTGTCTGTCATGCATTAACACATCTGTTTACTTGATCAGAATTTAAATATTGTATAGTGGGATTCTATGAAAGCCTGTTTGGGAAGAAAGCTTCTGAGAAACATTCACGTAGACCAACATTGACTTTTTCATTGGTGACTATGCCACAGTTGCTTTGTTAGGGCCATCAGAAATAGTGAAGCAGGGGAGCTATGCGCTTGCCCTTCAGAAAGCTATGCTCCGGCAGCTCTGCCTTACCATTTTCTGAGCCACACACAATGAAGTGGCAAAGGACAGTGCCGCCGAGACATATTCGCATTCCAGCTGTTCTGCTGCCCCACCCCCCTCCTCCCGACCATACTATTGGGCCACTAATGGGCGGGGGGATGGGAAGGATTGGAAAGGAGGTGATGGGAACCACCACCCCAGGCATGGAGCAGGGGCCTGGGCCCTCCCCCACGCAGAATGTAGTGTGGGCTTGTAGCGGGGTGGTGACCCGCTCCAGCCCTGATAGGGTTGGAACCAGCCCTGGCAAAGAGCTGGCAGACTGTGAAAGAAAGACCTAGGCTGATTGGGGAAGTAGCTGCAGCTGGGCCATGCCCCAATCAGGCCCAGCTGGTCCTATAAAGGGTGGGAGCCAGGAGCAAGGACTCCGTCTCTCTCGGCATGCAGAGAGAGAAGGGCCTGGCTGCAGGGAGCTAGAGACCGGATACCTGAGTGGAGCAGGGCTGGGGACAGGCTGAGGAGCGGGGGAGCTCCAGCCGGGAAAGCCCCAGGCTGCGGCCTAGCAGAAGGCCAAGGTGTACTAGAGGTTGTAGAGGGCAGCCCAGGGGTAGGCAAAGGCAGCAGGTCCAAACCCAACCTTGCCAGTGATGAGTAGGCTGATACTGCAGTCTGCCCCAGGATGTGGGGGCTAGTCAATGACTGGCAGTAGCCTTATACTGAGGCGAGGTGGGAATAGTGGGTAGGGGTTCCCCAGGGAGGGGAGACCCTAAGACTGAGGGGTTACTGCCAGGGGGCAGCACTCCAGGTAAAAGGGCACTGGGGTCCAGGGAGGGACACGGGGGGCCAGAGGACAGGCAGATCACTGGCCTGCAGAGGGCACTCCAACAGCTGCAATGAGCTAATTCCCGGAAGTCACCAGCAGGAGGCGCCGTAGGGGTGAGTCTGCTCCTCTACAGGGCTGTTTGTGCTGGGACATCAACCCCGTTAGGGGTGGCTGCCGCGTTTCCCTCCGCCGCTGGAGGAGGAATGGTTGGGCCCCCACCAGCAGCTGCTCGGAGGGGAGGGAGTAGTGGGCATGTGCCAGGGGTGCTTCGCCGAGTCCCTCATGGGTTCAACAATGTGCAGCGCCGTGTCTGGCCCCTGCGCGTGCGGAGTGAGGAAGAAGTGCTATGGACCCCCAGGAAAGGTGAGTTGAGCCCAGCGGAAAAGGAGCTGCTGGCAGCAACCGCCCAAGGTGAGGAATGCACGTGCCCAGCTCGACAGGTGAAGCCCTGTGTTTGTCAGGGCTAGGAAGAGAGCGTGGCATTGGGGTGTGCTGTGAGACGTGTGCAGGCTGAGCTAGCACAGTCTGTCATTGCCTGTCCACCCAAAAGTCAGGGCCCACCCAAATTTCCATGCCTAGCTACACCACTGCCAAGGACTGAGGCACATAAGGTAACAATTTCAAAAGCACCTTGTTCCCCTGAAGGCTGAGGGGACTCAGGGAATTATGAAAAGTTTATCCAGAGAGATTTCATGCCTTGCTTAAGGTTGCAGAGGCAGCCTGAGACAAAGCTGAGTAGTGAACTGTTATTTCCTGAGGCCAGTCCAGCACCTTAACCATACAACTATCCTTCCTCAAAGAATAAGTCACACGACTTGGGCTCTTACTTATAATAAGGCCTTTTTTTCTGATGCAGCGTCCCTCTCCCCCTTAGTGCCCATAAATGCCGTGTAAGTGAGAGAGAGGTGCAAGGAAGACACTTTGTAGAAAAGCAATTGTGTAACTCTTGTGCCTATTGATTACCCCATTTCTTTTTTTCACCCAGCTATAACTTCTTAAGTGTTTTGTAAGTTAATCTTGCCAGTTTCTCACTCCAGTGAATTTAGTGATGATCTTGGTAAGGTTATGCACAGATCAAGGTCAAATTTTCTTCCAAAGTGTATGATCTATTTTCATATTAAAAAAGAGAGAGATGCTGTGTCAGACTTATGTCTAAATGGAAGATAGGAATTGCTACACTGGATCAGACCAGAAGTTAACTGGTCCAGTATCCTATCTCTAACACTTTACACATTTTTGCACCTTCCTCAAAACCAACTGATTTTGTATTCAGCAGTTATGGAATAAGCTGCCCGCTGGGAAAGTTAGAAGTAGGTTTATGTTCATGGGGGTATTTATAACCCTTGCAAAACACTTGGTGTCTTCTTGTTGTTGAAAGTCTTAGAATTCAAGTATGGATGTTTTCATTATGCACATATGTCTTCTTTTATTTTTATCCTTCTAAACTGTTGGGGTGGAATCCAGGTGTCATTGAAGTCAATGGGGTCAGGATTTACTCCCAGGCCTCAATTATATCTGTGTCCATAAGTTTCCCAGGTTAACTGTGCATTGTATAGAAAAGTATGCATTACTGTAATAAGGGATATAATTATTACTGTATGCAAGTGATTTGGTAAGCCTGAAAGCTTCTATGGGATTTAATAGGGCTCAAAAAGATTAGGGGTGGAGTCCAGTAGCTTGGTAAGAGTCAATAAGGTAAAGTGTTGATATTAAGTGAAACCTTATCCTCTGAGGCTTCTTGATTTATACACATGGGGCCAAACATGATCTCAGTTACCCTCCATTTAAATGAGTTGAGTTATCCTGGAATTACATTAATGTAACCACAAAAATAACGAGGAGTCCGATGGCATCTTAAAGACTAAGATTTATTTGGGCATAAGCTTTCGTAAGTAAAAAACCCACTTCTTCAGATGCATGGAGTGAAAATTACAGATGCAGGCATTCTTATACTGACATAAGAAGAGAAGGGAGTTACCTAACAAGTGGAGAATCAGTGTTGACAGGGCCAATTCAATCAGGGTGGATGTAGTCCGCTCCTTATAATTGATGAGGAGGTGGGAAAGTTGTTTTTGTAATGAGCCAGCCACTCCCAGTCCCTCTTCAAGCCCAAATTAATGGTGTTAAATTTGCAAATGAATTTTAGTTCTGCAGTTTCTCTTTGAAGTCTGTTTTTGAAGGTTTTTTGTTCAAGTATGGCTACTTTTAAATCTGTTATAGAATGTCCAGGGAGATTGAAGTGTTCTCCTACTGGCTTTTGTAGGTTACTATTCCTGATGTCTGATTTGTGTCCATTTATTCTTTTACGTAGAGACTGTCCGGTTTGGCCAATGTACATGGCAGAGGGGCATTGCTGGCACATGATGGCATATATCACATTAGTAGATGTGCAGGTGAATGAGTCCCTGATGGTGTGGCTGATGTGGTTGGGTCCTCTGATGGTGTTGCTAGAGTAGATATGGGGACAGAGTAGGCAGTGAGGTTTGTTACAGGGCTTGGTTCCTGTGGTGTGGTGTGGTGTGTGGTTGCTGGTGTATATCTGCTTCAGGTTGTGGAGCTGTCTGTAAGTGAGGACTGGTCTGCCTCCAAAGGTCTGTGAGAGTGAGGGATCGTTTTCCAGGATAGGTTGTAGATCATTGATGTGCTGGAGAGGTTTTAGCTGGGGGCTCTACATGATGGCCAGTGGTGTTCTGTTATTTTCCTTGTTGGGCCTGTCCTGTAGTAGGTGTCTTCTGGGTACCTGTCTCACTCTCTCATTCTGTTTCGTCACTTCCCCAGGTGGGTATTGTAGTTTTAAGAATGCTTGATAAAGATCTTGTAGGTGTTTGTCTCTGCCTGAGGGATTGGAGCAAATTCTGTTGTATCTTAGGGGTTGGCTGTAGACAGTGCATTATGTGATGTGTCCTGGATGGAAGCTGGAGGCATGTAGGTAAGTATACCGGTCAGTAGGTTTCCGATATAGGGTGGTGGTTATGTGACCATCACTTATTTGCACTGTAGTGTCCAGGAAGTGGATCTCTTGTATGGACTGGTCCAGGCTGAGGTTGGTGCTGGGGTGGACATTGTTGAAATCCAGGTGGAATTCTTCAAGGGCCTCTTTCCCGTGGGTCCATATGATAAAGATGTCATCAATGTCGCACAACTAAAGTAAGGGCGCTAGGGGACGAGAGCTGAGGAAGCATTGTTCTAAGTCAGACATAAAAATGTTGGCATACTGTGAGGCCATGCGGGTACCCATAGCAGTGCCGCTGACTTGAAGGTATAAGTTGTCCCCAAATCTGAAAGGACAAAGCTCAGCCACTAGGTGTGCTCTGGCCTCATCAGGGATACTGTTCTTGACAGCTTGTAGTCCATCCTCATGTGGAATATTGGTGTAAATAGCTTCTACATCCATGGTGGCCAGGATGGTGTTTTCAGGAAGATCACAATGCACTGTAGTTTCCTCAGGAAGCCGGTGGTGTCTCGAAGATAACTAGGAGTGCTGGTAGTATAGAGTCTGGGGAGAGAGTCCAAATAGCCAGATAATCCTGCTGTAAGAATGCCAATGCCTGAGATGATGGGGCGTCCAGGGTTTCCAGGTTTATGGATCTTGGGTAGCAGATAGAATACCCCTGGTCGGGGCTCTAGGGGTGTGTCCATGTAGATTTTTTCCTGTGCTATAGTAGGGAGTTTCCTGAGCAGATGGTGTAGTTTCTTTTGGTACTCCTCAGTGGGATTGGAGGATAGTGGCCTGTAGAATGTAGTGTTGGAGAATTGCCTGGCAGCTTGGTTAATGTAACCAAGATCAGAAT
Organism: Chrysemys picta bellii; assembly: GCF_011386835.1. Taxonomy (NCBI): domain Eukaryota; kingdom Metazoa; phylum Chordata; order Testudines; family Emydidae; genus Chrysemys; species Chrysemys picta. The sequence goes on from NC_088800.1 coordinate 59,006,017, forward strand.
TTGGCCCATAAAGTCCAGATGGGCTCTTATTTCCGCAGTAAGTAGTAACATAGTCACACTCTATATTAAGGTTCCATTCATAAATAGTTCATAAAAGGTTAATAAATGATAAGTAGATGCTGTAATAATTGGTTAACCAATTCTGAGAGATTGTTATACAGTCCAAATCAATAGGTTGCTTATAACCATGCCTTCTACATGCTTATAACCATCTATAACACTACCTAATCATGTCTGTGATATGCTTATAAAATCTACTACTCATTTATTAATCATTTATAAATGAGTCCTTAATATAAAGTGTGACCAGAGACACTAACTTTGATTTCTTAAATTAAAAATGAGTCAGTCTGGGAACATAGACTGCTACGGCACATTGGTACTGGACAGAAATCGAACACTGAGCAGCCAGGCCATGAGGCAGAATTTGGTCACTTCGGGCCCGATCCAAAGCCCATGGAAGTCAATGGGAGTCTTTCTACTGACTTCAATAGAACTGAAATCAGACTCTTGGATTCTAGGTCACTTGGAAATGTCAGAGGCATATTTTTTATGTTCATGCATGTATGTTCCCTGCTGTGGCAATGGCCTCTATGTCCAGTGTGCTTCATGCCATACACATTTTTCTACTCTTAGCCAGAGTAGGTTATGTTAAGGGCATTTTCTGATGAAGTAAAAACTTTGATGTTCTATATAGCTGATCAAGTTTTCAGGGCAAAGGAGCAGTGTGGTTTTCCCCCCCCACCCCCGGGTGTTGTCCACACTATGCTTACTTATACCAGATGGGGATCTGGTCCTATATCACTGCAGTGTTACTTCATATAAATATGTATGTCTGTAACAAGAGTATTATTTATTATTACAATCAATAAGATCACATTGTGACATTTAAGGCATAGTCTTGAAACTCCTGTGATTTAAAAATATTGTATTGTGTGTGTGTGGAATAGAGTAGATTATAATATAGTAGAATGCAATACACCAAAACATATTTTTGTGTGTATTTGTATAAGAGGCAGTTATAAACCATGTTTATTTTGTGTGTATTTATACTATAAAATATCAATCCATAGAGTCCCATATATCCTTTTAAAACAGGGCTGCTAGGAACAGTGTGAATTGTGCATCTATTTGTTTTAATTCCTGGAGTGCTGATTATTTTCCAGCTCTTGATAGTATCCTATTTCACAACTACTAGCATGCTTACACATTGACAGAGAAAACAGTGTCATGTTTTGTCACCTGCTCCATAAATCATATGTCACATCAGAAGCCCTAATGCATTGTGTGTCAAGTAGCCAAAGCCATTAAAGTCCTATCTACTTCTCACTATCGATCTGCCATCCTTGGAAACACTTTGATCCCTTTGATTTTAAAAAAAATGTTGCCAGCCATACCTCTGAGCAGTTTATTGATAAATTCCTGTTTTTGATTTAAATTGAGAAATGGCAGGAGGACATGAATTTTACAAAGCACTGACAAGAAGTGTTGACTTCTCCTTGTAAGGTGAATTAGCTAATTGATTAAGTCCTGTCAGTAAGTAAAAAGCAGATGAAAGGGCAAGTTAGGCCTCTTCTTCTGTCTCCCCAGTACACATACATATATTAGATGAGCTACTCAGTTCCAAGAACAATGATGAACTGCTGGAGCCAGAACTGCTGGATAGCTGGATTCCAAGTTGTAACTATTTATAGGGCATCCTGTCCTTCCCTCCCTCCCCTTTTTTTCGCGGGGTTTCACATTTCAGTCACAAGTCAATGACTCTGTTCAATAGGCCATATAAGCTGTGGAGCAACGTATTACAAAGGAAGAAAAGAGAATCTTGGAATGTTATTACTCAAATTTTAGCTTTTCACAGACATACCTTCATTCTTTAATATGCTTCCTTGACTTTTCAGGATTGGTACAAGAGTTGCTACCAAAAAATTATAAACCATGGTGCCGGATCTTTGGCAGTGGAGTGCAATTGACTTCAATGGAGCAACTCTGATCTCCACCAGCTGAAGATCTGGCCCAGTAATTTAAACATATAGCCACTTGGATTGCAAAACACACTTAAAATTATATACATGCATCATTGAAATGCTGTCATCTGTGCACACAAGTCTGTCTGTCACCAGTACACAGCACTTTACAACAGTAAAGGATGGGGGTATTGTAGCCAATGATTTTTCATATGTGACGTGGCATGTGGGATATTTAGGGCTTGACTCTGCCATTCTTACCTGCACTGAGACTCATTGACTTTAATGGAACTACTTGTGGTGTAAGCTCACAGAATCAGGACCTTAGCAACAGAGACTCTGGTTTAGATTTTCCAAACTGACTAGTGATTTTGGGTGCCTTCATTTTTGGGAGCTCAACTTAAGACACTTTTACAGTGATTTTCTGAGGGTGGGTACTTCCTTACCAGGGAACCTCCTTTTCCCAGGTGTTCTCTTAAAGACCATACCTCCTGCGTCAGTAAACTGTGTACTGTTTACTCAGTTTATTAACCTCAGCTTGGCACTCCACAAGACCACTAAAGTCCCCAAATATGCTTACCACAAATGTGCCTCTGCAGTGGATAAGACATGACAGACTTCCTACTTGGCTGTTAGACACTAAATAAGGGCAAGGGAGTCCCTTTGTTTTGACCAAATGGGTTTTGTGTAGGTCATTTATGTACAGCATGCGTTGGGAGACTGTAGAACCATACTGACACTGAGGGTGCCACAGAAAAGCTTCTGCTTTGGGGAGGCACGATGTCTCCTGGATCTCCCAGCATGCTTTACAGAATGCATCCTGTTCCTCTTTACATAGGGTGACCAGACGTCCCGATTTTATCGGAACTGTCCCGATATTTCCTTGTTTGTCCCGCGTCCCGACCGACATGCGGTCGGGACACTGGACAAACAAGGAAATGCCCCGGAGTCTAGAGCCCGGAAGTGCTCGCACCCCCTCCCGCCCCGACTCCGCCCCCTCCTCCCCCGATTGGCTCCCTCTCCGAATCCCCGCCTCTTCCCCGGGCTCACCATTCCCCCTCCCTCCACAAGCGCTGGAGGGAGGCCCGGGAGACGCAGGGGAAGCGCGGGGCCGGGGTGAGTAAGAGTCCGGCCTGGTCCCCAGCAGGCAGGACTCAGTTGGGTGGTAGGGCGAGGAGGGGGGCGGCCCGCGGGGCCAGGCGGCGGCTGTTGTTGTCCCCCCGGGCAGCGGGACTCGGGAGCAGCCGCTGCTGCAGCTCCCACTGCCGCGGGGGAGGAAGTGGCCGCGGGGGGAGGAAGCAGCCATGGCGCTCGGCTGCTGCGGCTCTGGCGCCTCCGAACCCCCCGAGCCGGGGCCTGCTGCAGGGACCCAGCAGTGCGTACGCTGGGCCCAGCCCCTGGCCAGTCGCGTCTGGGCTGCTGCCCAGCTGGTGCAATCCCGCGGCGGCCCCAGGGCGGAGGCATCGGCAGCCCAGCCCCGTTCGTTCCCCTGCGGGACGGGGGGGCTGGGGCCTGCTGCCCCCACTCCGGGGCCGCCGCGGGATAGCACCAGCTGGGCAGCAGTCCAGACGCGACTGGCCAGGGCGCAGCGTGCGCGCTACTGGGTCCCCGCAGCAGGCCCCGGCTCGGGGGGTTCGGGGGCGCCAGAGCTGCAGCCGCGGAGCGCCATGGCCGCTTCCTCCCCCTGCGGCAGTGGGAGCTGCAGCAGCGGCTGCTCCCGAGTCCCGCTGGCCAGGGGTGAGAACAGCCGCCGCCTGGCCCCGCGGGCTGCCCCCCTCCTCGCCCTACCACCTAACTGAGTCCTGCCTGCAAGGGACCAGGCCAGACTGTTACTCACCCCGGCCCGGCGCTTCCCCTGAGTCTCCCAGGCCTCCCTCCAGCGCTTGCGGAGGAAGGTTTTTTTTTTGTTTTGGCCCTGCCCCCCGCCACGCCCCCCCCGTCACCCCCTCCCCCCGCGTCCCGATATTTGTCTTGGGTGATCTGGTCATCCTATCTTTACATGCTAGGCCATCCAATGGCCATTACAGAGGGAAGGCAGAACCATATCCCTGTGCCCTTTGGAGTCCCATATGCCCCTGGGGGCGTAATGAAAGAGCAGTCTCTGCCTGTCCCTAAGTGCAAGACTGCAATTCTACTCCGCCTGTATGCAGACCATGCAACAGGATGGTAGGGAAGCTCTTGGATCCCTGTCTTGTGGCTACACATCCATGTATGACAGGTCAGGCAGAACCTAGCCCTTAATATTAATTTTCTGTCTTTAGATTTATTAAAAGTGCCTATCCAAGTTGTAAACGCCCACACACTTCACATGGTATTTATCACTCCTGCTTTGATCAGTGCATAATGTACAGGAATTGACTCTGCTGTTGTAATTTAGTGTCCTCTGTAGTCTGCTCACTAAATCTGCTTGATGCTTTTGTGGATGATGATAGACCTTAAGTTGAAATAGCTGCTGTCCCCACATTTTCAGTTGCTGGTGGTGCCAGTGTCACATCTCACATGGTGGGGCAAAGGGGATCGTTATACTCACATGCAAAGCTGAGAGACTCCGGAATACATTGCTGTCTGTGTAGAGGGATCATTACCTAAGGGCTGTTTCTGAATGTAATCAAAAGCTGCTATCATAAAACTAACAAATTCATTAATGTGTGTGACAGGGACATTACCTGGCCCTGATGAAAAAGGGGTTAAACTCGGCTCAGCTGCCTCCTCCTCTAGCCTGAGTATTTAGAGTGTTAAGTTGGTTGTATGGAAGATGAAAGGAAGAGAATGCTTTGGGAAGGTCAGACTCCACACTCAGCATCATAGAACTGGGTTCAACCCCAACTTTTCTCCTGCTGTAAATACATATTGATTCCTTGATATAAAGATTATCCCTGATGAAAAGACCAAAACTGGGGTTTTTTGTCATCTGAGTCATTCCACCAGCTCACACTCAGAGACAATATCCTGCACTCCACTAGTATTCATGGCATATGTACAGACAGTAAGGCCTGAAAAGATCATTTGCCTAACCTGGCCTCTGTATTATGAGGAAAACACTATTGGACATGGGGACCTGAAACATAAGCAGACATAGTCTTGTCTTTACTGACAGCTTCCACATTTCTGGTTAACTTCTTGAACGTATCCATTTGTAATTCCATCTGTGTGGTGCTGGATTTTTTTTATTGATCTTACTTCTGCAATTTTAATTTTTGGTTGCTTTTTTGGCTTATGCACCCCCTGCTGCATGCTAACTTTACTTTTTTTTTCCATTGGAATTGTTCCACAGGGACATGAATACTAATTATGGCCTTGCAGTAGTGAGATCGTAGTTTAAATTCTTTTGCAATCTTCTGTTTTGTGGGGTCTGTACCTCAGGGTGCCACCTTTTTTCAAAATCCTTTTTTCTAAATATTCAGTGGAGAATCTGAACCAAATTTCCACCACTAACTAATCTGTGTCTGGCATGACACACATCCTTGAATACTGTGTGCAGATGTGGTTGCCCCATCTCAAAAAAGATATATTGGAATTGGAAAAGGTTCAGAAAAGGGCAACAAATTATTAGGGGTATGAAAAAGCTGCCATATGAGGAGAGATTAATAACACTGGGACTTTAATTGCTTTGAATAAATAAAAAATATTGGGGCTTCCCTTTTTTCACCCTTTCTCTCCCTTTTTTCCCCACAAGGAAGGAAGGGGAAAGGGAAAGAACAAAAGAAAGAGGAGAGAGAGGGGGGGAAAAACCAACCCCCCCAAATCTTCACAATTTTTCATAAAAAGAAATGGAAAAAAATTGATTGAAAAGCCATTTGTTGTCACAAATATTTTGATTAAAATATTCAGGTAGCTCTAGTGATGATTTTGTGGACTCAGATTAGGGTGAGGTTGCAAAGGGAAGTGGCCCACAAAAGAGTTTTCCTTAGTAGTTATCCACATTATTGTAAAACCAGAGATCCACAGGGCACAGAAAATCAACCAGGCACATGTCTCTACAAGTGGCAACTTGCTGTGAGGTTACAGGTAATAAATTGCTTAATGGTTCATCCTTCTGGTTAGATGTTAAACCAAAGTTTTCTTGGCAATCAATGAAAACTGGAGGGAACTTTCTGGAACAGTCAGACAGGAATGTAGAGAGGGTTGTGAAAGCTCAGTTCTTCCCTATCCCACACAACCTTCCAAGCCTGTTGGGACAACTCTTCAGTCGGTATCCTTAGAAACAAACTATGGAGATAAATGTTATGGTAAATATTCTCTCTAATGAACACTAATATTTGAAGAGTTGGTCAGCTGAATGGATTTTTGCTTGGGGATATGGTAAGGAGCTTTGAAGCTCAAATACACAAGATGACTTGTTTAGATAGCTAAAAGTTTGAACAGCTTTAATCTCCATTGCCATCTTGGTTTAAGCCAGAGGTCCCTCAACTTTTGAGGGTTGTGCCTCCCTGAGCTGAGGCTAGGAGTGGGGCTGCAGCTTGGGGGAAGGGAAGGGGAATGTGGATAGGATAAGGGGGCAGAGGCTGGGGCTGCAGCTGGGGGTGGTCTGGGGTCGGGGCCACGGCTAGGGACGAGCAAAGCCACAGCGGGCCAGCAGTTGGGCCTATGGCCAGGTGTGGCTCTACTCAGTGATGAGCTGGCAAAACCTTAGGAACCGGTTCCCTACCAGTTCTTCGACGGCGAGTCCTTCACTTGCTCCAGGTCTTCGGCGGCACGTCAGCGGCGGGTCCTTCCCAGCCGGGACCTCAGGTGGGCCGGATAGGATGGTCCCGTGGGCTGGAGTTTGCTCACCCCTTTAACAACCAGTTCTAACCCGGCTTCTAAATTTAACAACCGGTTCATGTGAACTGGTGCGAACCAGCTCCAACTCACCACTGGCTCCACTCCCAGCCTTGCCCCCAAGGGCGCTGGAACAACTTTTATAGTATGGGTGCTGAGAGCCATTGAACCAAATTGTAAATCCTGTATTTAATGGAAACCACTTCAAGCCAGGGAGTGCTGCAGCACCCCCCGCACCCTTAGTTCTAGCACATCCCCCTCCCCACCCAACATGTATAGGACCTGTTAAGAAAATGTTGCAGCCCAATTGCTTGTGAGAAGTCAAAACATTAAATGTGTACCTGAATAATACATGAGGTGGACTCACAAGGAGTAAATGAGGAGGGGGAAACTGGTATGCAAAATGGCAGAAAAGCCCACAAACTGATTCCTGCCAAAAGTCAATATTGCAGTAGCACTTACCAACCCTCCAGAATTGTCTCTGAGTCTCCAGGAATTAAAGATGAATCTTTTAATTAAAGGTTATGTTATGTGATGAAACCTCCAGGAATATAGCCAACCAAAATTGGCAACCCTAGTTGCTGGCTGGCTAATTTATACTGCTATCTGTTGTCTGGTCTGCACTGCATAAACCATGAACAAAAAATGAGGCAGTGAGGCTTCTGTGTGAAATGAATCATTGACTGTTTTCTTTGGTATCTAGTTGGGTACTGAAATGTTTAAGAAGGTATCAGCAAACTCAGAAACCTTAATAGTTCCTATTTTGGAGTGTCTCTACCAGAACATAATATCAAAGAATGTTGGTTTGTACTGCATCTGTCACAGTTCAGGGCAGCTTTACCTACTGGATATTCCCCCTCCTGGGTCCACCATGGGCACCAACTGTTGGATCTCAGCTCCTTAGCCATCACAACTCTTGGGCAGAGACCCACATTTCTCTCCTTCCTACTGGGGTTTTTCCAGGCTACATAGATTCCTGCCGACACTGTTAGTCCCAGAGAACAATTTATCGCCCTCCTCTTTATAGCAATCTTTTACATACATGAAGACTGTTATTGTGATCCCCTCTATCGCCTCTTCTCCAGACTAAACAAACCCATTTTTTTACAATCTTTTCTCATAGGTCACATTTTTAATCAATTTTTAATGCTCTCTTCTGGACTTTCTCCAATTTGTCCACATGTTTCACAAAGTGTAGCACCCAGAACTGTACACAATACTCCAGTTGCGGCTTTATTGGGGCTGAGTAGAGTGGAAGAATTACTTCTTGTGTCTTGTTTACAACACTCCACTAATACATCCTAGAATGATCATTCTTTTTGCAATGTATTACATTCCCACAATGAGAACAGGAGTACTTGTGGCACCTTAGAGACTAACCAATTTATTTGGGCATAAGCTTTCGTAGGCTACAGCCCACTTCATCGGCTGCATGCAGTGGAAAATACAGTAGGAAGATGAAGTGGGCTGTAGCCCATGAAAGCTTATGCTCAAATAAATTTGTTAGTCTCTAAGGTGCCACAAGTACTCCTGTTCTTTTTGCGAACACAGACTAACACAGCTGCAATTCTGATTCCCAAAATGCAGGACTGTGCCCTTAAAGCCAAAATTTCTCTCCATTTTAGCAAGTGGGAACTTTACAATCAATGCTTAGTTGGCATTTTTTTGCAAACATGGATGAGCATCAGATACAGAATGCAGAGACCACTAACAAGTGAGAATTGGGGTGGCAGAATTTACTCCTAAGCTTCAGGGTATCACTGTTAGCAAACATAGCTGACTGCACTCATTCATTTCATCAGGAACAGCACCACTTTGCATAAACATGATAAATGACATAATATATTCCCTGCAAAAAAAACCCTACTGTTAGTACAACCTGAAAGTTGAGAAATGAAGCATTCACTGATTTAAAAAAAATCAGATAAAACTGACAGCTCAGCTTTATCTGGGCCTCTATGTACTTCTGCCATATGATAGAGTTCATTTATATCCCTATTAATTATTTGTCAAATGGAACAATATATTATATAGTAACCAGAATTAAATGTAAATCTTTACTGTACATTATGGTATATAGATGAACAGATTCCAAGGCTTGAAGGGACCATCTCATCTGATTTCCTGTGTAGCACAGACTGTAGAACTTACTCAGAATAATTCTTGTTCGAACTAGATCATATCTTTGAGGAAGAAAACACCCTATGTTCATTTAAAAATTGCCAGTGTTATGATGGAAAATCAATCACAACCATTGGTAAAATGTTCCAATGATTAATTACCATCACTGTTAATAATTTATTTCATATTTCGAGCCATAAAAAATTATTCCCAGCTCCATACGATGTGACTTTGTGCAAGCTTTGAATTCACTTACCTAGCTGTGAGACACGATATGGGCAGAAATATGAACAGTCACTAGAACTCAAGGTCTCTGGGCTTGCAGTTTAGTGCCGCTTCTCTTAGGGCATGGCTACACTCGAAACTCCAAAGTGCTCCCACGGCAGCACTTTGAAGTGCGTGTGTGGTTGTGCTGCAGGTACTCCACCTCCCCAAGGGGATTCGCTTACAGGGGCACTGTTTACACTGGCGCTTTACAGCGCTGTAACTTGCTGCGCTCAGGGGTGTGTTTTTCACACCCCTGAGCAAAAAAGTTGCAGCACTGTAAAGCGCCAGTGTAGCCATAGCATTAGAGAAGTGGCTCTCAATCTTTCCAGACAACTGTACCCTTTTCAGGAGTCTCATTTATCTTGACTACCCCCAAGTTACACCTTACTTAAAACCTACATGATTATAAAATCAGACATAAAAATACAAGTGTCGCAGCACACTATCACTGCAAAATTGCTTTTTCTCATTTTTTCCATATAATTATAAAATAAATCAATGGGGATATAAATATTGTACTTGCATTTCAGTGCATGGTGTATAAAGCAGTATAAACAAGTCATTGTATGAAATTTTAATTTGTACTGACTTCGCTAGTGCTTTTTATGTAGTCTGTTTTAAAACTAGGCAAATATATAGATGAGTTGATGTACCCCCTGGAAGACTTCTGTGTATCCTCAGGGGTACACATACTCCTGGTTGAGAATCACTCTCTTAGAGGACATTGTATAAGTGAGTCTCTTTCCCAAAAATCTCTTGCAGGCTGGATGGAGCATTTCACTTCTTCAAGCCACGACTTGAAATGTAAGGGCTTTTCTTTTTGTGATCTCCATAATTGCAACTGCCTCTTTTCCCTTCAGTCAGTTATAGGGTTACCATTTTTTTAAAATAACAAAGAGGACACTCCAAGGGGCCCCAACTCTGCCCCCTTCCCCGGCCCCACCCCAACTCCGCCCCTTTCCCAAAGTCCTCGCCCCAACTCCACCCCTCCCCTGAACGCTCTGCCCCCTGCTCCTCCCCCTGCCCTGCTTCCCGCGAATCAAATGTTCACGGGAAGCCTGAAACAGGGAGGCAGGTAAGCTGGGGCGGGGGGGAGCGAGGAGGCACGGCCCAGTCCGGCCCCCTGGCCGAGCAGCTCGGGTCCGGCTCGGCTCGGGCCCCGGGGCACCAGCCCCAGCCGAGCGGCTCTGGTCCCGGCGGCTCTGGCCCGGCTCGGGCCCCGGGGGTGCCGGTCCCAGTTCCAGCGGAGCGTGCCGGCCCCGGGCCCCAGCAGCTTGGCTCGGGCCCCGGTGGCTCCGGCCCTGGTTCCGGCCGAGCGGCTCCAGCCCACCCCAGCCCCGGCGGCTCCAGCTCGGCTCGGGCCCCGGGGCACGGGCACTGGCCCCAGCCGAACAGCTCTGGCCCCAGGGCACCGGCCGAGCGGCTCCGGCCCCAGCGACTCCAGCTCAGATCGGGCCCCAGCGGCACCGGCCCCAGCACCAGCACCACCGCTGGCCGGCAGCCAAGCACCGCTGGCCCCAGCGGCTCCGGCTCCAGCCCCAGCGCGGATCCAAGCCCCACGACCCCTCCCTATTTTCCCAGACATGTCCGGCTTTATGGAATTTCCCCCCGGATGGGGATTTGATGACCAAAAAGCCGGACATGTCCAGGAAAATCCGGACGTATGGTAACCCTAGTCAGTTATCCCCCAGGTTTAACTTTAGGGTGGAGGTGTTGATCATCAAGGAAAACTAACTCTTTTTTTCTCAAGCTTTCACACTTGGCCTGTTTTGGTGCCTCAGCTAGTTCTAAATAAATCTAGGTTTTAATCTTTAATGATTTTTGTCTTTTATTTGTATGGCCCTCATCAACTTAGTATCTGAGCATCAAGAATGTTTTGAGCTAAATGGTCCAGATTCTAATATTACTATTTCAGCAGCATCCCTGATGACCTATTAGCTGGGAATGGAACCCAGAACTTTTAAGTCCCAGACCAGTGCATTAAGCTATTTTTCCTTTTTCAGCAGCTCTCAGAATTTGAGATGATGCCCCAGCTGAGATGCCTGAGGGTTTATATTATCTCAAATTTAATTTGATTTGCCCCTGACTATGACATGGCAAAACATTCCAATGCAACCTAAAGTCAAGCTAAAACACAATGAAAAAAATCAACTTGCTGTCTTTAAACATTAAATGATTCAGTTTTAAAATTTATTAATTTCCTTCAAGGTAGGGTCAAAAATTAAGATGCCCCTAAAAATGTCATTGTTCTGCAGGAGTGTTCATATTAGCTTTTCCTCTTCCTTTGAACAGCAGTGAAGTGGCAATTGGAGTCTTAATGCGGTTCTACAGCATGGCATTATATTTCATTCATCTTCCTCTCCTACCTTAAGATTACCTAAATCGTGACTTTGTGTCAATGCTGAAAGGATTCAAAGACCAAGTGTGTGCAGCTGCGTGCAATATGTGTCTCTCTTAGTGTCTGTGGAGTGGCTAATAAGTGATGACTGCAGCTGTTGAAAATCCTTGGTCAGTAATGCTACAGAAAAGAATTTTCACTTTTTTCATTGTATTTTGTTTGCTAGGAAATCCCCTCCAACTGTCTCAGTGACTGTTCCCTCTTGTCATAGCAGAACTGAAGGCTAAGATCAGACAGTACAACAACACAGTTTTCTAGGTGGTATTTGTTAAGGACTCATTTGAACTTTGTTAAACCAATTCAGAGCACCACATCACTGTCTCCACCCCCCATTTTGCAGCCTGGGTGATTATCATTCTTTCTGGAGAGTCTTGTCCAGGAATTCCCAAATAATCACACTGGGTCCCCATATTTCCTTTCCTCTGCATTATTTTGGGCTTTCCCTGCAAGGGACATTCTTCAAAATATGATCACCTGCTTTAAGGGCTTCATTTTCAGTCACCTGGGCATACATACTTTTGCACGTGCACATCTTCATATGCATCAGGGTGCACAAAAAGCTCTGCATGCATCAGAATGATTCCCACACTCTGCAGAGGTAAAATTAACACATCTTTACCTGCATTGTTTGGGTTTACTAGGCTTAATATTGTACTAAATCCAGTTCTTGCATTGTGTGTGAGAATCTGCATGCATGCCTGTTGCGGAAGTACTATGGGTGGCTCTTATGTTTTATGAAAACCAACCATCCACTTTTTTTTTTTTTTTTTTAAGGAAACACTTTCTTCACAATTTTCTGGTGGCTAGTTTTCATTATATTAATTTGCAACCTTTTTGTGTCTTTAGCTTGGTAGTTTGTGTGTATCTGTGTGCTTTTAATCTTTTCTATTTATACTCTATCCATATTTAGGAAGGCATTTCATTCCTGAGGAAATAACAGTCCAACTGGGCACTCTAAATATACCTAGGGATACTGAAGCAAACTCTTGGAATAGGTGCAAAAATATATTCAGATAATGTGTATAGTAGAGCACTGATAATGAAACCTGGGGCTTTTTAAAAAAAAAAAAAAAAAAAGCAAAATTTTCCCTGTATCCCAGTAACAAAGAGAAAATAAAACCCTATCAAATTTAGAATTAATTACTGAGCCTTGCCTCTAAGCATAGATGTGAGTGTATAAAATACAGCAACAAGGAGTTAATATAATAGATAAACATTGCTTGTCAATGTTTCCCTTCTGAGAGCAAGCAACGCATTGACAGAGTTTAGTGGATTATTTTTCTCCTGTAATGCTCAGAACGCCTATTCACTTTAGTTGATTATCCCTCATGGTGAGAGGGTTACTGGGCCTTCAGAAGAGGATTTCTCTTGGGCTCTCAACTTCTCCTTGTTTCACTATGCCCATTTAGTCAGCAGAAGCAGGAAATAAGTGGGTTTGTCTGGCAGGTGAGTCTTGTTAAGTGGATAATTAGAAACTACACAACCTGCTAATGAGGAAAAAGAACTAAGAGCAGCCAAATGGCTTACAAGTAAGGCCAGTGCTATTGTCTGTATAAGGGGGGAGGTGCTTCATTCTACTTGTTTCTAGTGTTACAATTGTAGTTCTGCTGTGGGGAGCGTTGCTCTCCAGTGCCTGAAGGAGTTTACCAAATGTATGAACGTTTGTTTGTTTGTGTAGTGAAGTGTGTTGTGAGCAGGGAGCCTGAGGACCTTTGTGAAGAGATCTGACCTTGTACTGGTTCTCTTAAAATAAATAATCTGGGCTCTTTCCTAAATGAAGGCTTCTTTCTGTACAAGACAAGTATCTTCTGTTTGTGGGAGAAGTACTGTAGTATGGGGGTTTGCTGCTACCCTTAGCCACAATACAAAATCTTTTCCTGTCTCATTCACTCACTCACAGATGTAACTTCTATGTAGTTCAACTGTGTATTTTGTTGTCTACCAACTGTTCTATATTGATAGGTAATTCTTCTTTTAAATGAGGGCAAGTTGGAATCTTTGTCATTAATAAACACTTCAAAACATCCTGCACAAATTAACTTCCATTTTCCCAGGCAGCTCTATTTAAAGGAAGTTAATCTTAGTTTTTCTTCTTAAGAGACAGATTCTGGTGCTTTTGTTCATATTCACTAGTATTATATACCATTGAAAGCAAAGGGACTACTCAAATAGTAAAGTTACTACCCAACTTGAACAAAGGTATTAGAATACAGACCCTAAATGATCATGATGACTTAAGCTTCCTCTCCCTTTTTTGCTAATAACCAAACTGTTTTGAGGTGCTCAAGCAGGCATCTCCTTAACTCCTTGTGAACATGTGTGTCATTCTCATGAAAGCCTTTATGCTTATTTTTTAGCATGTCTGAGATAAAGGTGTGCTCAAGCCCCAACTTTCAGCTACTGATTCAGATGCTAACTACCCCAGTGTTTGGGGATGGTTGGATAGGATTTTTAAAAAGGCAACTATCTAGAACTGTTTAGAGAGGAAGTTGAGGTGCTTGTTATGTGATAGTGGTAAAGAATCCTAGAAAGTCTCTTCCTTCTAACACTGAGCAGGGAAAAACCAGTATTATCCCTGAAACTTCTGCAGAGTTCCTCAGTGAGTCAGCAAAACCCACTTCCTCTTCCCCAGCAAGATGATAATCTGCAAATAAGTGGGGGTTTCTGGCAAACATTGTCTGCCTATTACAGGTCTTTTATAGAAGTTTACATGTATTAAGGTGTGTGTGTGTGTGCGCCCAAGTAAAAAAAAAATCAATTATTGCTGCTGCTTCAGAAGTACTGAGCACTGCAGCTCGAACTGATTCTTCTGACACCATGGATAAGCTCATCCAATTTGTGGTGAGGTCTGAATAAGGCCTGAGGGTAGAATCTCAAAGCTTGCAAAGAAAAAAATAATCTGGATTGTACCTAGGCTCAAATATGAAGCACAGGATCAATCTGTATCCATACAATGCCACCCCAATCCCCTTTAACAATTCCCCTGTTGCAAATGCTCAGGTACTTGTACAGTATTAATGCTACTAGTGTTACAAATACAGTAACAGCTTCTCCATGCAGTTTGGAATACATCCATTTCAAAGATAGTGGTCAACTGGGTTTGTTATTGTGGCAGTAAAGGTGATATGTACACTCTATGCTTATTTAAAAAAAAGTATTTCTATATGTGCTTTTACTGTTCAATCTCATGCTTCAGAGCATGCATTGTAGAGATGAGAAAGGAACTTTTCTTCCATGTGCAGCATTGCATAATTGGCTGGGAGCTTGCACAGAAGCTGCAGGCAGTACTGGACAGGTGAACTGTTAGCCAGATGAATTGATCCACTAGGTCAAATTCTCTGTTCTTATTAATTCCCCACATGTTTGTTTTCCTTCAGGATCAACCAGCCCTACTTTAAGATTGGTGGAGATGCGGGTAAGCCTAGTCCTTCTCTTTAAAGATGGACTTTCCCATTTGGTACTATATCAGGCTTGCATATTTCGTTGAAATGAAATTGATAACTGGCTAATATGATAGGAATATTGTACTTGTGCACTCTCATTACAAAATGTAGGCTTATAATATATGAGTGATATAATGTCAGATATTGCATGTTATGATGATAAAGCAGGGGCAAACATTTAACTCAGGAAGCAGCTGATGATAAAAATCTGGATAATTTTTGACTAAAGAAACAATGTCAAAGGAAGACAAAAAGTAACACACATCTGAACGCTGTGGAAAAACTCAGGAGGTCTTTGGCCATAATTCCTTGCCCTGAGAAAGGTGGAAGTTCAACCGCTTCCAAAAGTAGCTTCCTCCATGACTTCCTTGTCACAGTAAAGTCTGTGGTGGTGTGGAATAACCTTCTTGTATGACTCTTTTCCAGCATGCTGGTAGCTGACCCTTCAAATCTGGGAAAGTTAATTATGTTTGGCTCCTATTACATTTCCTCTTGGTTTGCCCTTTCTTATATTCCAGAGGAAGTGGCATGTCGTCATATCTATCTAGTGTAACGCTTGAAACAATATGTAGAAGCAGTGTTGGCTACTGGGCTATGCTCAAGATTGCTGTTGTATCCTGGTCCTGAAATAGTCAAGAAAGACTACCAGGGGAGAAAGATAAAAGGGGGAAGTTCAAAGGAAGGCTGGAGAGGAGCAGATGAAGGAGGAAGGTTGGATATTTGCAGGGTGGCTATAGCCACGGGTCTCTTCTGAAGAATGGAAGGGTCTTATAAAGTGAGTGGCTGGGACCGTTCCAGATGGAGCCAGTAATGGAGAAAAAAAGATGTTGACCTTGCACCCCGCCTTTTTTTGGATAGCTATGAAGTCCTCTAAGAAGGCCCCGAGTAGCAGGGCTGGCTCCAGGCACCAGCGTAACAAACAGGTGCCTGGGGTGGCCAATGAAGAGGGGGACAGCATGTCTGGCCGTTCGGCGGCAATTTGGTGGCGGGGCCGTCACTACCACTCTTGGAGCGAAGGAGCTACCGCCGAATTGCTGGCAATCGCGGCTTTTTTTTTTTTTTTTTGTGCTTGGGGTGGCAAAAACGCTAGAGCCGGCCCTGCTGAGTAGGAAAAAAGTTTGGGTCAATACCATAAATGAGCAGCATAAACTGGCATGAAAAAAACAAGATACTTGGTGAACAACCCAACATATTGATCAGTAATAGTGGGTGCCAAGTCTCTGTCCATTCTGTCCTTCAGTTTAGAATGACAGATTCTAAAGAGAGAGAATCTAGAGGAGAGCAACAAATAAGCGGAGTCTTCAAATATATAAGGACTGTTATAAAGAGGATGGTTATCAATTGTGCTCCATGTCCACTGAAAGTAGGACAAGAAGTAATGGGCTTATTCTGCAGAAAGTCAGATCTAGGTTAGATATTAGGAAAATTCTTTCTAACAATAAGGATAGTTAAGCTCTGGGATAGGTTGCCAAGGGGGGCTGTGGAATCTCATTGGAAGTTTTTAAGAACAAGTTGGACAAATATCTGTCAGGTATGATCTTGGTCCTGCCTGAGCATAGGGGGTTGCTAGAGTCTGACTTCTTAAGGTCCCTTCCAGCCCTACATTTCTGTGATTAGTGACACATTTAAGAGACCCTGGTAGATCTTGAAATGCCATAGTGAAGGTATATGCATTCACTGAGTTTTGTGATGCAGAGAGCTAGAGTGGATCACTGACACAGAAAATAGTACTTACACTGAAATAAAAAGAGTTAAAGCTTAGGGATAAATATAAAAAGAAAAATGAGAGCTCTATTAACTCAAGTAGAAAACTTTACTGGGGGGCAAATGTTAAGCCTTTGGAAACTAATAAATGTCTTTATTTTTGCACTTGGAAATGCTTAAAGTACACCTCTACTTTGATATAACTCTGTCCTCGGGAGCCAAAAAAACATACTGCGTTACTGGTGAAACCGCGCAGGGCCGGCTTTAAGCCGACTCAGCCGATTCGGCTGAATTGGGCCCCGCGCCTAAGAAGGCCCCGCAGCTGTCCACTCCGCCCCCAGCTCACTTCCCCCTCCTCCCCTCCCCCTCCGCTGAATGCTCCGCCCCCTGTTCCTCCCCCTCCCCTGCTTCCCGCAAATCAGATGTTCGCGGGAAGTCTGAAAAGGGGCAGGCGGCGGCAGCAACAGGTAAGCGGGAGGGGGGGCGCGGCCCAGTCCGGCCCTGGCTGAGCGGCCCCGGCGGCTCTGGCTCCAGCCCAGCACCGGCCCCGGCCGAGCACGCCGGCCCGGCCCCACGGCTCCGGCCCGGCCCTGGCGCCGGCCAAGCGGCTCCGGCCCCGGCCGAGCGGCTCTGGCTCCAGCCCGGCTCGGGCCCCGGGGCAGCGGCCCCAGTTCTGGCCGAGCACCCCCAGCACGGCCCCACGGCTCCGGCCCCGGCTTGGGCCCCGAGGCGCCGGCCCGGCCCCGGCCCCAGCGGCTCTGGCTCGGGCCCCAGGGCGCCAGCCGCATCCCCAGCCGAGCGGTGCTGGCCGAGCACCCCCGGCCCGGCTCGGGCCCTGGGGCGCTGGCCCGAGCGGCCCCGGCCCGAGCCCCTCGGGCTCCGGCGGCTCTGGCTCGGGCCGAGTGACTCCGGCCTGGCCCTGGCCCCAGCGGCTCTGGCCCGGACCCAAACCCCACGACCCCAGCCGGCGGCAAGCCCCGCCCCCAGGAATCGGGCCCCGCTCTTGCTAAGGCCGGCCCTGAAACCGCGTTATACCGAACTTGGTTTGATCTGCCAGAGTTCACACCCCCACCCATCCCCCCTGGAGCATTGCTTTACTGTGTTATATCCGAATTCGTGTTCTATCGGGTCGTGTTATATAGGGGTAGATGTGTAGAAGACAATATTGGTTTGTGGTTAAGTCACTGGACTGGGATTCAAGAGAACTATGTTCAGTTCCTGACTATTCCATACAGACTGAGAGCACTTGGGAAAGTCATTAAAATCTCTGTCAGTTAGTGGGAATAATACTACTACCTTCTTCCCACGTGTTTGTTTTGTCTGTTTAGATGTGTGTGTGTGTGTGTGTGTGTACAACACCTACCACAATGGGTTCCTGATCTCATGCAGGGGCCATTCATATGCTGCTGTAATAACACTTGCAGTGATGAGAGTTTTAGTCCCTCATCTGATTTTTACCAATGTGCAATTAACTAAAAAAAAAAGGCATTTGAATAACAATTTCATTTTGGTCTGAAAATACTGCAACTTTTAGGGGAATTAAAATAGTTTGACTATTCTGTAGGCATTTATTTCACGGGTAGATGGGTAACTCTAATGTTTAAAGAAATCTAAATATTTGATGAATCAGTGCACATCTCCCTATCCACAGCTATTTAACTTTCCTGTAAAGGAAGCACATTTTCTCATTAAAAACAAGTTGAGCAGATCTAAATGCAGTTTCCAGTACTGTGCCACAGCATTTGCCTTTATTTCATTATAAGCAGAATCTATATTACTTTTAGTTGAAAATAAGACATTTCTTATGCATTTCCCAGCACTTTTTTGTTAGTACTGAATCTTGGCGTCATTGACCCATGTAAGACTATAATTGAACCAAACTAATCTACACCTTAGGGCAATGTAATTTTATTGATCCCACCTATACATTATTATTGTTGCTTAATGAGAAACTAATGTAATTTCTAATAAAGCCACATGGCTCTTGGATAGAAGAACTAAAATTTTATTTCCCTTGTGACAAAATATACTCTGTTCAATTAAATCCTAGGAAGTAAAATTAATGCAAATTTAAAACTTTGCAAGGAATCAGTGTCAAGACTACAGCATTTTATTATGTATATAAATTGCTTGGATAATGAGATTGAAGGCAAGATATTGGAGTAAATGGACAGCCCATAAACTCAAACTATTTAAACACTGAAATCCAGGTAGGCAGTAGAAAGAACTTCATCTTTTTTTGTGCTTCTATACAATAAATTCTATTCCAACTAGATGAATATTTATACAAAGTCTGGATGCTAACAACTCTGTGAGACCCACTTAGCAGAGAGTACTTGAATAAACTGACTAGGGCAAAGTCACTTGGCTGAAATATTTGTGTATGAAACACTTTGTTGGCTGGTTCTGTAATAGTTTTATTGCTCTGCTTCCTTGCACTGTGCTTTTTTCATGTCCTCCCAACACGGTCATTTTTGTGAGTTCATACTGGAGATCCTGAGTCATTTTCTTGATTCTAGCCAGTCACACACAAGACTTTATTCTCTGACCTCTTCTCTGTTACCTGCTTCTGCACATGAAGCAATGGTAAACGGTCCTGCTTTTCTAGACTGGTACAAACAGTATCAGCAGTTATAACAGTCAGGCATCCATTAGATTAGGTAAAAAACAAATAAATAAATAAATAGGCTAGCTTACTAAACCGAAAACTTGCTCTTTGCAAAGAATGTCCTGTGAAGCTGTTTTATTCTTAGGTTGTTAGGAAAAGGGGAGAGGAAACTTAAGTCATCTGTAAACCTTAACTAGGAAAAACCCTTCATGGCTAGACTCTGATCGTTCATTTCTGATCCTACTGTGTGGTAGAAGGAGTCCCTGCCCTTCAGCTATCTTGTGTCCTGCCTGTAAGAAATAGGGGAATGTCTCTGAATTCTGAGAGCTGCTTTTATATCTCTTTGCCACATCTTTGCATCACTATCCCCGGTCAGTCTTGGAAGGAGGCAACAAACCGGGAGGATATTTAAACCTCATATGACTTTTCAGCATCCAGTGAATGGTGGCATCCTCATGGCTGCCCCACTGGTACAGCTGAGAGACTTCCCTTGACAGACTCTTCCCCTTTAAAAATGGTGGCTTGGGTGTAGACACATGTTGGCATAACCAGTATTAGTATTACCAGCATTAGGAAGAGGGCCTGATGTACAGCTATGATTCTGGATTGGTCATTCAACCTTCTAGCTCTGAGTAGTTTTATTTCTATCTGCCCATATTATCATTACCTATTATTTGTATTATCATAGCACCTAGGAGCCCCAGTCATGGGCAAGGACCCCATTATGCTAGGTAATGTACAAACAGAACAAAAAGACAGTTATTGCCCCAAAGATCTCATGGTGTCATGAGCACAGACCACAATAACCCTGCATAACTTCTCAAACTTTCTGCTGGTTAATCCGCTTTTTATTGATGTATAAGGAAATTGTCTCCTGTGTGCATGACTAGGATTCCTCCTAACTATTGGGGTGAGATGAGCTTAGTCTGTATCATTCACAATTTAAAAGCACATCAGTACTCCTCATTAGCATTGATGGATCTGAGTTCTAGTTCAGAAAGGTTGTACTTTGCATCACCTGTTCTGCTGTTACCAAGGATGGGGTTTTCCCCATCTGACTTTGTGCTGGTGGAATATTTTTTCAAATGATGAGGTTAATGCATTATATACAGGCGGCACATTTCAAAGTCACTCAGTTGGGTATCCAAATTCCTTAGGCAGTTTTGAAAATCTTATTCATGGTGTCCTTTGAACCAGATGATACCCAGATTCGTAATCTAGCTCATTGGTTGGATGCTACCTTCTAGCAATGTATAGTTCGCTGCATGAAAGCTGGCAAAAAACTGCTCTTGTGGGAAGTGCTATTGACTTGCTGGTTACTGATTTTTTTATTATTATTTATTTATTTGGTAGCTATCTTTAATACAATGATGCATTTGACATTACACCCTCCATGAGGAGGACAACTTATAAATCAAAACCAACAAATACAAATGTCAGAGCTGACCTGAACTTCAAACCAAACTAAACTGTCTTTTTGAAAGCTTAAAATAAAAACTGGTTAGTAGGTCTGAAGGAGAAGCCACACGTGTGCTACTGATCATTTTGGGCCAGCACTTGAAGCAGAATGCTCAATATTATGACATGAGTATTTCAAGGTATTTCTACCTCAGTCAAAACAAAGATCTACAGGGAATCTTGGGGGAAAGAGCCTGATCTCCTGAGATTTCCAGTACAAAAGTCAGGAATAGTTGAAAAACGTTAATGGAGTTTTGAGCAAAACTTGGGAGCACTTACTTTTAATGTAGTAGTTGCTATGTCAACAACATTGCTTTAGTGAGCACCTGAGAAAATTGCAGGACTTGCAGAACTGATAAGAGCATATGTTGCCACACTTTTGTTTTCTAATTTTATTTTTATTAGTACACTTAATGTGCTCAGTATCGCTTGTGCCCATTTTCCTGCTGACTTCACTATATTTTGAAATGGCATGCTCCTTTCAGGCATAATGACAGGACCCCCATTGTGGATCAGTTTAGAGAAAATGTGATGACTCATAAACCGAGTGTAAAGTGCTTTATCACATACTAGTTTAAATTGCTGCCATGCAATGATAATTATTCCCTTTATGAAAAGGGTCCCAAGTGCAATTCAAAATGAATTCCTCCCCTGGATAAACACAGGGTAGCACTAATGGGGGGGAAAAAAATAACCGCAGCAAATTGGAGATCAGGTGGCTTGCTGAGTACCATACTCTTTTTTTGCTCTTGCCTAGATTTTTAAATCTGCAGCAGACCCAGTTAATAGAATAAACATTTGAGATCCAAAATAAAGACTGATGAGCCTCTGTAAGAATAGGAGATAAAGATTTCATAGAGACAAGTTGGTAACTTTTGCTCTGTTTATCTGATTCCTTTTTTTTCTAGATAAACAATCCTATGAAGTCCATCTCCAAATAAGCCACAATATTGCACACTAATACCAATCATTCGGTAAGGAATACCAACCAGAGGTGACATGCTCTCCTGCCCCCACATTTGCTGCTTGGCTTGTATTGGGCTTGCTCACATGGATTGAGCATGCTCAGTAATGTCTTCTGAAGACACTGCCCTTACTCTGCCTCTTCTCCCCCCCCCCCCCCATCCCAATCGGCAGGCACAGGTCATCTCTGATGCCAACACTAATACCATGCATTGGCTTAATGAAATTAGGGCGGGGACTGTTTCTCCCCCCCCCCCACATGTGCTTTTACAGCACCTAGCACAGGGGTTCTCAAACTGAGGGTTGTGACCCCTCGGGGGGATGCAAGACGGTTACATGGGGGTTGTGAGTTGTCAGGTTTGTGGGGCTGACAACCCTGAGTCCCCATTAAATTAACCACCCCATTTTTAATTTAAAAGGGGGCGAGGGTCACACTGAGAGGCTTGCTGTGTGAAAGGGTCACCAATACAAAAAGTTTGAAAACAGCTGATCGTAGCACAATGAGCCTGACTGGGCATCGGGTAGTACAAATAATTAATAATACTAACATGCATATGTACTTGTATGATCAGGCAGTGGTCCAGAACCATTATTTCTTGAATTACTCCTTATTATCAGAGGCTGGATTTTACACTTGTTTTTGTAGTGATGTTAGGCAATTAGGACCTGACCTAAAGACTACAGAAACCAGTAGGAGTCATTTGAGATTTGGATCAGCCCCTTTACCAGTATTGGTAAGCTGCTATCAGCTTCCTCAGGATTTCCTACTGTGCTGAAAATTATATATATTTTTTGCAAGACTAAACACACTTTGGAATACTAATAAAAGTATGTCTGATAATTAACAATTTTTAAGTCAGTTACCTCTGAGAGACCAAAGCTTTGAATGTAGAGTATATGGCATAAAATTAACTACTGATTGCTGCTCAGCTCAAATGTTGGCTGATGAGTTGAGTTCATTGATTATGGTGTCAAAATATGTTATAGAAGAACTGGCTGGCTATCAGAGAACAAGTTACTCATTTTTTGTCAAAGGAAAGCACTGAGTTTGATTCAGGTGGTATTCATGAGAGTTTATAAATCCTGAAAATATCACAAATGATTATTCAGCTGAAAAGACATACCAGAAGGGTGATACTCCTTATTTGTCATTTGTTCTCTTGTTTACAATTGTTCAGTCAGGCAGTAAAAATGCTAACTTGTTATTTAGGTGACCAATCCTATGCCACTAAGAATGAGAAGGGGAACTGCTGAAATGAACAGTTTGCAAATAACCGATACAATGAAATTTTCTTTGCATATGCTTTTTGGATAATACTGATGGATAACTTGTAAAAATTATTGTTACAGCATATTTTATTTTCAATAAATAACTTGACTATGTTTAGAAGTGTGGAGAAATCCATACATACTTTATGTACCTTTCTAGTGTCATGGCCATGTTCATTGTCTTCTCTGATTAGTTCTTTTCCCCTGTGATCTTCCTCTGCCACTAGATATGTGAAAATGGGCACACACTGTGGATGACTTATGGCTAAAGTACAGGATGGGAGTCAGCAAACCTTGGTCTGTTCTTGAGTCTATCATAGGTTTATTTAGACCTTGAACAAAATGCTGTCCTTCCATGTTCCCATCTGAGAAATAACCCTATTTACCTACATCACAGGGGTATTCTGGATTTAATCCCTTGTTTGTAAAGTGTTCTGGCTATAAAGATGCTTAGTATTCTATTCTGCTGAGATCTGCTAAATTCAGGATGTACTACTTTACTCTTCCTGTAAGGCTCATTTTGCTCAAGCTGTTGCTGTCTTTACAGTGATGTCATGGATGTTGGCACAAGACCATTCAATAACAATGACAATTTTAATGATCCTCCAAGAAATGGCTGATTAAACATTTGCTTTTATAATGGCATAGTTATTGCCCTTCTCTCCTCTAGGATTGCCAAATTTCTCATTGCACAAAACTGAACACCCTTGCCCCGCCCCTGCCCTGTCTCTTCTCCGAGGCCCCATCCCCACCCACTCCATCCCCCTCCTCCCCCCCGTCGCTTGCTGTCCCCCACCCTCACTCACTTTCACCGGTCTGGGGCAGGGGGTTGGGGTGTAGGCTTTAGCTGGGGATCCAGGCTCTGGGTGGGGCCAGAAATGAGGGGTTCAGGGTGCGTGAGGGGGCTCAGGGCTGGGGTTGGGGTGTATTCCAGGAGGGAGTTTGTATGCATGAGGGGGCTCAGGTTGGGGCAGGAGGCTGGGATGTGGGCTCTGGGAGGGAGTTAGGGTGTGGGAGGAGGTTCTGACATGGAGCCGCGGGTTAGGATATGGGAGAGGATTCAGGCTACGGGCTCCAGTTGGCGCTTACCTCAGGTGCTTCCGGTTGGCAGAAGAGCGGGGCTAAGGCAGGCTCCCTACATAGCCTTGCTCCACGTGACTCCTGGAAGTGACCGGCATGTTTGGCTCCTAGGCGGAAGGGCAGCCAGGTGGCTCTGTGCACTGCCTTGCCCACAGGCACTGTCCTCCCAGCTCCCATTGGCCAGGGTTCCTGGCTAATGGGAGCTGCAGAGCTGGCCCTTGGGGCAGAGGTGGCGTGCAGAGACCCCCTGGCTGCCCCTATGCCTGGGAGCTGGACATGGCAGTCGCTTCTAGAGTTGCATGGAGCCAGCGCAGGCAGGGAGCCTGCCAGCCCCGCTGCACTGATGTACAAACTTTTAATGGTCTGGTCAGAGGTGCTGATCAGAGTCTCCAGGGTCCCTTTTCAACCGTGCATTGTGGTTGAAAACCAGATGCTTGGCAACCCTACTTTCTCCTCAGGACCAAAAGCTTTACTGGTAACAATATGTCTGGTTTGTTAGAGTAACTACATTCACTTCTAAGCTCAGTATTCTCTTTGGGACTGGACTCTTCAGCTCTGCCTCTTGAATAAGATAATATCATGGATCCGAGAGATGAGAAAAAAGAGATGGTCTTGTTAAGACTCTGGATGGCGATTTAGGGTATCCTGCATCAGTTCCTGGCTCTGCCACAGATCTCCTATGTGATCTTGGGCAAGTCAGTTATAAATATCTCTTTATATAATGGAAAAAAAAACCTGAGGCATTCAGGAATTGTAATGAGATTGAGCTCAAGAAAATAAAGACTGGGTTATATTAGGTGCTATTTACCAGTGAATTCTGGTTTCCCAAAAGCAACGATGTGTCTGTGAGACCTATACATCACTTGGGTGATGACTTGTCAGCCAATGGCAGAAGAGACTTGATCCTAGCACATCAGCTTCCTTCGGCCCCTTGAATTACGAGCTAGCTGACAATCCTTCTCCCCCCTCACCTCCAGTCTTCACATGACTGTCAGTTGATACGTTGACTGGCCTGACTGTGCTAACAGATGTGATTGGTTTTGTCTCACTAAATGATCAGTATATGTGAGAATTTTCCCCCAGTTAGGTGAGTAATTAGAGTAGGGATGACAAATGATTGAATGCTGTGGAAAGGACAATAAAAAAAATTTCCAAAGTAGATGTAAATTGGGATGGCAATTCACTGGGATGATTTCAGTCCTTCCTAGTAAACGGGTTGAGAAGGAGGAGAGTAGTGAGAAGACGCAGTAAAATAACTGGAGGGTAATGTAATTTACTTGTGCAGTGATTACTGCTGATAAGGATGCTGTGAGGGACTGATGCCAAGCTCCCCATGCAGACTGGTGGCAGTTTGCTGTCTCTCCCCACCACCCCTCTGTCCTTGTAAGCTCACTGCATCACAGCTCCTTATCCCTCTGCTTTTGTTGACATTCCTTTCAGTTGTCAATGTCTCTAATAACTGCATCTGAATGGAGCTTGCCAGCAACATTTCTCTTACCACTCAGAGTAATCAGCAGTTTCCCCTGGGGCTGAAAACCCTCTGACACTTGCTTTGTTCTTCAGCTATGGTTTCTAGCTTCCCATCTCAGTTTCCAGTCTATTAATTCCTCAACAATCTTATTCCTCACCAGAGGCTCTTTGTTTTGTATGTATTTGCCAGAGGCTCCGTGTACAGTAGTCCATGGAGCAGTCAGTAGCCTAACTGCCCAGCCCTGTTGCTATGTTTACTTGTTCATACTACTAGCTTCCTGTCTTCTCTTGTATTCATCATAGACAGTACAAATGAGTTAAGATTTAATGCATATGTTCTCAACCTGAGGACCACAAATATGTTTTGGGGGTTGCAACCATCCTCTTTCCCTTTGTAGTTAGATAGGAGGCGAACCCTGAAACACTTTGCAGTTGTAACTTTGGGTCATGGTGTGGAAAAAATTAAGAACCACTGATACGATATAGTTACATTATAATAGCAAGAAGCAAAACCCCACACAAGCACTCAAGGCAATAGCCACTCACAACATCATTGTTAGCATACCATTTCCCCCCCCCCCCTTCCCTAATAACCAAAGGAGAGGTCACATTTCAAAAATAGGACATAAATAACCTAGACACATTCAGCATTTACTAAACGCAAATTACATACCTTCAACCTTAATTACAGAAGATAAGCATTTGGTATTTGTGTTTGTCTTGAGGACCTTGAAAGGGGCACAACTAAAATAAAGCGTGAAAAGGTCTCCTTTTTAGGGCAAAATTTAATCACAGCAGTAGATACAAACCACTAGTCATTTCACAATCCAAGCTGATGTGATTTTTTTTTCCATCTTTTTAATATGTTTCATCCTGTTTGTTAAATAACAGCCCCATGAAAGCATGGAAGAAAAGACTTTTAAATCTCGCTCATTGCATTGAATTGCGGTCATGGGTCTCTTATTGTAGGGTAATTCACAAGCATGCTGGGCTATGCATGCTGCTTTTTTGTTGCTGTAGATTTGGCATTTATTTTATTTTTAGTGACAGGCTCAGGAAATCGGTGTTTTGGTTTGGACAATACCTCAAATGTCATGCTTTGCCTTTTCACTTCCTACAGGAAAGGCATGCCTGGATTGAGTTACGGATTAAGTCTGGGATTTTCCCAGGAGACTAAGGTCAGGTCTACACTACAGACCTAAATCGGTTTAACTATGTCACTTGGGGGTGTAAAAAAATCCACCCCCCTGAGTGACATAGTTAAGCTGACCTAAACCCCCGTATAGACAGCATTATGCTGATGGGAGAGTTTCTCCTGGTGGCATAGCTACTGCCTCTTGGGGAGGAGGATTAACTACACTGATGGGAGAAGCTCTCCTGTTGGCATAGTAGTGTCTTCACTAAAGCGCTACAGTGGTGCAGCTGTGCCACTGTACTGCTGTTTATGAAGACAAGCCCCATGGGTTTTAGAGGCCCAACCCCATTCACTAAGTCCTTTGACTCCTTGGAAAATCACAACGTAGGGGACAACAAGAATATAAATTATTTTACACTCAGTTTCCCATTCTTGCTTTGTTTTTAACATGTATTTTCCCCCTTGCTTTGCTTTGAATACTCTCCGAGTAATAAAATAAAATAAGCACATCCTATTCCCTACATTACAAACTGAAGCTCCAATCTTGCAGGAGTATCT
This sequence comes from Chrysemys picta bellii, assembly GCF_011386835.1. NCBI lineage: Eukaryota > Metazoa > Chordata > Testudines > Emydidae > Chrysemys > Chrysemys picta. The sequence goes on from NC_088800.1 coordinate 59,033,216, forward strand.
ATATGGGCCAACTTTGGTTGACTTTGATGGATCTCCGTGGGTTCAGGGGCCTAGCCATGTACATGACCTTGCAAGATCAAGGCTATATATATACTGCAGCCTTGCATAATTCTACTTGCCCGCATGTTTTTGTTTTTGGGTTGTTTGCAAGCAAGTAAAATAGCACTAGTTTTATTTTGTTATCAGTAATTACCTGATAGGGCAGGTTTTGTGCCTGGACTAGCAAATTCTTGTGTCAGTTTTGCGAGGCTGAATGCTGTACAGGAGAAGCAACCAGCTCCCATCATTGCCTACGTTCATTTAGGAGAGCAGGCAGTAAAATAATCTGGCATTAGCCAAGGTAATGTAGGAGCGTGCAGTGAGTAAACCAGGCCCCAGCATTTAGAGGACATGAAGGAGCTTGAAGTTAGGTAGTACTGGGGCTGGCTAAGTGAATGTAGGACCACCCTATTAGCCAGCCCTTAGCAACCATGCATCCCTATGTGATATCCTCCCGCCAACATTTCTATCCAATACCTGCAGCCTGCCATCATCCTTTCTCCCTGTCACCCAGCCCAGCGCTTCACATCCCTAATATCACAGTTACCTGCAGTCACTTTGTGTGTGTGTGTGTGTGTGTGTGTGTGTCCGACAGTACAGTGCCAGGATTTCAAAACCCACTGTGGTGAACTGCCAAGCTGGCCAGTGTTCCAGAACCATGTGACAGCAGAATGGAGTTCCTCTTAACTGTAGCAGCTTAGCAGCGCCCTTCCTCCCATAGCCCAGCTATTTTTCTCTTTCAGAAGCAGCAGCTGACTCCCAGGATCTTTGCCTGCAACTGCCTCTCAACTGTTTGGAGCAGAGGGTGGAACTGGAGGCTGCTGTAGAGGGAGGGGAAAGCTGGTAGGGAGCAATAGGAAGAGCACTGCTGAGCTGTTGCTGGGATAGTTGTCTGTATGAGTGACAGGGATCACAGACAATGGACATTAGGAGCTGTCGAGCTGAAGCAGCCACTGGGGAAGAGACGCAGGGAAAACAGATATGAGGTGGGAAAGAAAACAAAGAATGCGGCAGATTTGCAGGGAGAATGGGGGAAAAGTAGCCATGGCATGGCACTACTGGACCATGGGCCCCCTTCCCTTGTTCCTCTCTGAGTGAGAACAGAGTCAGAATCCCCCATTTGAACCTAGAGCCGATTTTTGCCATCACAAGCCTGGGAACTGGAGCCACGCAAGCTCAGTAATCATTGGTACTGTTGGTGCAGCACGATCAGCTGCATGAACATATGCAAGCACTGGCTGATAAAGCTGAGACCTCAGCTTGCTGAACTTGGGTGAAAAGGTTGGGAACCATTCAGGTAGCCAACAGGGGAGTTGAGCAGAGCTGATTTGTAAGTACTATTTAAGGTTTACATTGGAGTTCTCTGGAAAGGAGAGAGAGCCCGTGCACATTGGTATGTTTGCCAGGTTTCATGAAGACCATTTAAAATCTTAATCTGAAAACAAATTTTGCAAGAGAATAAATTTTTCAGGAGCATTTTTCTCCTATGTGTAATAAAGTCCTTTTGGATATGTTCATGTGGAGAATTTACACCTGCTATGTGTATAAATTTCAGTAACGCTGTGCTAAAATAATCCTCTGACCTTTTCAAATGAATAAATCTGCTGTGCATCAATGTATTTCTGTACTGTGTGGTTCAAAGTATTCACTGAATGAGCACCTCTCACAGATTAGCCATGATAAAGGGACAAATTTACTGTCTACTGGGGCTATGTATTAAATCTGCTTGACCGGCTAACCTGCTTCATATGGTCATGGAAAATAATGTATTAATTGAGCTATCATTACATTGCATGTTGATGCATATTTAGGCACCCACATAAAGCTGCTATAGCATCTACATGAATGGCTGAGACATAAGGTGGAGATATGGGTTATGTTCCCACCTCTGCCCTGACTTGCTCTGTGACCTTTGACATTTCACTGGACCAGTCTGTGCCTGAGTTTCTGCATCTATGGGCAGGTCTTCACTACAGGGGGCGGGTTGATTTAAGATACGCAAATTCAGCTACGCAAATAACGTAGCTGAATTCGACATATCGGAGCCGATTTACCCCGCTGTGAGGACGGCGGCAAAATCTACCTCCGCGGCTCCCCATCGACGGCGCTTACTCCTACCTCCACTGGTGGAGTAAGAGCGTCGATTCAGGGATCGATTGTCACGTCCCGACGGGACGCGATAATTCGATCCCCGAGAGATCGATTTCTACCCGCCGATTCAGGCGGGTAGTGTAGACCTAGCCTCAGAAAAGGAGATGGTGATGAGTTAGGGCAGGAAGCTATGCAGTGTAGCGGTAGCCATATCAGTCCCAAGATATTAGAGAGACAAGGTGGGTCAGGTAATATTTTCTATTGGATCAATTTCTGTTGATGAGAGACAAGCTTTTGAGCTCACAGAGCTCTTCTTCAGGTCTCAGAAGGCTACTCCCAGTGTCCCAGCAAAATGCAAAGTGGAACAGAGCTTTTAACATAAATTTATAGGCACTAACCCACTCTGTTTCAGTCCTATGACTGAAGAGATGTTAATAGATCACTCTACCTTGAATGGTCCCTTACAATATGTGTTAACTATTTATGCCTCTACCTCACCCACCTTATCTCTCCAGTACAGGAAGCTGTCAGATACAAATCCCAGGTACTTTTGGGCATAAAATTTCAAAATTTAATGTTAAATAGCATCTTCATCCACAAAAAAAACCTCACCCCATACATGAACTCTACCCTGTTCATGTCCCTCGCAAACACCTTCACACACAGTCTGTCGCAACCCTGATTTAGCAGGACCACCTCAACATCTGAAAGAGGAGTAGTCAAGACCAGTGGATCTCAGCCAAGGGGTGTGGGGGCCCCCTGGCGGTCTGTGAGCAGGCATCAGGTGGTCCTCCAAGCAGGGCATTAGACTTGCTGGGGCCATGAGCCCCGCTACCCGGGACTGAAGCCAAACCTGAGCAACTTAGCTTCATGGGGCCCCAGGCATTTGCCCTACTTGCTACTCCCTAACACTGACTCTGGCAGAAAAACAGTTGTTGTGACACAGGTGGCCCATGGAGTTTTTATAGCATGCTGGTGGGGCCTCAGAAAGAAAAAGGTTGAGAACCCCTCCTCTACCCCAGTGTTTCTCAATAACTGCTCTATGGACTGGCACCGGTCCCTCAGATCTCCCTGATGCAGTTTAGGAAGACAGCAAGCTGGTCTCTCATATCAAAAAGGTTGAAGAACACTGGTAGCCCAGAGAGGAAGGGTGATCCAGTAGATATGGCACGAGCCTGGGATTTAGTAGACCCAGGTTCAAGTCCCTATTCTGCCATAAATGTTGTATGTCCTTGGACAAATTGCTTAGCTAGGGGTCAGATCGGGGAGTGTGGGGGAGTGGCAAAAAGGTGGTGGTACTCTTCCAAGCTTCACCCACAAAATAAGTTTCACCCTCATGAGATGCCACTTGCAATACATGGTGTAGATGTTCAGAATATGATCAGGCATGTTCTCTTGGCTCCTTGGGCTGAGTTCCCCTTCACTGGGATCCAGATAGACCTCTGGCACATCTGACCTCAATTGGGTATTGTGCAGATCATTATATTAAAGACTGATATGCACTCCGATATGGGTCATAATAAGAACCTAAGATTCAGTTTTTTTAACTGCCCACTGAGTCTGCCAAGAAGATTTCTAGTTGTAGTGGTGATTTTTGTAATGTAGATGTCAGTCAATTGGGAATCCTCTGAGCGTCTTAGTTGCTGTTGTAGCTGGGAGAGGAAATAATAAAAACACTGTATAAATTTTATTTCCATTATATTTCTGACCAGTTGTAAAAAGAGAAATAATGGAAGTGTATTAAGAACTAGTCCTCATAAATTTTCCAGCCTACAAAGTGTCAGATAAGCTTCCAAATGTTTGTGCTTTTCCAAATAGAGCCTTTAAATAATGTATAATTGTGGTAATATGCATGGTCCTAGCCATTAAAATAAATCACACTTCTCCTTGTTATTTGTTTATTTGGTGTTGCCTTCTGCTGTGGAATGAGGTGATCATAGTCACCCCTTCCAATGGAATGGAAAATAGTGGGTTGTGGTAGAGCTGCCATCAGTAGCTCCTGCAGAAAGTCACCTGATTCTTCATGAAGAGGTGTGTGTGTGTGTGTGACAGATTTTTACACACACACACACACACACACACACACTTACTTACTTCCCAATGGACTTACCATAGTACTCTATCCCAGTGGTATATTTAGTGACAGTTCAGAAGAATTCAAATGCAAATTAATCTCCAGTATTGTTTGTCAGTTGCATGATGCTTATGTGAAATGAAGCCTGAATAGAGCATGAGGTACTGAAACGAAAGCTGATCACTGCAGCTCTTAAACATGTTTGTCTTCAGACATATCCTCAAATCAGGTTTTTTCTGCCAGGTGGCAGTAATTTTGTCACTCCCCGTCTGTCCCGTTGGCTCAATGAACGTTAACTTATTTCCTTTATCTGACTTGGAGTAGA